>NC_060195.1:2584695-2697195 GCF_021184085.1 Oncorhynchus gorbuscha | reverse complement strand
AATGTGTCATGTGTTTTACAGGAGATGGGTCCAATCCAAGGCTGTGAAAGAGACAGATGCTGAGGCTCTCAAATACGATGGTATGGAGACTACAATGTGACAGTATGATGGAGGTAGACAGAGTACTGACAGTATGATGGAGGTAGACAGAGTACTGACAGTATGATGGAGGTAGACAGAGTACTGACAGTTTGATGGAGGTAGACAGAGTACTGACAGTATGATGGAGGTAGACAGAGTACTGCAGTATGATGGAGGTAGACAGAGTACTGACAGTATGATGGAGGTAGACAGAGTACTGCAGTATGATGGAGGTAGACAGAGTACTGACAGTATGATGGAGGTAGACAGAGTACTGACAGTATGATGGAGGTAGACAGAGTACTGACAGTATGATGGGAGGTAGAGTACTGACAGTATGATGGAGGTAGACAGAGTACTGACAGTATGATGGAGGTAGACAGAGTACTGCAGTATGATGGAGGTAGACAGAGTACTGCAGTATGATGGAGGTAGACAGAGTACTGACAGTATGATGGAGGTAGACAGAGTACTGACAGTATGATGGAGGTAGACAGAGTACTGCATTATGATGGAGGCAGACAGAGTACTGACAGTATGATGGAGGTAGACAGAGTACTGCAGTATGATGGGAGGTAGACAGAGTACTGCAGTATGATGGGAGGTAGACAGAGTACTGACAGTTTGATGGGAGGTAGACAGTGTACTGCAGTATGATGGAGGTAGACAGAGTACTGCAGTATGATGGGAGGTAGAGTACTGACAGTTTGATGGTAGGTAGACTACACCAGGAGCTGTCACCGACGTTAAGTGTACAATTTCAGGGGTTAAAAGTCATTGGTGTGTTTTCCTACAGGGCAGGAGGCAGTAGAGTATCCAGAGGTTAGAGCCAGGGGTTAAAGGTCATCTGTGTGTTTTCCTACAGGTCAGCAGGCAGTAGAGTATCCAGAGGTTAGCGTTAGAGCCAGGGGTTAAAGGTCATCTGTGTGTTTTCCTACAGGTCAGCAGGCAGTAGAGTATCCAGAGGTTAGCGTTAGAGCCAGGGGTTAAAGGTGTGTTTCCTCCAGGCCAATGGGTGGTGGAAGAGCCAGCGGCTGCAATGTATCCTGGGAACAGAGCACTGGTGATGAAGTCATCAGGAAGACACCATGCCATCGCTGCCTACCTACACACACCCTTCAACTTCATACGCACACCGCTCTGCCTGCAGTGAGTACACACACCCTTCACTGTCATACACACACCGCTCTGCCTGCAGTGAGTACACACACCCTTCACTGTCATACACACACCGCTCTGCCTGCAGTGAGTACACACACCCTTCTACTTCATACACACACCGCTCTGCCTGCAGTGAGTACACACACATATGTATGCATGACGCGCCCACATCAGTTGAGTCTTTTTCAAACTACTTACTACTGTGTGTGTGTGTACAGGTATGAGGTGAGGTTCGGGAGAGATGTAGAGTGCAGTGGAGCCTACATCAAACTGCTGACTCAGACCCATCTGCTGCGACTGGTGAGTTGACTCAACTGCTGCTGCTCAACATCTAGTCGTCCTCTATAACAATGCTCCTTGTTCTGTTCTTGTTTGGTATGGAGGAAGTTGTATGATGTTGTGTGTGTGTATTTATATATATATCTCTGTGTATGTGCGTAGAGCCAGTTCAGTGAGTCCACTCCGTACTCTGTGATGTTTGGTCCTGATAAGTGCGGCACCAGCCACCGCCTCCATCTCATCGTCAGGGTAACGGACTCTAGCAACGGCCGTAACCAAGAGATACACGCCCCCCAACCCGTCGATGACCTGACGGTGTACTTCACCGACCGACAACCACACCTCTATACACTACGTTAGTATGCAGCCTAACCACTAAACCCTACCTCTACACACTATGTTAGTATGCAGCCTAACCACTAAACCTTACCTCTATACACTACGTTAGTATGCAGCCTAACCACTAAACCCTACCTCTACACACTACGTTAGTATGCAGCCTAACCACTAAACCCTACCTCTACACACTACGTTAGTATGCAGCCTAACCACTAAACCCTACCTCTACACACTACGTTAGTATGCAGCCTAACCACTAAACCCTACCTCTACACACTACATTAGTATGCAGCCTAACCACTAAACCCTACCTCTACACACTACGTTAGTATGCAGCCTAACCGCCCCTCCATTTCCCTGGATCTCAGGAGGAGACAAACATGGTTTACTCCTGAAGCAGTTTAGTGTCTAGGATTTTTCTCATGAGTCTGCAATTGTTTCCATTCATGTTGAGACAGTCGATGTTCATACCCAGAGAAATGACTCTCACGTGACTGGCTTGTTGACCTGATAGCCAGCGAGGTGAGGCAGGTGGTTTCACCAACAACACACATGCATGAACATTTTTGTGTAAAGGGAAGCTGGTGTGATGTTTATGATGTGTTTTTCTGTGTGCCAAATACACCAGATATTGTTGTTGTGGGGGGAGGCCAGGGGGAGGTGCTCATTTTGGAAATGGGCTGCTCATTGGATGGCTACTTGGAAAAGGCCTTGGCAGAGAATCTGCTTAAATACCAGCCCCTCATGGCACGCTGGGACATCCTCGGGTGGAGGTGCAGGCAGGCTGGGACAGCCTCGGGTGGAGGTGCAGGCAGGCTGGGACAGCCTCGGGTGGAGGTGCAGGCAGGCTGGGACAGCCTCGGGTGGAGGTGCAGGCAGGCTGGAACAGCCTCGGGTGGAGGTGCAGGCAGGCTGGAACAGCCTCGGGTGGAGGTGAAAGCTGGAGGTGATGATATGTGGCAGTCTCTGCCACGCTCACAGGCTTGCAGTGTGTGGCCACCAGATTGTGGGCCTGACAACAACTAGGGCAAAGCAGGCTGGGTACTGGGTACTGGGTACTGGGTACTGGGTACTGGGTACTGGGTACTGGGTACTGGGTACTGGGTACTGGGTACTGGGTACTGGGTACTGGGTACTGCTCTGTTTCAGCTGCCGTGGGCATCCTAGCAGCTTGGAGAAGGAGGTGCTCTCTGGAGCCTTGAGGGACATGTAGACAGAGACCTTTGATTGGTGGATTCAAATAAAGTATTTAACGTGTGTGTGTGTGTGTGTGTGTGTGTGTGTGTGTGTGTGTGTGTGTGTGTGTGTGTGTGTGTGTGTGTGTGTGTGTGTGTGTGTGTGTGTGTGTGTGTGTGCGTGTGTAGAATTGTATCAAGACAGCAGGTATGAGATTTTCATTGACCAATCGCTGATCAGTCAAGGCCGCCTGCTGACAGACGAAGTCCAGTACACAGAATCGTCTGACAGCCAACCAGAGTCCCCGGTGTCTGGATTAGTGGTGGGGTCAGTCGCGGCGCTGGGTCTGGAACTGTGGTCATTGTCGGGGGAAGTTATGTTTGACAATTTCCTGTTGACTGATGACCTGAAGCTGGCTGAGAGATGGACACAGGACACCTGGGGACAGAAACAAGTACGTCTCTCTCTCTCTGTTTCACTCATCTCTCTCTCAAACTGTACGTCTCTCTCTCTCTCTGTTTCACTCATCTCTCTCTCAATCTGTACGTCTCTCTCTCTCTGTTTCACTCATCTCTCTCTCAATCTGTACGTCTCTCTTTGTGATACTCCACTCGGAAATAACTGTGTGCGTGCGGTTTGTGTGTGTGTGCGTGCGGTTTGTGTGTGTGTGTGCGGTGTGTGTACGTTTGTGCGGTGTCCGTGCGCTGTGTGTTCTCCCAGCCCGGCCTGTTGGAGCGACTCCTGATAGCAACTAACTCTCGTCCCTGGCTCTGGGGTGTCTACATCTTCACGGTGGGATTACCCATCACCCTCTTCATCAGCTACATGTGGCCGGACAAGGTACAAACACACACACACACACACACACACACACACACACACACACACACACACACACACACACACACACACACACACACACACACACACACACACACACACACACACACACACACACACACACACACACACACACACACACACACACACACACACACACAAAAATCCAATAGTACTATGTTTGTCAGAGATTCGGGCCCCCTGACCAGGACTACTACTATAAGAAGTCTGATGAACCTCAGCCAGACAGACAACCAGACAGAGACCAGCCAGACAGACCAACCAGCCTCTCAGACTATGGTGAGACACACACCAACACACTGTATGTGCAGGCAGACACATTACACGTTTAAGATGTGCTGTATGTGTGTGTAGGTGCGGTGAGCAGAGAGGGGGCCAGAAGGAGAGAAACTCAGAAGGTTCAGAGGAAGTCAGACCTGGAGGTTGAGGTGAAGACATGACCTTTAACCTCTCACCTTTATGTGTTAGACGTCTTTCTACAGACATCACTGATGTGATGTGTCTTTGTGTTTGTCTACAGAATGAGTGACAATCCCTGGCCAGCCTGAGGACTAACCAACCCTAACCAGCCTGAGGACTAACTAGAGCTGTGGCGGTCACGAAATTTCGTCAGCCAGTGATTGTCAAGCAAATAACTGTCGGTCTCACTGTTATTGCCGCTGACACAGACCTTTGGAACGTCTACATTTTAAAATGTCTAATAAATCCATATAATACAGCCTACACCACAAGAAATCCATTATTTATTTTAGACAGGTCTAAAGAAAAATGATATGAAGAAAATGTAGTCTAATTCAGAAGAACTGAATAACATACTCTGAGTTGTCCTTATGTTAGGTCCTGATCTGGCTGTGGGCTACACTAGTTCATTTAGTTGTCCTCATGTTAGGTCCTGATCTGGCTGTGGGCTACACTAGTTCATTTAGTTGTCCTTATGTTAGGTCCTGATCTGGCTGTGGGCTACACTAGTTCATTTAGTTGTCCTTATGTTAGGTCCTGATCTGGCTGTGGGCTACACTAGTTCATTTAGTTGCCCTTATGTTAGGTCCTGATCTGGCTGTGGGCTACACTAGTTCATTTAGTTGTCCTTATGTTAGGTCCTGATCTGGCTGTGGGCTACACTAGTTCATTTAGTTGTCCTTATGTTAGGTCCTGATCTGGCTGTGGGCTACACTAGTTCATTTAGTTGTCCTTATGTTAGGTCCTGATCTGGCTGTGGGCTACACTAGTTCATTTAGTTGCCCTTATGTTAGGTCCTGATCTGGCTGTGGGCTACACTAGTTCATTTAGTTGTCCTTATGTTAGGCCCTGATCTGGCTGTGGGCTACACTAGTTCATTTAGTTGTCCTTATGTTAGGTCCTGATCTGGCTGTGGGCTACACTAGTTCATTTAGTTGTCCTTATGTTAGGTCCTGATCTGGCTGTGCCATATGGCTGTGGGCTACACTAGTTCATTTAGTTGTCCTTATGTTAGGCCCTGATCTGGCTGTGCCATATGGCTGTGGGCTACACTAGTTCATTTAGTTGTCCTTATGTTAGGCCCTGATCTGGCTGTGGGCTACACTAGTTCATTTAGTTGTCCATATGTTAGGTCCTGATCTGGCTGTGGGCTACACTAGTTCATTTAGTTGTCCTTATGTTAGGCCCTGATCTGGCTGTGCCATATGGCTGTGGGCTACATTAGTTCATTTAGTTGTCCTTACGTTAGGCCCTGATCTGGCTGTGGGCTACACCAGTTCATTTAGTTGTCCTTATGTTAGGCCCTGATCTGGCTGTGGGCTACACTAGTTCATTTAGTTGTCCTTATGTTAGGCCCTGATCTGGCTGTGGGCTACACCAGTTCATTTAGCAGACAAGATTGGCTTAGAATTCCATTGCATTATTTTGTAATATGTTATAGTATGAAGAATACAGTTGAACAAAGCTGAATAAAATAGAAAGGATATGTTCTCCAAACAGTTTGATGGAAACTATTCTGTGTTGAGCAGTTCACAAAGATATAGGTCCTCCTAGATGCTACATTTAGAGTCATTAATGTAACTTTAGTTCTTCTACAAACGTTGGCCTGTATGTTTTGATTTAATACATTGTAAGGCTGCATGATGAGACTCTAATGATGATTTGAAACAAGTTGCTTGAAAGGCATAAGCACCAACGTGAAGTTCATAGGCGCTTCGCTCCCGGCGCTTCGCTCCCGCAGGTAGTATAACTTTTTACATTTCATTATATTTCATTATAGCACAACGGTTTGATTTGTCTAATCTTAGCTATTTCTTCTCAGCTAGCTACATAGCCGTCTTTGTATCAAAGATAATTGCGTAATTATCGTATTTCGCCGTCCTAACGTAGTCTTCACTAGCCAGCTAGCTAACGTCCACTGATTAGCTGCACTGGGAAAACTATTACACTCAACTGAACGACTTGATCAGTGTAGTGTTAGCTAGCTACATAGCTGTCTTTGCTGTCTTCGTATCTTCGTTCCAAGATAATTGTGTTGTTTAGGTTTAGAGTGTGTAGTCTTAGAGTGATTATCTTAATTTACCGAGGTTAGCTAGCCAGCTATTTGTCGTCCTTAACGTAGGAGACTCTGCTAGCTAGCCAACAGCTAGCCAAACGCTAGCCAACGTCTTCTGAATAGAACTCAACAACCCGGTCGCATTCACAGGTAGTATCACATTTTCATTTCATTTCATTACAGTACAACGGTTTGATTTGTTTGATCGTAGCTAGCTACATAGCCGTCTTTGTATCAAAGATAATTGTGTAGTCTAGAGCGATTTTCTAGGTTAGCTAGCCAGCTATTGTTCTTTTAACGCAACGTAACGTAAACAACACTACTAGCTAGCCAGCTAGCCCCCGAATAGCAGCACTGTAGAAACTATTACACTCAACGGAACGACTTGATTAGTGTAGTGTCAACAACGCACCCACTGCCAGCTAGCCTACTTCAGCAGTACTGTATCATTTTAATCATTTTAGTCAATAAGATTCTTGCTACGTAGCTTAACTTTCTGAACATTCGAGACGTGTAGTCCACTTGTCATTCCAATCTCCTTTGCATTAGTGTAGCCTCTTCTGTAGCCTGTTAACTATGTGTCTGTTTATCCCTGTTCTCTCCTCTCTGCACAGACCATACAAACGCTCCACACCGCGTGGCCGCGGCCACCCTAATCTGGTGGTCCCAGCGCGCACGACCCACGTGGAGTTCCAGGTCTCCGGTAGCCTCTGGAATTGCCGATCTGCGGTCAACAAGGCAGAGTTCATCTCAGCCTATGCCTCCCTCCAGTCCCTCGACTTCTTGGCACTAACGGAAACATGGATCACCACAGACAACACTGCTACTCCTACTGCTCTCTCTTCGTCCGCCCACGTGTTCTCGCACACCCCGAGAGCTTCTGGTCAGCGGGGTGGTGGCACCGGGATCCTCATCTCTCCCAAGTGGTCATTCTCTCTTTCTCCCCTTACCCATCTGTCTATCGCCTCCTTTGAATTCCATGCTGTCACAGTTACCAGCCCTTTCAAGCTTAACATCCTTATCATTTATCGCCCTCCAGGTTCCCTCGGAGAGTTCATCAATGAGCTTGATGCTTTGATAAGCTCCTTTCCTGAGGACGGCTCACCTCTCACAGTTCTGGGCGACTTTAACCTCCCCATGTCTACCTTTGACTCATTCCTCTCTGCCTCCTTCTTTCCACTCCTCTCCTCTTTTGACCTCACCCTCTCACCTTCCCCCCTACTCACAAGGCAGGCAATACGCTCGACCTCATCTTTACTAGATGCTGTTCTTCCACTTACCTCATTGCAACTCCCCTCCAAGTCTCCGACCACTACCTTGTATCCTTTTCCCTCTCGCTCTCATCCAACACCTCCCACACTGCCCCTACTCGGATGGTATCGCGCCGTCCCAACCTTCGCTCTCTCTCCCCCGCTACTCTCTCCTCTTCCATCCTATCATCTCTTCCCTCCGCTCAAACCTTCTCCAACCTATCTCCTGATTCTGCCTCCTCAACCCTCCTCTCCTCCCTCTCTGCATCCTTTGACTCTCTATGTCCCCTATCCTCCAGGCCGGCTCGGTCCTCCCCTCCCGCTCCGTGGCTCGATGACTCATTGCGAGCTCACAGAACAGGGCTCCGGGCAGCCGAGCGGAAATGGAGGAAAACTCGCCTCCCTGCGGACCTGGCATCCTTTCACTCCCTCCTCTCTACATTTTCCTCCTCTGTCTCTGCTGCTAAAGCCACTTTCTACCACGCTAAATTCCAAGCATCTGCCTCTAACCCTAGGAAGCTCTTTGCCACCTTCTCCTCCCTCCTGAATCCTCCCCCCTCCTCCTCCCTCTCTGCAGACGACTTCGTCAACCATTTTGAAAAGAAGGTCGACGACATCCGATCCTCGTTTGCTAAGTCAAACGACACCGCTGGTTCTGCTCACATTGCCCTACCCTGTGCTCTGACCTCTTTCTCCCCTCTCTCTCCAGATGAAATCTTGCGTCTTGTGACGGCCGGCCGCCCAACAACCTGCCCGCTTGACCCTATCCCCTCCCCTCTTCTCCAGACCATTTCCGGAGACCTTCTCCCTTACCTCACCTCGCTCATCAACTCATCACTGACCGCTGGCTACGTCCCTTCCGTCTTCAAGAGAGCGAGAGTTGCACCCCTTCTGAAAAAACCTACACTCGATCCCTCCGATGTCAACAATTACAGACCAGTATCCCTTCTTTCTTTTCTCTCCAAAACTCTTGAACGTGCCGTCCTTGGCCAGCTCTCCCGCTATCTCTCTCTGAATGACCTTCTTGATCCAAATCAGTCAGGTTTCAAGACTAGTCATTCAACTGAGACTGCTCTCCTCTGTATCACGGAGGCGCTCCGCACTGCTAAAGCTAACTCTCTCTCCTCTGCTCTCATCCTTCTAGATCTATCGGCTGCCTTCGATACTGTGAACCATCAGATCCTCCTCTCCACCCTCTCCGAGTTGGGCATCTCCGGCGCGGCCCACGCTTGGATTGCGTCCTACCTGACAGGTCGCTCCTACCAGGTGGCGTGGCGAGAATCTGTCTCCTCACCACGCGCTCTCACCACTGGTGTCCCCCAGGGCTCTGTTCTAGGCCCTCTCCTATTCTCGCTATACACCAAGTCACTTGGCTCTGTCATAACCTCACATGGTCTCTCCTATCATTGCTATGCAGACGACACACAACTAATCTTCTCCTTTCCCCCTTCTGATGACCAGGTGGCGAATCGCATCTCTGCATGTATGGCAGACATATCAGTGTGGATGACGGATCACCACCTCAAGCTGAACCTCGGCAAGACGGAGCTGCTCTTCCTCCCGGGGAAGGACTGCCCGTTCCATGATCTCGCCATCACGGTTGACAACTCCATTGTGTCCTCCTCCCAGAGCGCTAAGAACCTTGGTGTGATCCTGGACAACACCCTGTCGTTCTCAACCAACATCAAGGCGGTGGCCCGTTCCTGTAGGTTCATGCTCTACAACATCTGCAGAGTACGACCCTGCCTCACACAGGAAGCGGCGCAGGTCCTAATCCAGGCACTTGTCATCTCCCGTCTGGATTACTGCAACTCGCTGTTGGCTGGGCTCCCTGCCTGTGCCATTAAACCCCTTCAACTCATCCAGAACGCCGCAGCCCGTCTGGTGTTCAACCTTCCCAAGTTCTCTCACGTCACCCCGCTCCTCCGTTCTCTCCACTGGCTTCCAGTTGAAGCTCGCATCCGCTACAAGACCATGGTGCTTGCCTACGGAGCTGTGAGGGGAACGGCACCTCAGTACCTCCAGGCTCTGATCAGGCCCTACACCCAAACAAGGGCACTGCGTTCATCCACCTCTGGCCTGCTCGCCTCCCTACCACTGAGGAAGTACAGCTCCCGCTCAGCCCAGTCAAGACTGTTCGCTGCTCTGGCCCCCCAATGGTGGAACAAACTCCCTCACGACGCCAGGACAGCGGAGTCAATCACCACCTTCCGGAGACACCTGAAACCCCACCTCTTTAAGGAATACCTAGGATAGGATAAGTATTCCCTCTTCCCCCCCCCCTTTAAGATTTAGATGCACTATTGTAAAGTGACTGTTCCACTGGATGTCATAAGGTGAATGCACCAATTTGTAAGTCGCTCTGGATAAGAGCGTCTGCTAAATGACTTAAATGTAATGTAAATGCATAATCTCTGCTTTGTATTTTGAGAAGGCTGTACACCAGGGGTTCTTAAGCCTGAGACCCAAATGAGAAATGATGTGTTTTGCTGGGACCCAAGCTTAGGAAAATGTGCAACTATACGTAAATATGGGAACATTTCATTGCCCTTATGCCTAAAAGAATGCAATGAAATACCCATAAATATATTTACATGTAGGGTTTTTATTTAGTTTATTCTTATGTACCTGTCTAGGTTGGAATTGTTTCTGTTAAAATACAAGACATTTCATTCTGACCTGAAATAAATGGATTGATCACATCACACATATGTAGACCAGAACACACAGTCCTGATGAGAGGTGTGTGGCTGGTTGATGTTTTAAACAAGCAGGTCTATTCTGGCCTCTGCTTTAGACAGTGCAACACGGAGGTAAGCATTGAAACTGTTTCTGAACTTCAGAACCCTGACTTGCATAGGTGTGTGGTGCCAAACTGGATCAGAACATCTACTGCTTTCTCAGTCAGGAGACCACTTCCTGTTGTAGATGATCAACCCAGAACTGTGTGAGTCAGACAGGAGACCACTTCCTGTTGTAGATGATCAACCCAGAGCTGTGAGAGTCAGGCAGGAGACCACTTCCTGTTGTAGATGATCAACCCAGAACTGTGTGAGTGGGTTCTCAGTCAGGAGACCACTTCCTGTTGTAGATGAACAACCCAGAACTGTGTGAGTGGGTTCTCAGTCAGGAGACCACTTCCTGTTGTAGATGAACATCCCAGAACTGTGTTAGTCAGGCAGGAGACCACTTCCTGCTGTAGATGAACAACCCAGAACTTTGTGAGTGGGTTCTCAGTCAGGTAGGATACTGCTTCCTGCTGTAGATGAGCTACCCAGAACTGTGTGAGTGGGTTCTCAGTCAGGTAGGATACTGCTTCCTGTTGTAGATGATCAACCCAGAACTGTGTGAGTGGGTTCTCAGGCAGGAGACCACTTCCTGCTGTAGATGAACAACCCAGAACTGTGTGAGTGGGTTCTCAGTCAGGAGACCACTTCCTGCTGTAGATGAACAACCCAGAACTGTGTGAGTGGGTTCTCAGTCAGGAGACCACTTCCTGCTGTAGATGAACAACCCAGAACTGTGTGAGTGGGTTCTCAGTCAGGAGACCACTTCCTGCTGTAGATGAACAACCCATAACTGTGTGAGTCAGGCAGGAGACCACTTCTTGCTGTAGATAAACAACCCAGAACTGTGTGAGTCAGGCAGGAGACCACTTCCTGTTGTAGATGAACAACCCAGAACTGTGTGAGTGGGTTCTCAGTCAGGAGACCACTTCCTGTTGTAGATGAACAACCCAGAGCTGTGAGAGTCAGTCAGGAGACCACTTCCTGTTGTAGATGAACAACCCAGAACTGGTGAGATTTACAGTAGGCCTGGTCACGTCTACAGTGAGATGTACAGTAGGCCTGGTCATTTCTACAGTGAGATGTACAGTAGGCCTGGTCATTTCTACAGTGAGATGTACAGTAGGCCTGGTCATTTCTACAGTGAGATGTACAGTAGGCCTGGTCATTTCTACAGTGAGATGTACAGTAGGCCTGGTCATTTCTACAGTGAGATGTACAGTAGGCCTGGTCATTTCTACAGTAAGATGTACAGTAGGCCTGGTCATTTCTACAGTAAGATGCACAGTAGGCCTGGTCATTTCTACAGTAAGATGTACAGTAGGCCTGGTCACTTATACAGTAAGATGTACAGTAGGCCTTATAATTTTTATCTGTACTGTTACTTAGGGTTGCACTATCAATAGCTAGTTAGCTTGCTTCGGCTAACATTAGCTATTAGCTGTGTACCATTACAAGGCCAGGAGATTGTTTGAAAGAGGAACTCACATATACTACTATGAGATAGTACTCACTTATTTCTGCTGATCATCACCTGTTAAAAAATGACAACAATGCCTTGCTCGTTGACTTACTTTTCCACAGCCGAAGCCCTGTTTCCTGAAGCATTTTCTGCCCTGTTCTGAAAGTCCTCCCTGGGTTTACCGGCATGTTGTGGATGTTTGGTCAGGACGTGTTGTTTTATTCATTTGTTCGTTTTGAGACACTCATTACTAAGCACTTCCCCACACAAAACACATTGTGGGCGCTCCAAGTTATTTCTCAACGTTTGTATGAAATAGACAAAAAGTAATCACTGTATTTGCGTTTCATGCCGATTGAGCTCAGTCAGAACTTGTGGCTAGCATGGGTCTATTTCATGACAGCGGTGAGTGATGGCGAGTAGGAATAACAAGTCAGTCGCTTGAACAACAGTGCTGCAGCGTGTGGCTGGTGGAGTGATCTTCAGGAAAACTGCAGGAAGAAGATCCGGTAAACAGTGAAACACAGGGGCATCTCCCTTTACAACCTCTCCCACTCACACAGCTGCCAAACTGAGCAGAGACCGCTGTTCTTTATGCAACCTACCGTCAATCATATCTTAACATTGTTGCATTGGATTAGATACAAAGTATCTAAGATGAGTAAAACACATGCAGACTGTAGTTTCTCTCTCTGCTACCTCGGCCTTGAGGCTGGGTGACTATCAGCAGGTGCAGGCAGCTCTCAGCCTGAGAACTGAAGCAGTACATATCCATTTCCCAGTACTTTTCCACCACTGCAAGCATACAAAGGTTATCACATATTTTCAGTAATCATGGCATTGTTTTTTATTTACAACAGAACCTTACTGATCCTGTAAAACAGTTGGTTCTTCAGGGCTGTGGTCTTGCCCTTCATCTTTTTCAAGTCTTTGGTCTCGACTCACATCTGCTTCTTGTTTCAGGCTGTCTGGCTCCATCATCTCCTGTGGGCTGAACCCCTTCTGGCAGTGGGACAGGTAGTCCAGCCGGACAGTTCCTGAACTCTGACCGCCAGTTGGTGTTGCCATGGTTACCTTGAATGCTCCCATCCATCTTGGCTGGCTCCATTTTCTCTTGTGGACCTGAATTTTGACCCAGTCTCCAACCTCCACAGGCAGGTAGTCGGGGTCCTCACCTGGTACCTCCTCCTGAGCTTTCTTAGTGTGAGAGTGCGAGAGATCTGACAATAGGAGTTAGCTCTTTCATGTACTCCCAAGTGTTCAACTTCAGCTAGTGAGGTCTATTTGTCTGTCAGTCATGGGTCTGTGTGAGGGAACATTAATGGGTCTTCCTGTCAACATTTCTTGTGGTGTAACACCCCAAGCCTTTAATAACACCCCAGGCCTTTAATAATACCCCAGGCCTTTAATAACACCCCAGGCCTTTAATAACACCCCAGGCCTTTAATAGCACCCCAGGCCTTTAATAACACCCCAGGCCTTTAATAACACCCCAGGTCTTTAATAACACCCCAGACCTTTAATAGCACCCCAGGCCTTTAATTGCAACCCAGGCATTTAATAACACCCCAGGCCTTTAAAAACACCCAGGCCTTTAATAACACCCCAGGCCTTTAATAGCACCCCAGGCCTTTAATAGCACCCCAGGCCTTTAATAACACCCCAGGCCTTTAATAACACCCCAGTTCTTTAATAGCACCCCAGGCCTTTAATAGCACCCCAGGCCTTTAATAACACCCCAGGCCTTTAATAACACCCCAGGCCTTTAATAACACCCCAGGCCTTTAATAACACCCCAGATCTTTAATAGCACCCCAGGCCTTTGATAGCACCCCAGGCCTTTGATAACACCCCAGGCCTTTGATAACACCCCAGGCCTTTAATAACACCCCAGGCCTTTAATAACACCCCAGGCCTTTAATAACACCCAGGCCTTTAATAACACCCCAGGCCTTTAATAGCACCACAGGCCTTTAATAACACCCCAGGCCTTTAATAACACCCCAGGCCTTTAATAACACCCCAGGCCTTTAATAACACGCCAGGCCTTTAATAGCACCCCAGGCCTTTAATAACAGCCCAGGCCTTTAATAACACCCCAGGCCTTTAATAACACCCCAGGCCTTTAATAACACCCCAGGCCTTTGATAGCACCCCAGGCCTTTAATAGCACCCAAGGCCTTTAATAGCACCCCAGGCATTTAATAACACCCCAGGCCTTTAATAACATCAGTGGTAAACAATCCACCCAAGATGTCTTGGTGGATTGGTATGCCTTAGCTAACCCTTGTTTAGTGGATTGGTTAGCTCTCTCGGTAACCCCATTACTCTGGGGGTGGTAGATGGATACACATGTCTGGTCCAGTCCTATCATTTTGGCTAACTGCTTGACTACATCACCAGTGGAGTGGGTAACATTGTCTGCAGATAAAACCTCAAATCTAGGTATTATCTCCCTCACTAGTAGCTTTGCTACTATCTTAGCATCACAGTGTGTGGTGAGAAATGTCTCCACCCACCCGGTGAACCTGTCAGTAAGAAAGAAAAAGTACCTTTTCCTTTCTTATCTTTCTGAAAGATCTATAAAATCCATGGCAAGATGGGAGAATGGTCCTCTTGACGTAGGGACATGACCTGGTTTCAGAGGTGTCCCTTTGGCAATGTTAAATTGCATGCACATCGAAACAGAAACTGTTTCACATGCTGAGTGACAATTTGGACAAAACAAATCTAAAGAAATTGCCTCTATCATCCTCTACACCAGGAGAGACAAACCCACACTCCTAGAAACCAGGACAGACAAACCCATACTCCTCTACACCAGGAGAGACAAACCCATACTCCTCTACACCAGGAGAGACAAACCCATACTCCTCTACACCAGGAGAGACAAACCCATACTCCTCTACACCAGGAGACAAACCCATACTCCTCTACACCAGGAGACAAACCCATACTCCTAGAAACCAGGAGAGACAAACCCATACTCCTAGAAACCAGGAGAGACAAACCCATACTCCTAGAAACCAGGAGAGACAAACCCATACTCCTAGAAACCAGGAGAGACAACCCCTACTCCTAGAAACCAGGAGAGACAAACCCACACTCCTAGAAACCAGGAGAGACAAACCCATACTCCTCTACACCAGGAGAGACAAACCCATACTCCTTGAAACCAGGAGAGACAAACCCATACTCCTCTACACCAGGAGACAAACCCCTACTCCTAGAAACCAGGAGAGACAAACCCATACTCCTCTACACCAGGACACAAACCCATACTCCTAGAAACCAGGAGAGACAAACCCATACTCCTAGAAACCAGGAGAGACAAACCCCTACTCCTAGAAACCAGGAGAGACAAACCCATACTCCTAGAAACCAGGAGAGACAAACCGATACTCCTAGAAACCAGGAGAGACAAACCCATACTCCTAGAAACCAGGGGAGACAAACCCATACTCCTAGAAACCAGGAGAGACAAACCCATACTCCTAGAAACCAGGAGAGACAAACCCCTACTCCTAGAAACCAGGAGAGACAAACCCATACTCCTCTACACCTGGAGAGACAAACCCATACTCCTCTACACCAGGAGAGACAAACCCCTACTCCTCCAGACACCAGGAGAGACAAACCCATACTCCTAGAAACCAGGAGAGACAAACCCCTACTCCTAGAAACCAGGAGAGACAAACCCCTACTCCTCCAGACTACAAGGAGAGACAAACCCATACTCCTAGAAACCAGGAGAGACAAACCCATACTCCTCTACACCAGGAGAGACAAACCCCGACTCCTCCAGACACCACACCAGGAGAGACAAACCCCTATCCCCCCTTGACAAATAAACCATGGGCCACTTGGCAATCAGAGGCGATAAGACAAGCTGGCATACCATGGGCTACTTGGCAATCAGAGGCGATAAGACACGGTCTGCCAGACAAAGTCTGTTTCCACATTTTTGAAACGGGGTCAAGTTTATACAACCCCGCTGTTGCCATACCAAATGAGAACCAACATCCAAAGCCTATTTAGATGCCAAATCATCAGTGTCTTTCCCAACAGTAGTAGAGAAGAACATGGAGTGGCTATGACACTTGGAGGCAGCCAATATAGCAGCCTCATCTGCCATGGTGTTACCCATACTGACAAAATATTTCCCCCCAGTGTGAGCAGCAACCCTCAAAGCAGAGGGCAGCATCAAGGCCTGGGGTGTTATATATGCATACGTATATACTGTACTCTATATCGTCGACTGCATCCTTATGTAATACATGTATCACTAGCCACTTTAACTATGCCACTTTGTTTACATACTCATCTCATATGTATATACTGTACTCGATATCATCTACTGTATCTTGCCTATGCTGCTCTGTACCATCACTCATTCATATATCCTTATGTACATATTCCTTATCCCCTTACACTGTGTATAAGACAGTAGTTTTGGAATTGTTAGTTAGATTACTTGTTGGTTATCACTGCATTGTCGGAACTAGAAGCACAAACATTTCGCTACACTCACATTAACATCTGCTAACCATGTGTATGTGACAAATAACATTTGATTTGATTTGAAGAAATCTAAAACCATAGTCCTATTACGAATAGGACTTTTACAAGAATTGTGAAAACCCCTACTCTTCCACACACACCACACAGGAGAGGCAAACCCCCTACTCCTCCAGACACCACACCAGGAGAGACAAATCACCAAGTCCTCTAAATACCACACTAGGAGAGACAACCCCCTACTCATCTAGACACCACACCAGGAGAGACAAACCCCTACTCCTCCAGTCACCACACCAGGTGATACAACCCCCTACTCCTTCAGACACCACACCAGGAGAGACAAACCCCCTACTCCTCCAGACACAACACCAGGAGAGACAAACCCCCTAGTCCTCCAGGCACCAGGAGAGACAAACCCCTACTCCTCCAGACACCACACCAGGAGAGACAACCCCCTACTCCTCGAGACACCACACCAGGAGAGAGAAACCCCCTACTCCTTCAGACAACACACCAGGAGAGAGACAAACCCCTACACCTCCAGACACCAGGAGAGACAAACCCCTACTCCTCCAGACACCACACCAGGAGAGACAACCCCCTACTCCTTCAGACACCACACCAGGAGAGACAAACCCATACTCCTAGAAACCAGGAGACAAACCCCTACACCTCCAGACACCAGGAGAGACAAACCCATACTCCTTCAGACACAACACCAGGAGAGACAAACCCCCTTGACCTCCAGACACCAGGAGAGACAAACCCCTACTCCTTCAGACACAACACCAGGAGAGACAAACCCCCTTGACCTCCAGACACCAGGAGAGACAAACCCCTACTCCTCTAGACACCACAACAGGAGAGAGAAACCCCTACACCTCCAGACACCACACCAGGAGAGACAAACCCCTACTCCTCCAGACACCACACCAGGAGAGACAAACCCCTACTCCTTCAGACACAACACCAGGAGAGACAAACCCATACTCCTCCAGACACAACACCAGGAGAGACAAACCCCCTACTCCTTCAGACACACACCAGGAGAGACAAACCCCCTTGACCTCCAGACACCAGGAGAGACAAACCCCTACTCCTCTAGACACCACAACAGGAGAGAGAAACCCCTACACCTCCAGACACCACACCAGGAGAGACAAACCCCTACTCCTCCAGACACCACACTAGGAGAGACAAACCCCTACACCTCCAGACACCAGGAGAGACAAACCCCTACTCCTCTAGACACCACAACAGGAGAGAGAAACCCATACTCCTCCAGACACCACACCAGGAGAGACAAACCCATACTCCTTCAGACACACACCAGGAGAGACAAACCCCCTTGACCTCCAGACACCAGGAGAGACAAACCCCTACTCCTCTAGACACCACAACAGGAGAGAGAAACCCCTACACCTCCAGACACCACACCAGGAGAGACAAACCCCTACTCCTCCAGACACCACACTAGGAGAGACAAACCCCTACACCTCCAGACACCACACCAGGAGAGACAACCCCCTACTCCTTCAGACACCACACCAGGAGAGACAAACCCATACTCCTCCAGACACCACACCAGGAGAGACAAACCCATACTCCTCCAGACACCACACCAGGAGAGACAGCCCCCTACTCCTCTAGACACCACACCAGGAGAGAGAAACCCCTACTCCTCCACACCAGGAGAGACAAACCCCTACTCCTCTAGACACCACAACAGGAGAGAGAAACCCCTACACCTCCAGACACCACACCAGGAGAGACAAACCCCTACTCCTCCAGACACCACACTAGGAGAGACAAACCCCTACACCTCCAGACACCAGGAGAGACAAACCCCTACTCCTCTAGACACCACAACAGGAGAGAGAAACCCATACTCCTCCAGACACCACACCAGGAGAGACAAACCCATACCTCCTTCAGACACACACCAGGAGAGACAAACCCCCTTGACCTCCAGACACCAGGAGAGACAAACCCCTACTCCTCTAGACACCACAACAGGAGAGAGAAACCCCTACACCTCCAGACACCACACCAGGAGAGACAAACCCCTACTCCTCCAGACACCACACTAGGAGAGACAAACCCCTACACCTCCAGACACCACACCAGGAGAGACAACCCCCTACTCCTTCAGACACCACACCAGGAGAGACAAACCCATACTCCTCCAGACACCACACCAGGAGAGACAAACCCATACTCCTCCAGACACCACACCAGGAGAGACAGCCCCCTACTCCTCTAGACACCACACCAGGAGAGAGAAACCCCTACTCCTCCACACCAGGAGAGACAAACCCCCTCCTCCTCTAGACACCACAACAGGAGAGACAAACCCCATACTCCTCCAGACACCACACCAGGAGAGACAACCCCCTACTCCTTCAGACACCACACCAGGAGAGACAAACCCCCTACTCCTCCAGACACCACACCTGGAGAAACAAACCCCCTACTCCTCCAGACACCAGGAGAGACAAACCCCTATTCCTCTAGACACCACACCAGAAGAGACAAACCCGCTACACCTCCAGACACCACACCAGGAGAGCCATAACCCTACACCTCCAGACACCACACCAGGAGAGACAACCCCCTACTCCTCTCGACACCACACCAGGAGAGAGAAACCCCCTACTCCTCCAGACAACACACCAGGAGAGAGAAACCCCCTACTCCTCCACACCAAAGAACTTAATTGGACCCTATGTAAACTGCAGCAGTTCAGCAGGTAACAGGGGTAGGTGTCACACTCACTTGTGAGAAGCTTTTATTTCTGGAGGCAGATATCTTATAGAAAATGACAGTGACTGGTCTTTGAACTGGTCTTTGAAGCCCTAGTTGGGCCAAAGGCCTTTCACGTCACACCTTAGTGCTAAATGACATTTTATCTGGCATGTCCTTGCAAGCCTTGCAGCCTTAACTCAGCATTCAGTCCCCATTAAGTAAAATACATCATTGTAATGTACTTTCATTTAGCTTTTTCTTCTTGGCTTTCAAAATAGCATCAGACCAAACACTACTCACTCTGTTCCAGGTTGGAATGGTGTCCTCAGGTCTCTGCTTTGTTGTTTGCTAGAGCACCCTCCATATAACTTGGAAAAATAAAATATTGGTAGCAATAATCTCTCCTGATAATTTTGGTCAAAATCAGGTTGTTTGTTTGCAGTTTTGATCTGGAGCGGCCATGCTGTGGAGGATAGCATCCTGCATATGTCCCTGCCCCCCAAAATAAAAATCTATCCTTTTGTTAAAAAACATGTTAAATAATGTGAGAGCATTAAGCTGTGTATGATCCTGCTGTAGTCTTCCTCTATCCATCTATACCTGCTCTCCTCACCGTGACCTCTGACCCATTCTTCTGTCCTCACCATGACCTTTGACCTCCGACCCATTCTTCTGTGTTCTCTGTTCTCTGACCACTGAGGGAATTAAAGACATCTATAGGTCAACCTTTATTCACATACTGGTATAAGACACTGTCCAATAATAAATACATCTCATCAGAACACACACACACGCACGCACGCACACACCACAATATACACGCACCAATATATACACACGCCAATATAAACACACATACCTCCATTATATACAGTATACATACTAAGTTTATTAGGTACACCACCCCTTTCACGATTTCATTTCGCGATAATGAAATCGCTGCTACAGACAGTGAGTCACGTGGTCGTGGCTTGCTATATAGCAGGCAGGCATTGAGGCATTCAGGTACTGTTCGATTGAACATTAGAATGGGAAAAACCTAACCTAAGTGACCTAAGCGATTTTGAGCATGGTATGATTGTCGGTGCCATGCGTGCCGGTTCCAGTTTCCAACCTCTTGGGATTTTCAGGCACGACAGCGTCTAGGGCTTACCGAGAAGGGTGCGACAAACAAAAAACAGCATAGAGTCAGTCTGGAGGGCAAAAACAGCATAGAGTCAGTCTGGAGGGCAAAAACAGCATAGAGTCAGTCTGGAGGGCAAAAACAGCATAAAGTCAGTCTGGAGAGCAAAAACAGCATAGAGTCAGTCTGGAGGGCAAAAACAGCATAGAGTCAGTCTGGAGGGCAAAAACAGCATAGAGTCAGTCTGGAGGGCAAAAACAGCATAGAGTCAGTCTGGAGGGCAAAAACAGCATAAAGTCAGTCTGGAGAGCAAAAACAGCATAGAGTCAGTCTGGAGGGCAAAAACAGCATAGAGTCAGTCTGGAGGGCAAAAACAGCATAGAGTCAGTCTGGAGGGCAAAAACAGCATAGAGTCAGTCTGGAGGGCAAAAACAGCATAGAGTCAGTCTGGAGGGCAAAAACAGCATAGAGTCAGTCTGGAGGGCAAAAACAGCATAGTGTCAGTCTGGAGGGCAAAAACAGCATAGAGTCAGTCTGGAGGGCAAAAACAGCATAAAGTCAGTCTGGAGGGCAAAAACAGCATAGAGTCAGTCTGGAGGGCAAAAACAGCATAGAGTCAGTCTGGAGGGCAAAAACAGCATAAAGTCAGTCTGGAGAGCAAAAACAGCATAGAGTCAGTCTGGAGGGCAAAAACAGCATAGAGTCAGTCTGGAGGGCAAAAACAGCATAGAGTCAGTCTGGAGGGCAAAAACAGCATAGAGTCAGTCTGGAGGGCAAAAACAGCATAGAGTCAGTCTGGAGGGCAAAAACAGCATAGAGTCAGTCTGGAGGGGAAAAACAGCTCGTTGAAGAGAGAGGTCGGAGGAAAATCTCAAGAATTATGTTAGCTATCAGACGGGCCACAAACAGCCAAATAACGGCACAGTTCAACAGTGGTGTGCAGAACATCATCTCAGAATACGACTTGTCATAAATTGACTGTTCTAGTTCCACTCCTTTCAGCTACAAACAAGAAGAACAGGCTCCAGTGGGGACACGATTACCAACACTGGACATTTGAGGAGTGTAAAAACATTGCCTTGTGCCACGAATCCCAGTTCCTGTTGCATCACGCTGATGGCAGAGTCAGGATGAATACATGTCCTCATCTTGCCTGGTGTCCACCGGTACAGGCTGTTGGCGGTGGCGTAATAGTGTGGGGAATATTTTCCTGGCACACATTAGGTCCCTTGATACCAATTGAGCAACGTTTGAACACCACACCTTGTAGAATCCATGCCCCAAAGAAGTCAGGTTGTTCTGGAGCAGAGGGGGGTCCAGTACTAGGAGTATACCTAACACGCTGGCCACTGAGTGTGCATATATTCAAAAATAACAACTACATTTTATGTGAGAATAGGCACTGCTCTGAAGTATAGGAAATCCCCATGAGCACCAAAATGTCTATTCCACCTATTCTCTACCAAGGGTTTCCAGCACACAGCTTTGACCTACTACAGTACATTTACATTTACATTTAAGTCATTTAGCAGACGCTCTTATCCAGAGCGACTTACAAATTGGTGCATTCACCTTATGACATCCAGTGGGACAGTCACTTAACAATAGTGCATCTAAAACTTAGGGGGGTGAGAGGGATTACTTATCCTATCCTAGGTATTCCTTAAAGAGGTGGGGTTTCAGGTGTCTCCGGAAGGTGATGTTGGTATTGTACTTCAAAGTATGTGTAGAACTTAGGATTCAAACCTCATACAGCCTAATTCATACAGTACTATTAGAGGAGCTCACACAATAATTTGATTTGTACTGTGTGTGCAAACCAAATTCGTGGATTCTTCACACACCACAGTAAGAGAGTATCCCATTACGCCTTTTAAAACCTTTTCATGCGTCTTTTGTATTAAATGAAAGCAACCTTTCATACTTACAATACCATCAGGCTTGATTGATCTGTATTTGTCTTGTAACGCAGTGCATGCCTGTACTTTCCTTAAAACTATTTAAAAAAGAAAATGTAATTGAGAAAAATGAACAGAATAACATGTTTCTGGGGTCAGTAAGTTGGACACAGTAGCTCAGATAAAGAGCCTGATTTATGGAACTGGTAGCTGTGGAATATTGACATAAGCTCAGATCCCACTTGTGTTTCAAGCATGGTCCACTTGTGTTTCAAGCATGGTCCACTTGTGTTTCAAACATGGTCCACTTGTGTTTCAAGCATGGTCCACTTGTGTTTCAAACATGGTCCACTTGTGTTTCAAGCACGGTCCACTTGTGTTTCAAGCACGGTCCACTTGTGTTTCAAGCATGGTCCTGTTTTATCAACTGCTGTGCTGACCAATGGACAGTCCATTACTTCCTGTCAAAATAATACGTAGCTTAAAATTGTTTGTACTTGTATTTATTGTTGAAATAAAGAGGGTGACGCAACAACATTTACAATAGGCTGATATCTAAAAATATGTGCAGCCAAATGACTGATATATACATGTAATGAACACCATGGGTGACAGAGAGCTGGTCTCAAGCCCAGGGCGCAGCAGGTGTTTACTGCAAAGGACCACAGGAGGAGGCAGGTAGCTGGGTCCAGGGGCAGTCAGAAGGTCATACACAGGGCCTCCAAAAAGGCAACAGTACAGGCAGGGAAAAGGTTAGTAATGGAGTCCGGGAGATCAGGTCATAGGTTGATAACAGGAAATCCAATAGGCTAAAGTACAGGCAGGAAATAGGCAACAGGCATCGTTAGTGAGGCAGGTAAAAACTATCATACACGTGTGGAGTAAATCACAGGAAACCCAGTGCTCTGAAAGCCATGTGTCACAAAACAAATAATACCTCACAGTGATGGGGTGCAAAGAACTGAACTAAATAGTGTGTGATAATGACATACAGGTGTGTGAACAGGTGATCAGAATTCAGGTGATTGGGATCTGCAGAGTGAGCTGTGTTCAGGGGATCTATGTGTTACAGAGTGAGCTGTGTTCAGGGGATCTATGTGTTACAGAGTGGGCTGTGTTCAGGGGATCTATGTGTTGCAGAGTGAGCTGCTTTCAGGGGATCTATGTGTTACAGAGTGAGCTGCGTTCAGGGGATCTATGTGTTACAGAGTGAGCTGTGTTCAGGGGATCTGTGTGTTACAGAGTGAGCTGTGTTCAGGGGATCTGTGTGTTACAGAGTGAGCTGTGTTCAGGGGATCTATGTGTTACAGAGTGAGCTGTGTTCAGGGGATCTACGTGTTACAGAGTGAGCTGTGTTCAGGGGATCCATGTGTTACAGAGTGAGCTGCGTTCAGGGGATCTATGTGTTACAGAGTGAGCTGTGTTCAGGGGATCTATGTGTTACAGAGTGAGCTGTGTTCAGGGGATCTGAGTGTGAGTTGGAAGCAGACGTTACAAAACACCACCATTCAACAGTTTGGGGTCACTTAGAAATGTCCTTGTTTTTTAAATAAAATCACTTTTTTTACCATTAAAATAAACATCAAATTGATCAGAAATACAGTGTAGACATTGTTAATGTTGTAAATGACTATTGTAGCTGGAAATGTCAGATTTTTTATGGAATATCTACATAGGCGTACAGAGGCCCATTATCAGCAACCATCACTCCTGTGTTTCAATGGCATGTTGTGTTAGCTAATCCAAGTGTATAATTTTAAAAGGCTAATTGATCATTAGAAAACCGTTTTGCAATTCTGTTAGCACAGCTGAAAACTGTTGTTCTGATTAAAGAAGCAATAAAACGGGGTTTCTTTAGACTAGTTGAGTATCTGTAGCATCAGCATTTTTGGGTTCGATTACAGACAAAACATGGCCAGAATCAAAGACCTTTCTACTGAAACTTGTCAGTCTATTCTTGTTCTGAGAAATGAAGGCTATTCCATGTGAGAAATTGCCAAGAAAATTAAGATCTCGTACAACGCCATGTACTACTCCCTTCACAGGGAGTAGGTCTCTGTCCAGTGATTTTCTCATTGGTTAACAATATTACTTAGGAACTTGTTTTCAGTTCCTACCGCTTCCACTGGATGTCACCAGCCTTTGGAATTTGTTTGAGGTTATTCCTTTGTGCAATGAAGAAGTACGGCCATCTAGGAACTGGGTAACACTGTTGAGAGTTGCGCAAGACTTGAAAAGTAGCTTGGTTTGTTGTCTTCCTGTATTGAACACAGATAGACCCGTCTTCAATTTGATCGATTATTAACGTTTAAAAATACCTAAAGTAGTATAACAAAAGTAGTTTGAAATGTTTTTGGCAAAATTTACAGGTAACTTTTGAAATATTTTGTAGTGATGTTGCGCTAATTTGGAAGCTGTTTTTTTCTGGATCAAATGCGCCAAATAAATGGACATTTTGGATATATATGGATGGGAATGAATCGATCAAAAGGACCAATTGTGATGTTTATGGGACATATTGGAGTGCCAACAAAAGAAGCTCTTCAAAGGTAAGGCATGTTTTATATTTTATTTCTACGTTTTGTGTAGCGCCTGCAGGGGTTGAAATATGCTAACCTCTTTGTTTACTGCTGTACTATCCTCAGATAATAGCTTCTTATGCTTTCGCCGAAAAGCCTTTTAAAAATCTGACATGTTGGCTGGATTCACAACGAGTGTAGCTTTAATTTAGTATCTTAGATGTGTGATTTAATGTTAGATTTTTCCAGAATTTTATTTGAATTTGCCGCACTGCATTTTCCCTGGCTTTTGGCAAAGGGGGACGCAAGCGTCCCCTATACCATAAGAAGTTAAATAGTACCCGCAAAACACCAGTCTCAATGTCAACAGTGAAGAGGTGACTCTGGGATGCTGGCCTTCTAGGCAGTGTTGCAAAGAGAAAGCCATATCTCAGACTGGCCAAAAAAAAGAAAATATTAAGATGGGCAAAAGAACACAGACACTAGACAGATTAACTCTCTTTCTCTCTCCCCTATAGCTTGTTCCCCTCCCCAGGGGTGGCTGTGCCCTTTGTCTCTGCTGTGCTGGGTAGGACCGGTTCTCTCTCTCTCTTTGTTGCCCTCCCCAGCGGTGGCTGTGCCCCCTGTCTCTGCGGTTGTCTCTGTGTCCTGATAGTGGACCTGAAGCTTGACAGGCGTCGTCTGAAGCCCTCTCCAGAGAAGAAGTAGAGCAGAGGGTCGAAGCAGGAGTTGGAGGCAGCCAGACAGAGTGTCACCACCACACTCTTCTGCATGTACACCAGCTCCGAACAGGAAGTGGCAGTCTGGGACAGGAAGCTGAGGTGGACGGAGCGCTGGATGTGGTACGGCATGAAGCACAGCAGGAATGCCAGCATCACAATGACGATCATTCGGATAGCCTTAGACCCCGCCCCCTTCTGGCGCTGTGCAGTATGTTGCCGTGACAGCAGGGCCCGAATGATCCCGACGTAGCACAGCAGGATGACCAGGAAGGGAAGGACGAAGCCCACAGCCAATGATAAGTAGTTGAGCATGATGAGCTTATTAAGCCCGCCCCCTGTTCTGCGCTCTGGAGGCTCGAAGCACTTGGTCTTATTGGTGGCTGGGTGGAGGTGTTGACCAGTCATGAGGAAGGGGGAGGAGACAGTGCAGATGAACACCCAGATACAGACACACACTAGACGGGCACGACGCTCTGAGACCAGGCGCAGGTTCTGCACGGGGAACACGATGGCGAGGAAGCGTGTGACGGACATGGCAGTCATGAAGAACACGCTGCAGTAGAGGTTCACGTAGAGGGCATAGGACGAAAGTCTGCACAGGAAGTCTCCCAGGTTCCAATGACCCTGAGGGAGAGGGTCAACCACAACAATCATTTATTTTAATAGCATCTTAAAGACCGGGATTCATTCAAATGTGCTTTGTTGACAATGTGCCTTTTAAAGACAGTTTCCCCGAAGTAAAATACCTGTAAAAGTCAAGTGAAATGCGCATGTCAACAACTCACCTATTATAGAAATAGTCCTACCTTATTAACGTAGTAGAGGACCCGTAGCGGCAGCGTGGAGACACACAGTAGGTCGGACACGGCCAGGTTCAACATGTAGATGTGGAACGCAGAACGCTGACGGAAGGTTTTAACCAGAACCAACAAGGCGAACCCATTACCGGCCAGGCCGAACACGGTGATGATAGAGTACACCGTAGAGTACACCTGGAGAGACAGAAACACCTGGTAACAAACAGATACACCTGGTAACAAACAGATACACCTGGGGAGACAAACACCTGGTAACAAACAGATGCACCTGGAGAGACAGAAACACCTGGTAACAAACAGATACACCTGGAGAGACAAACACCTGGTAACAAACAGATGCACCTGGAGAGACAAACACCTGGTAACAAATATATACACAAATAGATACACCTGGAGAGACAAACACCTGGTAACAAACAGATACACCTGGAGAGACAAACACCTGGTAACAAACAGATACACCTGGAGAGACAGAAACACCTGGTAACAAACAGACACACCAGGAGAGAGAGAAACACCTGGTAACAAACAGATACACCTGGAGAGACAGAAACACCTGGTAACAAACAGATACACCTGGAGAGAGAGAAACACCTGGTAACAAACAGATACACCAAATAGATGCACCTGGAGAAAACAGAAACACCTGGTAACAAACAGATACACCTGGAGAGACAAACACCTGGTAACAAACAGATACACCTGGAGAGACAGAAACACCTGGTAACAAACAGATACACCTGGAGAGACAGTAACAAAAACACCTGGAGAACAAACAGTAATACACCTGGAGAGACAGAATCACCTGGTAACAAACAGATACACCTGGAGAGACAGAATCACCTGGTAACAAACAGATACACCTGGAGAGACAAACACCTGGTAACAAACAGATACACCTGGAGAGACAGAAACACCTGGTAACAAACAGATACACCTGGAGAGACAGAAACACCTGGTAACAAACAGATACACCTGGAGAGACAAACACCTGGTAACAAACAGATACACCTGGAGAGACAAACACCTGGTAACAAACAGATACACCTGGAGAAACAAACACCTGGTAACAAACAGATACGCCTGGAGAGACAGAAACACCTGGTAACAAACATATACACCTGGAGAGACAGAAACACCTGGTAACAAACAGATACACAAATAGATGCACCTGGAGAGACAAACACCTGGTAACAAACAGATACACCTGGAGAGACAAACACCTGGTAACAAACAGATACACTTGGAGAGACAGAAACACCTGGTAACAAACAGATACACCTGGAGAGACAAACACCTGGTAACAAACAGATATGCCTGGAGAGACAAACACCTGGTAACAAACAGATACACCTGGAGAGACAAACACCTGGTAACAAACAGATACACCTGGAGAGACAAACACCTGGTAACAAACAGATACACCTGGAGAGACAAACACCTGGTAACAAACAGATACACCTGGAGAGACAAACACCTGGTAACAAACAGATACACCTGGAGAGACAAACACCTGGTAACAAACAGATACACCTGGAGAGACAAACACCTGGTAACAAACAGATACACCTGGAGAGACAAACACCTGGTAACAAACAGATACACCTGGAGAGACAAACACCTGGTAACAAACAGATACACCTGGAGAGACAAACACCTGGTAACAAACAGATACACCTGGAGAGACAAACACCTGGTAACAAACAGATACACCTGGAGAGACAAACACCTGGTAACAAACAGATACACCTGGAGAGACAAACACCTGGTAACAAACAGATACACCTGGAGAGACAAACACCTGGTAACAAACAGATACACCTGGAGAGACAAACACCTGGTAACAAACAGATACACCTGGTAACAAACAGATACACCTGGAGAGACAAACACCTGGTAACAAACAGATACACCTGGAGAGACAAACACCTGGTAACAAACAGATACACCTGGAGAGACAAACACCTGGTAACAAACAGATACACCTGGAGAGACAAACACCTGGTAACAAACAGATACACCTGGAGAGACAAACACCTGGTAACAAACAGATACACCTGGAGAGACAAACACCTGGTAACAAACAGATACACCTGGAGAGACAAACACCTGGTAACAAACAGATACACCTGGTAACAAACAGATTCACCTGGAGAGACAAACACCTGGTAACAAACAGATACACCTGGAGAGACAAACACCTGGTAACAAACAGATACACCTGGAGAGACAAACACCTGGTAACAAACAGATACACCTGGAGAGACAAACACCTGGTAACAAACAGATACACCTGGAGAGACAAACACCTGGTAACAAACAGATACACAAATAGATGCACCTGGAGAGACAAACACCTGGTAACAAATAGATACGCTTATAGATATACCTGGAGAGACAAACACCTGGGACAAATAGATACGCTTAGAGATATACCTGGAGAGACAAACACCTGGGACAAATAGATACACAAACAGAACACCTGGTAACAAACAAACACCTGGTAACAAACAGATAACAAACAGATGAAACACCTGGAGAGACAGATTCACCTGGTAACAAACAGATACACAAATAGATGAACCTGGAGAGACAGATACACCTGGTAACAAATAGATACGCAAATAGATGCACCTGGAGAGACAGATTCACCTGGTAACAAACAGATACACAAATAGATGCACCTGGAGAGACAGAAACACCTGGTAACAAACAGATACACAAATAGAAACACCTGGTAACAAACAGAACACCTGGAGAGACAAACAGATACACAAATAGATGCACCTGGAGAGACAAACACCTGGTAACAAACAGATACACAAATAGATGCACCTGGAGAGACAAACACCTGGTAACAAACAGATACACAAATAGATGCACCTGGAGAGACAAACACCTGGTAACAAACAGATACACAAATAGATGCACCTGGAGAGACAGAACACCTGGTAACAAATAGATACACAAATAGATGCACCTGGAGAGACAAACACCTGGTAACAAACAGATACACAAATAGATGCACATGGAGAGACAAACACCTGGTAACAAACAGATACACTGGAGAGATAGAAACACCTGGTAACAAACAGATACACCTGAGAACAAACAGATAACAAACAGATACACCTGGAGAGACAGAAACACCTGGTAACAAACAGAAACACAAATAGATGCACCTGGAGAGACAAACAACTGGTAACAAACAGATACATAAATAGATGCACCTGGAGAGACAAACAACTGGTAACAAACAGATACATAAATAGATGCACCTGGAGAGACAAACAACTGGTAACAAACAGATACACAAATAGATGCACCTGGAGAGACAAACACCTGGTAACAAACAGATACACCTGGAGAGACAGAAACATAACAAATAGATGCACCTGGAGAGACAAACACCTGGTAACAAACAGATACACAAATAGATGCACCTGGAGAGACAGAAACACCTGGTAACAAACAGATACACAAATAGATGCACCTGGAGAGACAAACACCTGGTAACAAACAGATACACCTGGAGAGACAAACACCTGGTAACAAACAGATACACCTGGAGAGACAGAAACACCTGGTAACAAACAGATACACCTGGAGAGACAAACACCTGGTAACAAACAGATACACCTGGAGAGACAAACACCTGGTAACAAACAGATACACCTGGAGAGACAGAAACACCTGGTAACAAACAGATACACCTGGAGAGACAGAAACACCTGGTAACAAACAGATACACCTGGAGAGACAAACACCTTGTAACAAACAGATACACCTGGAGAGAGAGAAACACCTGGTAAGAAACAGATACACCTGGAGAGACAAACACCTGGTAACAAACAGATACACCTGGAGAGAGACAAACACCTGGTAACAAACAGATACGCCTAGAGAGACAAACACCTGGTAACAAAAAGATACACCTGGAGAGACAAACACCTGGTAACAAACAGATACACCTGGAGAGACAAACACTTGGTAACAAACAGATACACCTGGAGAGACAAACACCTGATAACAAATAGATACACAAATAGATGCACCTGGAGAGACAAACACCTGGTAACAAACAGATACACCTGGAGAGACAAACACCTGGTAACAAACAGATACACCTGGAGAGACAAACACCTGGTAACACACAGATACACCTGGAGAGACAGAAACACCTGGTAACAAACAGATACTGGAGAGACCTGGTAACAAACAGATACAGAGACAAACACCTGGTAACAAACAGATACACCTGGAGAGACAAACACCTGGTAACAAACAGATACACCTGGAGAGACAGAAACACCTGGTAACAAACAGATACACCTGGAGAGACAGAAACACCTGGTAACAAACAGATACACCTGGAGAGACAAACACCTGGTAACAAACAGATACACCTGGAGAGACAGAAACACCTGGTAACAAACAGATACACCTGGAGAGACAAACACCTGGTAACAAACAGATACACCTGGAGAGACAAACACCTGGTAACAAACAGATACACCTGGAGAGACAAACACCTGGTAACAAACAGATACACTGGTAACAAACAGATGCACCTGGAGAGACAAACACCTGGTAACAAACAGATACACCTGGAGAGACAAACACCTGGTAACAAACAGATACACAAATAGATGCACCTGGAGAGACAAACACCTGGTAACAAACAGATACACCTGGAGAGACAAACACCTGGTAACAAACAGATACACCTGGAGAGACAGAAACACCTGGTAACAAACAGATACACCTGGAGAGACAGAAACACCTGGTAACAAACAGATACACCTGGAGACCTGGAGAGACAGAAACACCTGGTAACAAACAGATACACCTGGAGAGACAAACACCTGGTAACAAACAGATACACCTGGAGAGACAAACACCTGGTAACAAACAGATACACCTGGAGAGACAAACACCTGGTAACAAACAGATACACCTGGAGAGACAAACACCTGGTAACAAACAGATACACCTGGAGAGACAAACACCTGGTAACAAACAGATACACCTGGAGAGACAAACACCTGGTAACAAACAGATACACCTGGAGAGACAGAAACACCTGGTAACAAACAGATACACCTGGAGAGACAAACACCTGGTAACAAACAGAACACCTGGTAACAAACAGATACACCTGGAGAGACAAACACCTGGTAACAAACAGATGCACCTGGAGAGACAAACACCTGGTAACAAACAGATACACCTGGAGAGACAGAAACACCTGGTAACAAACAGATACACCTGGAGAGACAAACACCTGGTAACAAACAGATACACCTGGAGAGACCAACACCTGACAAACACCTGGTAACAAACAGATACACCTGGAGAGACAAACACCTGGAGAGAAACACCTGGTAACAAACAGATACACCTGGAGAGACAAACACCTGGTAACAAACAGATACACCTGGAGAGACAAACACCTGGTAACAAACAGATACACCTGAGAGAGACAAACACCTGGTAACAAACAGATACACCTGGAGAGACAAACACCTGGTAACAAACAGATACACCTGGAGACCTGGAGACAAACACCTGGTAACAAACAGATACACCTGGAGAGACAAACACCTGGTAACAAACAGATACACCTGGAGAGACAAACACCTGGTAACAAACAGATACACCTGGAGAGACAAACACCTGGTAACAAACAGATACACCTGGAGAGACAAACACCTGGTAACAAATAGATACACAAATAGATGCACCTGGAGAGACAAACACCTGGTAACAAACAGATACACCTGGAGAGACAAACACCTGGTAACAAACAGATACACCTGGAGAGACAAACACCTGGTAACAAACAGATACACCTGGAGAGACAGAAACACCTGGTAACAAACAGATACACCTGAGAGAGTAACAAACAAACACCTGGTAACAAACAGATACACCTGGAGAGACAAACACCTGGTAACAAACAGATACACCTGGAGAGACAGAAACACCTGGTAACAAACAGATACACCTGGAGAGACAGAAACACCTGGTAACAAACAGATACACCTGGAGAGACAAACAAAAACACCTGGTAACAAACAGATACACCTGGAGAGACAGAAACACCTGGTAACAAACAGATACACCTGGAGAGACAGAAACACCTGGTAACAAACAGATACACCTGGAGAGACAAACACCTGGTAACAAACAGATGGAGAGACAAACACCTGGACCTGGAGAGACAAACACCTGGTAACAAACAGATACACAAATAGATGCACCTGGAGAGAGAAACACCTGGTAACAAACAGATACACCTGGAGAGACAAACACCTGGTAACAAACAGATACACAAATAGATGCACCTGGAGAGACAAACACCTGGTAACAAACAGATACACATAGATGCACCTGGAGAGAAAAACACCTGGTAACAAACAGATACACCTGGAGAGACAGAAACACCTGGTAACAAACAGATACACCTGGAGAGACAGAAACACCTGGTAACAAACAGATACACCTGGAGAGAGAGAAACACCTGGTAACAAACAGATACACAAATAGATGCACCTGGAGAGACAGAAACACCTGGTAACAAACAGATACACCTGGAGAGACAAACACCTTGTAACAAACAGATACACCTGGAGAGACAGAAACACCTGGTAACAAACAGATACACCTGGAGAGACAAACACCTGGTAACAAACAGATACACCTGGAGAGACAGAAACACCTGGTAACAAACAGATACACCTGGAGAGACAGAAACACCTGGTAACAAACAGATACACCTGGAGAGACAGAAACACCTGGTAACAAACAGATACACCTGGAGAGAGAGAAACACCTGGTAACAAACAGAGACACCTGGAGAGACAGAAACACCTGGTAACAAACAGATACACCTGGAGAGACAAACACCTGGTAACAAACAGATACACCTGAAGAGACCAACACCTGGTAACAAACAGATACACCTGGAGAGACAAACACTTGGTAACAAACAGATACACCTGGAGAGACAAACACCTGATAACAAATATATACACAAATAGATGCACCTGGAGAGACAAACACCTGGTAACAAACAGATACACCTGGAGAGACAAACACCTGGTAACAAACAGATACACCTGGAGAGACAGAAACACCTGGTAACAAACAGATACACCTGGAGAGACAGAAACACCTGGTAACAAACAGATACACCTGGAGAGACAAACACCTGGTAACAAACAGATACACCTGGAGAGACAAACACCTGGTAACAAACAGATACACCTGGAGAGACAAACACCTGGTAACAAACAGATGGAGAGACAAACACCTGGAGAGCACCAGACAAACACCTGGTAACAAACAGATACACCTGGAGAGACAAACACCTGGTAACACACAGATACACCTGGAGAGACAGAAACACCTGGTAACAAACAGATACACCTGGAGAGACAGAAACACCTGGTAACAAACAGATACACCTGGAGAGACAAACACCTGGTAACAAACAGATACACATGGAGAGACAAACACCTGGTAACAAACAGATGCACCTGGAGAGACAAACACCTGGTAACAAACAGATACACCTGGAGAGACAGAAACACCTGGTAACAAACAGATATCCAGCCCAGTCACGGACCAGGATGTCTTGCTCCCAGGCAGACTAAATAACTTTTTTGCCCGCTTTGAGGACAATACAGTGCCACTGACACGGCCTGCAACGGAAACATGCGGTCTCTCCTTCACTGCAGCCGAGGTGAGTAAGACATTTAAACGTGTTAACCCTCGCAAGGCTGCAGGCCCAGACGGCATCCCCAGCCGCGCCCTCAGAGCATGCGCAGACCAGCTGGCCGGTGTGTTTACGGACATATTCAATCAATCCCTATACCAGTCTGCTGTTCCCACATGCTTCAAGAGGGCCACCATTGTTCCTGTTCCCAAGAAAGCTAAGGTAACTGAGCTAAACGACTACCGCCCCGTAGCACTCACTTCCGTCATCATGAAGTGCTTTGAGAGACTAGTCAAGGACCATATCACCTCCACCCTACCTGACACCCTAGACCCACTCCAATTTGCTTACCGCCCAAATAGGTCCACAGACGATGCAATCTCAACCACACTGCACACTGCCCTAACCCACCTGGACAAGAGGAATACCTATGTGAGAATGCTGTTCATCGACTACAGCTCGGCATTCAACACCATAGTACCCTCCAAGCTCGTCATCAAGCTCGAGACCCTGGGTCTCGACCCCGCCCTGTGCAACTGGGTACTGGACTTCCTGACGGGCCGCCCCCAGGTGGTGAGGGTAGGCAACAACATCTCCTCCCCGCTGATCCTCAACACGGGGGCCCCACAAGGGTGCGTTCTGAGCCCTCTCCTGTACTCCCTGTTCACCCACGACTGCGTGGCCACGCACGCCTCCAACTCAATCATCAAGTTTGCGGACGACACAACAGTGGTAGGCTTGATTACCAACAACGACGAGACGGCCTACAGGGAGGAGGTGAGGGCCCTCGGAGTGTGGTGTCAGGAAAATAACCTCACACTCAACGTCAACAAAACTAAGGAGATGATTGTGGACTTCAGGAAACAGCAGAGGGAACACCCCCCTATCCACATCGATGGAACAGTAGTGGAGAGGGTAGCTAGTTTTAAGTTCCTCGGCATACACATCACAGACAAACTGAATTGGTCCACTCACACTGACAGCGTCGTGAAGAAGGCGCAGCAGCGCCTATTCAACCTCAGGAGGCTGAAGAAATTCGGCTTGTCACCAAAAGCACTCACAAACTTCTACAGATGCACAATCGAGAGCATCCTGGCGGGCTGTATCACCGCCTGGTACGGCAACTGCTCCGCCCTCAACCGTAAGGCTCTCCAGAGGGTAGTGAGGACTGCACAACGCATCACCGGGGGCAAACTACCTGCCCTCCAGGACACCTACACCACCCGTTGTTACAGGAAGGCCATAAAGATCATCAAGGACATCAACCACCCGAACCACTGCCTGTTCACCCCGCTATCATCCAGAAGGCGAGGTCAGTACAGGTGCATCAAAGCTGGGACCGAGAGACTGAAAAACAGCTTCTATCTCAAGGCCATCAGACTGTTAAACAGCCACCACTAACACTGAGTGGCTGCTGCCAACACACTGTCATTGACACTGACCCAACTCCAGCCATTTTAATAATGGGAATTGATGGGAAATGATGTAAATATATCACTAGCCACTTTAAACAATGCTACCTTATATAATGTTACTTACCCTACATTATTAATCTCATATGCATATGTATATACTGTACTCTACATCATCGACTGCATCCTTATGTAACACATGTATCACTAGCCACTTTAACTATGCCACTTTGTTTACTTTGTCTACACACTCATCTCATATGTATATACTGTACTCGATACCATCTACTGTATGCTGCTCTGTACCATCACTCATTCATATATCCTTATGTACATGTTCCTTATCCCCTTACACTGTGTATAAGACAGTAGTTTTGGAATTGTTAGTTAGATTACTTGTTGGTTATCACTGCATTGTCGGAACTAGAAGCACAAGCATTTCGCTACACTCGCATTAACATCTGCTAACCATGTGTATGTGACAAATAAAATTCGATTTGATTTGATTTGAGATACACCTGGAGAGACAAACACCTGGTAACAAACAGATACACCTGGAGAGACAAACACCTGGTAACAAACAGATACACCTGGAGAGACAAACACCTGGTAACAAACAGATACACAAATAGATGCACCTGGAGAGAGAAACACCTGGTAACAAACAGATACACCTGGAGAGACAAACACCTGGTAACAAACAGATACACAAATAGATGCACCTGGAGAGAGAAACACCTGGTAACAAACAGATACACCTGGAGAGACAAACACCTGGTAACAAACAGATACACAAATAGATGCACCTGGAGAGAGAAACACCTGGTAACAAACAGATACACCTGGAGAGACAGAAACACCTGGTAACAAACAGATACGCCTGGAGAGACAGAAACACCTGGTAACAAACAGATACACCTGGAGAGACAGAAACACCTGGAGAGACAGAAACACCTGGTAACAAACAGATACACCTGGTAACAAAAAGGTTTTTGTGCCTCGACATAAACCAGTCTCAGGAGTTCTACAGGCAATTCCTTTGACCCTCATGTCTTTGTTTTTGCACTGACATGCACTGTAAACTGTGGGACCTTTAAGAGACTGGTGTGTGCCTTTCCAAATCATATCCAATCAACTGAATTTACCACAGGTGGACTCCAAGTTGTAGAAACATCTCAAGGATGATCAATGGAAACATGTTACTCCTGAGCTCGATTGAGTCTCATAGGAAAGGGTCTGAATACTTACAGTACCAGTCATAGTTTTGGACACACCTACTCATTCAAGGGTTTTTCTTTATTTTTACTATTTTCTATATTGTAGAATAATAGTGAAGACATTAAAACTATCAAATAACATATATGGAATCATGTAGTAACCAGGCAAGAAGAAAAATCAAAAAGTACCTTAAAAGTTCGTAGAAACATGTCAAACGATGTTTAGAATCAATCCTCAGGTTGTTTATGTCATAAATAATCGATCATATTTCAACCGGACAATAGCTTCGTCGATAGAAAATTAAAAACAAGAAAGACGTGCTCTCGGTCACACGCAGGACTCATGTCTGGAAATTTCCACTGTCCTGAAAGTGGTGTTTCGCCCTCATTTTTCAGAGTAAAAGCCTGAATCAATGCCTAAAGACTGGTCACATGTAGAGGAAGCCACAGAGCTCTTGAACTGGGTCATAAGGCTTTGTATGGTGCATAGGCTTTCAATGGAAAAACAGCCATTTCAAAATAATAGCACTTCCTGGATAGATTTTCCTCAGGTTTTCGCCTGCAATATCAGTCCTGTTATACTCACAGACATTATTTTAACAGTTTTGGAAACTTCAGAGTGTTTTCTCTCTTGGTACTTAACCATGTCTCTGGACTTCATACATCTCCTGAAATATGTGGCGTTAAAGACTCTGGTGACTCTGGATTCTCCTTCAACTGCTGTCTGTAAATCCATATGTTGTAACCCTCAATCTAGACTTGCCATTATCTTGCTGCTTCTATTGTCTGGAAATGTCCAGTCTAAACCAGGTCCTGACATTCTTACCCGAATTAAGTAGTCAGAGTGGCCTGAAGTTTTTGCATATAAATGTAAGAAGTCTTCTGCCGAAGCTTGATTTTGTGAATATATGGATAAAAACTGCCGACCCTGATGTACAGTATTTATGCTTTCTGAAACCTGGCTTAAAAAATCTATTACTGACAAAAATATTGGCATAAATGGTTACAATGTGTTTTGTACAGATCGTAAATCTAAGGGTAGTGGTGCTGTATATGTATATATTGTTGTATCTTGTTGTTATAGAGTATCTGTCTTTGAACCTAAACCTTGGCTCATCTTTAAATATTGTTTTATCTTGTTGTTATAGACCTCCATCTGCTACTGTTGGCTCTCTGGATTGTATTTTTAAATTGTTATCAGTTTGTCCTGATGGGTGATCTGAATCAGGACTCGTTAACATCTAGCGCTGATCAACTTAAATTCTGTGCAATACCTATAATCTCACTCAGATTGTCAACAGTGTAACGAGGTTGAATATAAAATATCCTCTGAAATCCTCTTGATTGATTCGATCTTAACCAATACTGTCACACCCTGACCATAGTTTGCTTTGTATGTTTCTATGTTTTGTTTGGTCAGGGTGTGAACTGAGGGGGCATTCTATGTTATATGTCTAGTTTGTCTATTTCTATGTTTGGCCTGATATGGTTCTCAATCAGAGGCAGGTGTTAGTCATTGTCTCTGATTGGGAACCATATTTAGGTAGCCTGTTTGGTGTTGGGTTTTGTGGGTGGTTGTCTCCTGTGTCAGTGTTTGTACCACACGGGACTGTTTCGGGTTTTCACAGTTCTTGTTTTTGTAGTTTATTAATGTATAGTTTCGTTATTAAATAACCATGAATTATAACCACGCTGCTTTTTGGTCTGCCTCTCCTTCCCAGGAAGAATCCCGTGACAAATACTCCCCATCATTTTAATGCTTTTGGTATTTTTGCAAATTACATAAGTGATCACTGTGCTATTGCCTGTGTGAGAGATGGTAAAATTCCTAAGAAATCTCCACGTGTTATTACGAAAAGAAACTGGAAGCAGTTTGATATTCCAGGTTTTTTACATGATGTGTCAAGCATTGAATGGAATAGAATGGAATTAATCCCTGATGTTGAACTATCCTTTTCTTACTTCCACAACGCATTCCAGGATGCATGCAATAGGCCCCTTTAAATAAATGCAGGATTAAGGGCAGAGAGAACCCTTGGTTTACTAAGGAACTTACAAAAATCATAAGGGAACAAAATGCTATGTGGGCTAAAGCAAGAGGGACTAGTTTGGCAGATGATTGGATGGCTTTTAAACGTCTTTGAAATATGGGTGTGGCTATGATCCGTATATTGAAAGCAGTACACTACCTGAAATCTATTTCACAAAATGTAAATAATCCATCCAAATTTTGGCAAGTAGTGAAGTGTTTGGAGTGCAGAAAAGATACACAGCTTCCCAAACAATTGTTGTTCGACACACAGATTGTAACTGAGAGAACCTGAAAGCCTTGAATATGCATTTCTTAGATGCAGGCAGTTTATTTGAAAAGGTCAAAGGTATAATTGAGCCCCCTATGAATTTACCTGACACCCCTGTGCACTCCTTCACCAGGTTCTCCTTTTCATCCTTCTCTGTTTCAGAAGTGTCTAAAGCCCTGAAAGAAATTGATAAAAAATAATCCCCTGGTCCTGATGATCTAGACCCCCACCTCCTACACCTAGCTGCAGACATCATTGCTCCCCCTTAACATGTATTTTTAACCTCACGCTTGATGTTAAGGAAATCCCCAATTTATGGAAATCTGCTTTTGTACAGCCTCTCCTGAAAGGTGGAGATCCTTCGCTACTTGACAACTATCGACCCATATCAAAATTGTCTGTACTGTCAAAGGTACTGGAGTCCTTAGTTAGTAGGCAGCTAAAGGTCTACTTCTGAGTCCATAGAGATGTGCTCAGGTGTTCCGCAAGGTTCTATTTTGGGTCCACTGTTGTTCATTTTGTATATCAACAACACTGGGAATCTAATTGAAACAGCGGATGTTCATTTTTATGCAGATGATGCTGTTCATTATTCAAGTGCTAATAGTTTATCTTTTGAAAATACCCAACGAGCATTTAACATCATACAACAGAATCTGTATGATTTAAAGCTGATTCTAAATTCGGGTAAAACAAAATGCATGGTATTTTCACATGCCAGGCATGTTACAAATCATGTCATTGTCACATTGGTTGGACATACTATAGAGCAAGTTAAAGTGTACAAATATTTGGGTGTGTGGGTTGATGATAAGCTGAGCTTCACTGTGCATGTAGAGAACTTGATAAGGAAGCTCAAGCTGAAAATAGGATTATATTACCGGCATAAGGCTTGTTTTTCTTTTGACGCCAGGAAGGAGCTGGTATGATGTACATTAGATTGTAGTGATGTTATATATATGCAGGCCTCAGCCACTACCGTGAGAGCACTTGATTCAGTGTATCATGCAGCCCTCATGTTCATTACAAATCAGAAACGTCTAACACATCATTATGATTTCTATAGCGCTGTTGGCTGCACGTCATTGACCTTGCGTTGTCTTAAACACTGGTATACACTGATTTATAAGGTCATACTGGGTAAAATGCCATTTTATCTCTGTTCTTTTTTTTAGTCAGGTCAGTAAATAAATATCTATTATGGTCCCATTCTCATTTGCTTCTAACAGTACCAAAAATTAGGACAGGTCAAGGTTAGAAATAGTTTTAGTTACTTAGCACCGTGGTCCTGGAATTCTCTCCTGAACATTTTAAAATGTAATGATCTTGTTTCGTTGGTGGAGTTTAAACACTTGAGTTTAAACACCTCGGATGGGGCCACAGTGTCTCCTGACCCCTCCTGTCTCAGCCTCCAGTATTTATGCTGCAGTAGTTTATGTGTCGGGGGGCTAGGGTCAGTTTGTTTATCTGGAGTACTTCTCCTGTCCTATTCGGTGTCCTGTGTAAATCTAAGTGTGCGCGTTCTCTAATTCTCTCCTTCTCTCCTTCTTTCTCTCTCTCGGAGGACCTGAGCCCTAGAACCATGCCCCAGGACTACCTGACATGATGACTCCTTGCTGTCCCCAGTCCACCTGGCCATGCTGCTGCTCCAGTTTCAACTGGCCTGGGCCCTAGGACCATGTCCCAGGACTACCTGACATGAGGACTCCTTGCTGTCCCCAGTCCACCTGGCCATGCTCCTGCTCCAGTTTCAACTGTTCTGCCTTACTATTATTCAACCATGCTGGTCATTTATGAACATTTGAACATCTTGGCCACGTTCTGTTATAATCTCCACCCGGCACAGCCAGAAGAGGACTGGCCACCCCACATATGCTCTCTCTAATTCTCTCTTTCTTTCTCTCTCTCGGAGGACCTGAGCCCTAGGACCGTGCCCCAGGACTACCTGACATGATGGCTCCTTGCTGTCCCCAGTCCACCTGACTGTGCTGCTGCTCCAGTTTCAACTGTTCTGCCTTATTATTATTTGACCATGCTGGTCATTTATGAACATTTGAACATCTTGGTCATTTTCTGTTATAATCTCTACCCGGCACAGCCAGAAGAGGACTGGCCACCCCACATAGCCCGGTTCCTCTCTAGGTTTCTTCCTAGGTTTTGGCCTTTCTAGGGAGTTTTTCCTAGCCACCGTGCTTTTACACCTGCATTGTTTGCTGTTTGGGGTTTTAGGCTGGGTTTCTGTACAGCACTTTGAGATATCAGCTGATGTACGAAGGGCTATATAAATAAATTTGATTTGATTTGATTTGATCGATGTATATATCATAGAAGATTGTATTTGTTTTTAGGCCAGCTGTTTTTAGTCAAGACTTTCATGTTTTTAAAGTATACTGTTTTTGTTGTACTGTATGTGTGTTTATAGTTTTGTTTAATGTGTTAGTAAATAGTTTTGCCTGAAACGTTGTTCCCTCTGCTGCTATTGGACTAGGTCTCTCTTGGAAAAGAGATGCTGAAACGTTGTTCCCCTGCTGCTATTGGACCAGGTCTCTCTTGGAAAAGAGATGCTGAAACGTTGTTCCCCCTGCTGCTATTGGACAAGGTCTCTCTTGGAAAAGAGATGCTGAAACGTTGTTCCCCCTGCTGCTATTGGACAAGGTCTCTCTTGGAAAAGAGATGCTGAAACGTTGTTCCCCCTGCTGCTATTGGACCAGGTCTCTCTTGGAAAAGAGATGCTGAAACGTTGTTCCCCCTGCTGCTATTGGACCAGGTCTCTCTTGGAAAAGAGATGCTGAAACGTTGTTCCCCCCTGCTGCTATTGGACCAGGTCTCTCTTGGAAAAGAGATGCTGAAACGTTGTTCCCCCTGCTGTTATTGGACCAGGTCTCTCTTGGAAAAGAGATGCTGAAACGTTGTTCCCCCTGCTGCTATTGGACCAGGTCTCTCTTGGAAAAGAGATGCTGAAACGTTGTTCCCCCTGCTGCTATTGGACCAGGTCTCTCTTGGAAAAGAGATGCTGAAACGTTGTTCCCCCTGCTGCTATTGGACCAGGTCTCTCTTGGTAAAGAGATGCTGAAACGTTGTTCCCCCTGCTGCTATTGGACCAGGTCTCTCTTGGTAAAGAGATGCTGAAACGTTGTTCCCCCTGCTGCTATTGGACCAGGTCTCTCTTGGAAAAGAGATGCTGAAACGTTGTTCCCCCTGCTGCTATTGGACCAGGTCTCTCTTGGAAAAGAGATGCTGAAACGTTGTTCCCCCTGCTGCTATTGGACCAGGTCTCTCTTGGTAAAGAGATGCTGAAACGTTGTTCCCCCTGCTGCTATTGGACCAGGTCTCTCTTGGTAAAGAGATGCTGAAACGTTGTTCCCCCTGCTGCTATTGGACCAGGTCTCTCTTGGAAAAGAGATGCTGAAACGTTGTTCCCCCTGCTGCTATTGGACCAGGTCTCTCTTGGAAAAGAGATGCTGAAACGTTGTTCCCCCTGCTGCTATTGGTCTCTCTTAGAAAAGAGATGCTGAAACGTTGTTCCCCCTGCTGCTATTGGACCAGGTCTCTCTTAGAAAAGAGATGCTGAAACGTTGTTCCCCCTGCTGCTATTGGACCAGGTCTGTCTTGGAAAAGAGATGCTGAAACGTTGTTCCCCCCTGCTGCTATTGGACCAGGTCTCTCTTGGAAAAGAGATGCTGAAACGTTGTTCCCCCTGCTGCTATTGGACCAGGTCTCTCTTGGTAAAGAGATGCTGAAACGTTGTTCCCCCTGCTGCTATTGGACCAGGTCTGTCTTGGAAAAGAGATGCTGAAACGTTGTTCCCCCTGCTGCTATTGGTCTCTCTTGGAAAAGAGATGCTGAAACGTTGTTCCCCCTGCTGCTATTGGCTTAGGTCTCTCTTGGAAAAGAGATGCTGAAACGTTGTTCCCCCTGCTGCTATTGGACCTGGTCTCTCTTGGAAAAGAGATGTTATCTCAATGAAAGAAACCTGTATAAATAAAAGTAAAATAAATCCTAATAAAGCCTAAGATCACATACCTTTTCCACTCCATGGAGAGTTGAGTTGTAGCAGGGTGTTGCGTCCCTTCCGCCAAGAGGTGTACTTATCAGAGATGTCCAGGACCAGTTTATTACTGGCCACCCATTCCAAAACAGATCAACTCTTTGTTAAGGGTTTCAGTGAGGGTCATCCATTTTCAGATTAGAGGTCTGATTTTTCTCCATGTAATGACTATATGGTAGCTATGTCATTTTGCAGACACTTATGCAAAGCGATGTACAGTCATCCTCATTCCAAATACTGTACAGTTCCATATATATATATATATATATAGACCCATGGACCATGGTTACTCTGAACATGCTGCTTCTGTTAGATTGATTGGCTAGTGGTATCTCTCATTGCACAGCCATAGAATAGAAGCATATCAATGAGTGGGCATCTGGCCTATGCATGGGGGGGGGGCAGATAGGGAGACAGATGGTTACCTGGTTACGGAATTCATCGATAGATGGACAGTTGGTGACGTTGTACCTCAGAGTCACGTTGTCAAACTCCTCTAGATCCATATCTGTAACACAGACAGACAGCATAAAGAGAGAGGAAGACAGACAGTATGAGAAAACATGTTTCTACAGAGTTCAGGTAGGCCTCCGCACATCATGAAAGAAAGTTTGAGGGGTTTTCAACAATGACAGGAATCCCATACTAGGGCATAACGAGGAAACACTTTCAGTTTTCCAGTCATATTCAGTAGTTTTATGTTTGTTTTGACCAAACGGAGCCAGCTGCATACCACCCTGCATACCACTGCTGGCTTGCTTCTGAAGCAGGTTTGGTCCTGGTCACTCCCTGGATGGGAGACCAGAATGGGAGACCAGAATGGGAGACCAGATGCTGCTGAAAGTGATGTTGGAAGGCCAGTAGGAAGCACTCTTTCCTCTGGTCTAAAAAAATATTCCAATGCCCTAAGGCAATGATTGGGGACACTGCCCTGTGTAGGGGGATGTTAAATGGGTGTTCTGACTCTCTAAGGTCATTAAAGATCCCATCCCATCCCATCATTAGAGTAGAGGTAAGAGTAGAGTAGGGGTGTTAACCCTGGTGTCCTGGTTAAATTCCCAATCTGGCCCTCAAACCATCACGGTCACCTAATAATCCCCAGTTTACATTTGGCTCATTAATCCCCCTCCTCTCCCCTGTAACTATTCCCGAGGTTGTTGCTGTAAATGAGAATGTGTTCTCAGTCAATTTAGCTGGTAAAATAACATAAATGTGATATTTAAAAGCTCTGGTGATTTTGAAGTAGATACACAAGACCAAAAGTATGTGGAAACCTGCTCATCAAATATCTCATTCCAAAATCATTAATATGGAGTTGGTCCCCACCTTTGCTGCTATAACAGCCCCCACTGTCCTGGGAAGGCTTTCCACTAGTTGTCGGAATGTTGCTGCAGGCTCTTGCTTCCATTCAGCGACATGAGCATTAGTGAGGTCGGGCACTGATAAGACCTGGTTCACAGACAGCATTCCAATTAATCCAAAAGGTGTTTGATGGGGTTGAGGTCAGGGCTCTGTGCAGACCAGTCAAGTTCTTCCACACTGATCTCGACAAACTATGTCTGTATGGACCTCGCTTCGTGCACAGGGGCATTGTCATGCTGAAACAGGAAAGGGCCTAATCCAAACTGTTGCCACAAAGTTGGAAGTGTTACAGGATTACTTTAAACTGTCCCCTCGCCCATACCCGGGCTCAAACCAGGGACCCTCTGCACACATCAACCATGAAGCATCGTTCCCCATCGCTCCACAAAAGCCGCGGCCCTTGCAGAGCAAGGGGAACTACTACTTCAAGGTCTCAGAGCAAGTGACCTCACCGATTGAAACTCTATTTAGCACGCACCCCCGCTAACTAAGCTAGCCGTTTCACATCCGTTACACTCACCCCCCTTTTGACCTCCTCCTTTTCCGCAGCAACCAGTGATCCGGGTCAACAGCATCAATGTAACAGTATAACTTTAGACCGTCCCATCGCCCATACCCGGGCGCGAACCAGGGACCATCTGCACACATCAACAACAGTCACCCACGAAGCATCGTTACCCATCGCTCCACAAAAGCCACGGCCCTTGCAGAGCAAGGGGAACTACTACTTCAAGGTCTCAGAGCAAGAGACGTCACCGATTTAAACGCTATTTAGCACGCATCCCAGCTAACTAAGCTAGCCGTTTCACATCCGTTACAGAAGCATAGAATTGTCTACAATGTAATTGTATGCTTTAGTGTTAATATTTCCCTTCACTGGAACTAAGGGGCCCAAACCATGAAAAACAGCCCCACCAAACTTTACAGTTGGCACTATGCATTGGGGCAGGTAGCGTTCTCCTGGCATCTGCAAAACCCAGATTTGTCCATCAGACTGCCAGATGGTGAAGCGTTATTCATCATACCATAGAATGTGTTTCCACAGCTCCAGAGTCCAATGGTGTAAGCTTTACACCACTCCAGACGACGCTTGGCATTGTGTCAGTTCCGAGGAGGAGAGAACAGCTATTGAGTCAGGTCTGTTCTGTTCTGACAGTAACATCTATTGCGTCAGTACTGTTCTGTTCTGACAGTAACATCTATTGAGTCAGGTCTGGTCTGTTCTGACAGTAACATCTATTGAGTCAGGTCTGTTCTGTCAGTAACATCTATTGAGTCAGGTCTGTTCTGTTCTGACAGTAACATCTATTGGGTCAGTACTGTTCTGTTCTGACAGTAACATCTATTGGGTCAGGTCTGTTCTGTTCTGACAGTAACATCTATTGAGTCAGTACTGTTCTGTTCTGACAGTAACATCTATTGGGTCAGGTCTGTTCTGTTCTGACAGTAACATCTATTGAGTCAGGTCTGTTCTGTCAGTAACATCTATTGAGTCAGTACTGTTCTGTTCTGACAGTAACATCTATTGAGTCAGGTCTGTTCTGTACTGACAGTAACATCTATTGAGTCAGGTCTGTTCTGACAGTAACATCTATTGGGTCAGGTCTGTTCTGACAGTAACATCTATTGGGTCAGGTCTGTTCTGTTCTGACAGTAACATCTATTGGGTCAGGTCTGTTCTGACAGTAACATCTATTGAGTCAGGTCTGTTCTGTTCTGACAGTAACATCTATTGAGTCTATTGGGGTCTGTTCTGTTCTGACAGTAACATCTATTGGGTCAGTCTGTTCTGTTCTGACAGTAACATCTATTGGGTCAGGTCTGTTCTGTTCTGACAGTAACATCTATTGGGTCAGTACTGTTCTGTTCTGACAGTAACATCTATTGAGTCAGTCTGTCTGTTCTGACAGTAACATCTATTGGGTCAGTACTGTTCTGTTCTGACAGTAACATCTATTGGGTCAGTCTGTTCTGTTCTGACAGTAACATCTATTGGGTCAGTACTGTTCTGTTCTGACAGTAACATCTATTGGGTCAGTACTGTTCTGTTCTGACAGTAACATCTATTGAGTCAGTCTGTTCTGTTCTGACAGTAACATCTATTGGGTCAGTCTGTTCTGTTCTGACAGTAACATCTATTGAGTCAGTACTGTTCTGTTCTGACAGTAACATCTATTGAGTCAGGTCTGTTCTGTTCTGACAGTAACATCTATTGAGTCAGGTCTGTTCTGTTCTGACAGTAACATCTATTGGGTGTTCTGGTAACATCTGTTCTGTTCTGACAGTAACATCTATTGAGTCAGTACTGTTCTGTTCTGACAGTCTATTGAGTCAGTCTGTTCTGACAGTAACATCTATTGTCAGGTCTGTTCTGTTCTGACAGTAACATCTATTGGGTTCTGTTCTGACAGTAACATCTATTGAGTCAGGTCTGTTCTGTTCTGACAGTAACATCTATTGGGTCAGGTCTGTTCTGTTCTGACAGTAACATCTATTGGGTCAGGTCTGTTCTGTTCTGACAGTAACATCTATTGAGTCAGTACTGTTCTGTTCTGAGTAACATCTATTGAGTCAGGTCTGTTCTGTTCTGACAGTAACATCTATTGAGTCAGGTCTGTTCTGTTCTGACAGTAACATCTATTGAGTCAGGTCTGTTCTGTTCTGACAGTAAACATCTATTGACAGTCAGGTAGGTCTGTTCTGTTCTGACAGTAACATCTATTGGGTCAGGTCTGTTCTGTTCTGACAGTAACATCTATTGAGTCAGGTCTGTTCTGTTCTGACAGTAACATCTATTGAGTCAGGTCTGTTCTGACAGTAACATCTATTGGGTCAGGTCTGTTCTGTTCTGACAGTAACATCTATTGGGTCAGTCTGTTCTGTTCTGACAGTTCTGTTCTGACAGTAACATCTATTGAGTCAGTACTGTTCTGTTCTGACAGTAACATCTATTGGGTCAGGTCTGTTCTGTTCTGACAGTAACATCTATTGGTCAGTCTGTCTGTTCTGACAGTAACATCTATTGAGTCAGTACTGTTCTGTCAGTACTGTTCTGTTCTGACAGTAACATCTATTGGTCAGGTCTGTTCAGTAACATCTATTGTTCTGTTCTGACAGTAACATCTATTGGGTCAGTACTGTTCTGTTCTGACAGTAACATCTATTGAGTGTACTGTTCTGTTCTGACAGTAACATCTATTGAGTCAGGTCTGTTCTGTTCTGACAGTAACATCTATTGAGTCAGTCTGTTCTGTTCTGACAGTAACATCTATTGGGTCAGTACTGTTCTGTTCTGACAGTAACATCTATTGGGTCAGGTCTGTTCTGTTCTGTTCTGACAGTAACATCTATTGGGTCAGGTCTGTTCTGTTCTGACAGTAACATCTATTGGGTCAGGTCTGTTCTGTTCTGTTCTGACAGTAACATCTATTGAGTCAGTACTGTTCTGTTCTGACAGTAACATCTATTGAGTCAGTCTGTTCTGTTCTGAGGTCTGTTCTGTTCTGACAGTAACATCTATTGAGTCAGTACTGTTCTGTTCTGACAGTAACATCTATGAGGTCAGTTCTGTTCTGTTCTGACAGTAACATCTATTGGGTCTGTTCTGTTCTGACAGTAACATCTATTGGGTCAGTAACATCTATTGTTCTGTTCTGACAGTAACATCTATTGAGTCAGTACTGGTTCTGACAGTAACATCTGTCAGTCTGTTCTGACAGTAACATCTATTGAGTCAGTACTGTTCTGTTCTGACAGTAACATCTATTGTCAGTCTGTTCTGTTCTGACAGTAACATCTATTGGGTCAGGTCTGTTCTGTTCTGTTCTGACAGTAACATCTATTGGTCAGGTCTGTTCTGTCAGTAACATCTATTGGGTCTGTTCTGTTCTGTTCTGACAGTAACATCTATTGGGTCAGGTCTGTTCTGTTCTGTTCTGACAGTAACATCTATTGTCTGGTTCTGTTCTGTCTATTGAGTCAGTCTGTTCTGTTCTGACAGTAACATCTATTGAGTCAGTACTGTTCTGTTCTGACAGTAACATCTATTGAGTCAGTACTGACAGTTCTGTCTGTTCTGACAGTAACATCTATTGAGTCAGTATGTTCTGTTCTGACAGTAACATCTATTGAGTCAGGTCTGTTCTGTTCTGACAGTAACATCTATTGAGTCAGGTCTGTTCTGTTCTGTTCTGACAGTAACATCTATTGAGTCAGTACTGTTCTGTTCTGACAGTAACATCTATTGAGTCAGTACTGTTCTGTTCTGACAGTAACATCTATTGAGTCAGTACTGTTCTGTTCTGTAACATCTATTGAGTCAGTAACAGTAACATCTATTGGGTCAGGTCTGTTCTGTTCTGTTCTGACAGTAACATCTATTGGGTCAGGTCTGTTCTGTTCTGACAGTAACATCTATTGGGTCTGTTCTGTTCTGTTCTGACAGTAACATCTATTGGGTCAGGTCTGTTCTGTTCTGTTCTGACAGTAACATCTATTGGGTCAGGTCTGTTCTGTTCTGACAGTAACATCTATTGAGTCAGTACTGTTCTGTTCTGACAGTAACATCTATTGTCAGGTCAGTTCTGTTCTGTTCTGACAGTAACATCTATTGAGTCAGTACTGTTCTGTTCTGACAGTAACATCTATTATTGGGTCAGTACTGTTCTGACAGTAACATCTATTGAGTCAGGTCTGTTCTGTTCTGACAGTAACATCTATTGAGTCAGGTCTGTTCTGTTCTGTTCTGACAGTAACATCTATTGGGTCAGGTCTGTTCTGTTCTGACAGTAACATCTATTGAGTCACTGTTCTGACAGTAACATCTGAGTTCTGTTCTGTTCTGACAGTAACATCTATTGAGTCAGTACTGTTCTGTTCTGACAGTAACATCTATTGAGTCAGTACTGTTCTGACAGTAACATCTATTGGGTCAGGTCTGTTCTGTTCTGTTCTGACAGTAACATCTATTGGGTCAGGTCTGTTCTGTTCTGACAGTAACATCTATTGGGTCAGTTCTGTTCTGTTCTGACAGTAACATCTATTGGGTCAGGTCTGTTCTGTTCTGTTCTGACAGTAACATCTATTGGGTCAGTCTGTTCTGTTCTGACAGTAACATCTATTGAGTCAGTACTGTTCTGTTCTGACAGTAACATCTATTGAGTCAGTCTGTTCTGTTCTGACAGTAAATCTATCTATTGAGTCAGTCAGGTCTGTTCTGTTCTGACAGTAACATCTATTGAGTCAGGTCTGTTCTGTTCTGACAGTAACATCTATTGGGTCAGGTCTGTTCTGTATTGTTCTGACAGTCTGTTCTGTTCTGACAGTAACATCTATTGGGTCAGTCTGTTCTGTTCTGACAGTAACATCTATTGAGTCAGTACTGTTCTGTTCTGACAGTAACATCTATTGGGTCAGGTCTGTTCTGTTCTGACAGTAACATCTATTGAGTCAGGTCTGTTCTGTTCTGACAGTAACATCTAACATCTGTTTGACAGTAACATCTATTGGGTCAGTCTGTTCTGTTCTGTAACAGTCTATTGAGTCAGTCTGTTCTGTTCTGACAGTAACATCTATTGGGTCAGGTCTGTTCTGTTCTGTTCTGACAGTAACATCTATTGAGTCAGTACTGTGACAGTAACATCTATTGAGTTCTGTTCTGACAGTAACATCTATTGAGTCAGGTCTGTTCTGTCTGTTCTGTTCTGACAGTAACATCTATTTCAGGTCTGTTCTGTTCTGTTCTGACAGTAACATCTATTGAGTCAGTACTGTTCTGTTCTGACAGTAACATCTATTGGGTCAGTACTGTTCTGTTCTGTTCTATTGGGTCAGGTTCTGACAGTAACATCTATTGAGTCAGTACTGTTCTGTTCTGACAGTAACATCTATTGAGTCAGTACGTTCTGTTCTGTTCTGACAGTAACATCTATTGGGTCAGGTCTGTTCTGTTCTGTTCTGACAGTAACATCTATTGGGTCAGTTCTGTTCTGTTCTGTTCTGACAGTAACATCTATTGTCAGGTCTGTTCTGTTCTGGTCTGTCTGTTCTGTTCTGACAGTAACATCTATTGGGTCAGGTCTGTTCTGTTCTGTTCTGACAGTAACATCTATTGAGTCAGTACTGTTCTGTTCTGACAGTAACATCTATTGGGTACTGTTCTGTTCTGGTCTGTTCTGTTCTGTTCTGACAGTAACATCTATTAACTGTTCTGTTCTGACAGTAACATCTATTGAGTCAGGTCTGTTCTGTTCTGACAGTAACATCTATTGAGTCAGGTCTGTTCTGTTCTGACAGTAACATCTTTTGGGTCAGGTCTGTTCTGTTCTGTTCTGACAGTAACATCTATTGAGTCAGTACTGTTCTGACAGTAACATCTATTGGGTCAGTACTGTTCTGTTCTGACAGTAACATCTATTGGGTAAGGTCTGTTCTGTTCTGACAGTAACATCTATTGAGTCAGTACTGTTCTGACAGTAACATCTATTGAGTCAGTACTGTTCTGTTCTGACAATAACATCTATTGAGTCAGTACTGTTCTGTTCTGACAGTAACATCTATTGAGTCAGTACTGTTCTGACAGTAACATCTATTGGGTCAGGTCTGTTCTGTTCTGTTCTGACAGTAACATCTATTGGGTCAGGTCTGTTCTGTTCTGACAGTAACATCTATTGGGTCTGTTCTGTTCTGTTCTGACAGTAACATCTATTGGGTCAGGTCTGTTCTGTTCTGTTCTGACAGTAACATCTATTGGGTCAGGTCTGTTCTGTTCTGTTCTGACAGTAACATCTATTGAGTCAGTACTGTTCTGTTCTGACAGTAACATCTATTGAGTCAGTACTGTTCTGTTCTGACAGTAACATCTATTGGGTCAGTACTGTTCTGACAGTAACATCTATTGAGTCAGGTCTGTTCTGTTCTGACAGTAACATCTATTGAGTCAGGTCTGTTCTGTTCTGTTCTGACAGTAACATCTATTGGGTCAGGTCTGTTCTGTTCTGACAGTAACATCTATTGAGTCAGTACTGTTCTGACAGTAACATCTATTGAGTCAGTACTGTTCTGTTCTGACAGTAACATCTATTGAGTCAGTACTGTTCTGTTCTGACAGTAACATCTATTGAGTCAGTACTGTTCTGACAGTAACATCTATTGGGTCAGGTCTGTTCTGTTCTGTTCTGACAGTAACATCTATTGGGTCAGGTCTGTTCTGTTCTGACAGTAACATCTATTGGGTCTGTTCTGTTCTGTTCTGACAGTAACATCTATTGGGTCAGGTCTGTTCTGTTCTGTTCTGACAGTAACATCTATTGGGTCAGGTCTGTTCTGTTCTGTTCTGACAGTAACATCTATTGAGTCAGTACTGTTCTGTTCTGACAGTAACATCTATTGAGTCAGTACTGTTCTGTTCTGACAGTAACATCTATTGGGTCAGTACTGTTCTGACAGTAACATCTATTGAGTCAGGTCTGTTCTGTTCTGACAGTAACATCTATTGAGTCAGGTCTGTTCTGTTCTGTTCTGACAGTAACATCTATTGGGTCAGGTCTGTTCTGTTCTGACAGTAACATCTATTGAGTCAGGGTCTGTTCTGTTCTGTTCTGACAGTAACATCTATTGTTCTGTTCTGTTCTGACAGTAACATCTATTGGGTCAGTACTGTTCTGTTCTGACAGTAACATCTATTGGGTCAGGTCTGTTCTGTTCTGACAGTAACATCTATTGGGTCAGGTCTGTTCTGTTCTGACAGTAACATCTATTGAGTCAGTCTGTTCTGTTCTGACAGTAACATCTATTGGGTCAGGTCTGTTCTGTTCTGACAGGTCAGGTCTGTTCTGTTCTGACAGTAACATCTATTGGGTCAGGTCTGTTCTGTTCTGACAGTAACATCTATTGAGTGTACTGTTCTGTTCTCAGTAACATCTATTGTCAGTCTGTTCTGTTCTGACAGTAACATCTATTGGGTCAGGTCTGTTCTGTTCTGACAGTAACATCTATTGAGTCAGTCTGTTCTGACAGTAACATCTATTGAGTCAGTACTGTTCTGTTCTGACAGTAACATCTATTGAGTCAGTACTGTTCTGTTCTGACAGTAACATCTATTGAGTCAGTACTGTTCTGTTCTGACAGTAACATCTATTGGGTCAGGTCTGTTCTGTTCTGTTCTGACAGTAACATCTATTGGGTCAGGTCTGTTCTGTTCTGACAGTAACATCTATTGTCAGGTCTGTTCTGTTCTGTTCTGACAGTAACATCTATTGGGTCAGGTCTGTTCTGTTCTGTTCTGACAGTAACATCTATTGGGTCAGGTCTGTTCTGTTCTGTTCTGACAGTAACATCTATTGAGTCAGTACTGTTCTGTTCTGACAGTAACATCTATTGAGTCAGTACTGTTCTGTTCTGACAGTAACATCTATTGGGTCAGTACTGTTCTGACAGTAACATCTATTGAGTCAGGTATGTTCTGTTCTGACAGTAACATCTATTGAGTCAGGTCTGTTCTGTTCTGTTCTGACAGTAACATCTATTGGGTCAGGTCTGTTCTGTTCTGACAGTAACATCTATTGAGTCAGTACTGTTCTGACAGTAACATCTATTGAGTCAGTACTGTTCTGTTCTGACAGTAACATCTATTGAGTCAGTCTGTTCTGTTCTGACAGTAACATCTATTGAGTCAGTACTGTTCTGACAGTAACATCTATTGGGTCAGGTCTGTTCTGTTCTGTTCTGACAGTAACATCTATTGGGTCAGGTCTGTTCTGTTCTGACAGTAACATCTATTGGGTCTGTTCTGTTCTGTTCTGACAGTAACATCTATTGGGTCAGGTCTGTTCTGTTCTGTTCTGACAGTAACATCTATTGGGTCAGGTCTGTTCTGTTCTGTTCTGACAGTAACATCTATTGAGTCAGTACTGTTCTGTTCTGACAGTAACATCTATTGAGTCAGTCTGTTCTGTTCTGACAGTAACATCTATGGGTGGGTCAGTACTGTTCTGACAGTAACATCTATTGAGTCAGGTCTGTTCTGTTCTGACAGTAACATCTATTGAGTCAGGTCTGTTCTGTTCTGTTCTGACAGTAACATCTATTGGGTCAGGTCTGTTCTGTTCTGACAGTAACATCTATTGAGTCAGTTCTGTTCTGTTCTGTTCTGACAGTAACATCTATTGGGTCAGGTCTGTTCTGTTCTGACAGTAACATCTATTGGGTCAGTACTGTTCTGTTCTGACAGTAACATCTATTGGGTCAGGTCTGTTCTGTTCTGACAGTAACATCTATTGAGTCAGGTCTGTTCTGTTCTGACAGTAACATCTATTGAGTCAGGTCTGTTCTGTTCTGACAGTAACATCTATTGGGTCAGTACTGTTCTGTTCTGACAGTAACATCTATTGGGTCAGGTCTGTTCTGTTCTGACAGTAACATCTATTGGGTCAGGTCTGTTCTGTTCTGACAGTAACATCTATTGAGTCAGTACTGTTCTGTTCTGACAGTAACATCTATTGAGTCAGTACTGTTCTGTTCTGACAGTAACATCTATTGGGTCAGGTCTGTTCTGTTCTGACAGTAACATCTATTGAGTCAGTACTGTTCTGACAGTAACATCTATTGAGTCAGTACTGTTCTGTTCTGATATTAACATCTATTGAGTCAGTACTGTTCTGACAGTAACATCTATTGGGTCAGGTCTGTTCTGTTCTGTTCTGACAGTAACATCTATTGGGTCAGGTCTGTTCTGTTCTGTTCTGACAGTAACATCTATTGGGTCAGTTCTGTTCTGTTCTGACAGTAACATCTATTGGGTCAGGGTCTGTTCTGTTCTGTTCTGACAGTAACATCTATTGGGTCAGGTCTGTTCTGTTCTGTTCTGACAGTAACATCTATTGAGTCAGGTCTGTTCTGTTCTGACAGTAACATCTATTGGGTCAGGTCTGTTGTTCTGTTCTGACAGTAACATCTATTGGGTCTGTCTGTTCTGTTCTGACAGTAACATCTATTGAGTCAGGTCTGTTCTGTTCTGACAGTAACATCTATTGAGTCAGGTCTGTTCTGTTCTGACAGTAACATCTATTGGGTCAGGTCTGTTCTGTTCTGACAGTAACATCTATTGGGTCAGGTCTGTTCTGTTCTGACAGTAACATCTATTGGGTCAGTCTGTTCTGTTCTGACAGTAACATCTATTGAGTCAGGTCTGTTCTGTTCTGACAGTAACATCTATTGAGTCAGTCTGTTCTGTTCTGACAGTAACATCTATTGAGTCAGGTCTGTTCTGTTCTGACAGTAACATCTATTGGGTCAGGTTCTGTTCTGTTCTGACAGTAACATCTATTGGTCTGTTCTGTTCTGACAGTAACATCTATTGGGTCAGTACTGTTCTGTTCTGACAGTAACATCTATTGGGTCAGTACTGTTCTGTCAGTAACATCTATTGGGTCAGGTCTGTTCTGACAGTAACATCTATTGGGTCAGTACTGTTCTGTTCTGACACTAACATCTATTGAGTCAGGTCTGTTCTGTTCTGACAGTAACATCTATTGAGTCAGTACTGTTCTGTTCTGACAGTAACATCTATTGGGTCAGTACTGTTCTGTTCTGACAGTAACATCTATTGGGTCAGGTCTGTTCTGTTCTGACAGTAACATCTATTGAGTCAGGTCTGTTCTGACAGTAACATCTATTGGGTCAGGTCTGTTCTGTTCTGACAGTAACATCTATTGGGTCAGGTCTGTTCTGTTCTGACAGTAACATCTATTGAGTCAGTCTGTTCTGTTCTGACAGTAACATCTATTGTCAGGTCTGTTCTGTTCTGACAGTAACATCTATTGTCAGTCTGTTCTGTTCTGACAGTAACATCTATTGAGTCAGGTCTGTTCTGTTCTGACAGTAACATCTATTGGGTCAGTTCTGTTCTGTTCTGACAGTAACATCTATTGTCAGTACTGTTCTGTTCTGACAGTAACATCTATTGAGTCAGGTCTGTTCTGTTCTGACAGTAACATCTATTGGGTCAGGTCTGTTCTGTTCTGACAGTAACATCTATTGGGTCAGTATCTGTTCTGTTCTGACAGTACCATCTATTGGGTCAGTACTGTTCTGTCAGTAACATCTATTGGGTCAGGTCTGTTCTGACAGTAACATCTATTGGGTCAGTACTGTTCTGTTCTGACACTAACATCTATTGAGTCAGGTCTGTTCTGTTCTGACAGTAACATCTATTGAGTCAGTACTGTTCTGTTCTGACAGTAACATCTATTGGGTCAGTACTGTTCTGTTCTGACAGTAACATCTATTGGGTCAGGTCTGTTCTGTTCTGACAGTAACATCTATTGAGTCAGTACTGTCTGTTCTGACAGTAACATCTATTGGGTCAGGTCTGTTCTGTTCTGACAGTAACATCTATTGGGTCAGGTCTGTTCTGTTCTGTCAGTAACATCTATTGAGTCAGGTCTGTTCTGACAGTAACATCTATTGGGTCAGGTCTGTTCTGTTCTGACAGTAACATCTATTGGGTCAGTACTGTTCTGTTCTGACAGTAACATCTATTGGGTCAGGTCTGTTCTGTTCTGACAGTTCTATTGAGTCAGGTTCTGTTCTGACAGTAACATCTATTGGGTCAGGTCTGTTCTGTTCTGACAGTAACATCTATTGGGTCAGGTCTGTTCTGACAGTAACATCTATTGGGTCAGTACTGTTCTGTTCTGACAGTAACATCTATTGAGTCAGGTCTGTTCTGTTCTGACAGTAACATCTATTGGGTCAGTACTGTTCTGTTCTGACAGTAACATCTATTGGTCAGGTCTGTTCTGTTCTGACAGTAACATCTATTGAGTCAGTACTGTTCTGTTCTGACAGTAACATCTATTGAGTCAGGTCTGTTCTGTTCTGACAGTAACATCTATTGGGTCAGTACTGTTCTGTTCTGACAGTAACATCTATTGGGTCAGGTCTGTTCTGTTCTGACAGTAACATCTATTGAGTCAGTACTGTTCTGTTCTGACAGTAACATCTATTGAGTCAGGTCTGTTCTGTTCTGACAGTAACATCTATTGGGTCAGTACTGTTCTGTTCTGACAGTAACATCTATTGGGTCAGGTCTGTTCTGTTCTGACAGTAACATCTATTGGGTCAGGTCTGTTCTGTTCTGACAGTAACATCTATTGAGTCAGTACTGTTCTGTTCTGACAGTAACATCTATTGAGTCAGTACTGTTCTGTTCTGACAGTAACATCTATTGGGTCAGTACTGTTCTGTTCTGACAGTAACATCTATTGGGTCAGTACTGTTCTGTTCTGACAGTAACATCTATTGGGTCAGGTCTGTTCTGTTCTGACAGTAACATCTATTGGGTCAGTCTGTTCTGTTCTGTAACATCTATTGAGTCAGTCTGTTCTGTTCTGACAGTAACATCTATTGGGTCAGGTCTGTTCTGTTCTGACAGTAACATCTATTGGGTCAGGTCTGTTCTGTTCTGACAGTAACATCTATTGAGTCAGTTCTGTTCTGTTCTGACAGTAACATCTATTGGGTCAGGTCTGTTCTGTTCTGTTCTGACAGTAACATCTATTGGGTCAGGTCTGTTCTGTTCTGACAGTAACATCTATTGAGTCAGGTTCTGTTCTGACAGTAACATCTATTGGGTCAGGTCTGTTCTGTTCTGACAGTAACATCTATTGGGTCAGTCTGTTCTGTTCTGACAGTAACATCTATTGGGTCAGGTCTGTTCTGTTCTGACAGTAACATCTATTGAGTCAGGTCTGTTCTGTTCTGACAGTAACATCTATTGGGTCAGGGTCTGTTCTGTTCTGACAGTAACATCTATTGAGTCAGGTCTGTTCTGACAGTAACATCTATTGAGTCAGTACTGTTCTGACAGTAACATCTATTGAGTCAGGTCTGTTCTGTTCTGACAGTAACATCTATTGAGTCAGGTCTGTTCTGTCAGTAACATCTACTGGGTCAGGTCTGTTCTGTTCTGACAGTAACATCTATTGGGTCAGTACTGTTCTGTTCTGACAGTAACATCTATTGAGTCAGGTCTGTTCTGTTCTGACAGTAACATCTATTGGGTCAGTACTGTTCTGTTCTGACAGTAACATCTATTGGGTCAGGTCTGTTCTGTTCTGACAGTAACATCTATTGAGTCAGTACTGTTCTGTTCTGACAGTAACATCTATTGAGTCAGGTCTGTTCTGTTCTGACAGTAACATCTATTGGGTCAGTACTGTTCTGTTCTGACAGTAACATCTATTGGGTCAGGTCTGTTCTGTTCTGACAGTAACATCTATTGGGTCAGGTCTGTTCTGTTCTGACAGTAACATCTATTGAGTCAGTACTGTTCTGTTCTGACAGTAACATCTATTGAGTCAGTACTGTTCTGTTCTGACAGTAACATCTATTGGGTCAGGTCTGTTCTGTTCTGACAGTAACATCTATTGAGTCAGTACTGTTCTGACATAACATCTATTGAGTCAGTACTGTTCTGTTCTGACAGTAACATCTATTTAGTCAGTACTGTTCTGTTCTGACAGTAACATCTATTGAGTCAGTACTGTTCTGACAGTAACATCTATTGGGTCAGGTCTGTTCTGTTCTGTTCTGACAGTAACATCTATTGGGTCAGGTCTGTTCTGTTCTGTTCTGACAGTAACATCTATTGGGTCAGGTCTGTTCTGTTCTGTTCTGACAGTAACATCTATTGGGTCTGTTCTGTTCTGTTCTGACAGTAACATCTATTGGGTCAGGTCTGTTCTGTTCTGTTCTGACAGTAACATCTATTGGGTCAGGTCTGTTCTGTTCTGTTCTGACAGTAACATCTATTGAGTCAGGTCTGTTCTGTCAGTAACATCTACTGGGTCAGGTCTGTTCTGTTCTGACAGTAACATCTATTGGGTCAGTCTGTTCTGTTCTGACAGTAACATCTATTGAGTCAGGTCTGTTCTGTTCTGACAGTAACATCTATTGGGTCAGTACTGTTCTGTTCTGACAGTAACATCTATTGGGTCAGGTCTGTTCTGTTCTGACAGTAACATCTATTGAGTCAGTACTGTTCTGTTCTGACAGTAACATCTATTGAGTCAGGTCTGTTCTGTTCTGACAGTAACATCTATTGGGTCAGGTCTGTTCTGTTCTGACAGTAACATCTATTGGGTCAGGTCTGTTCTGTTCTGACAGTAACATCTATTGGGTCAGGTCTGTTCTGTTCTGACAGTAACATCTATTGGAGTCAGTACTGTTCTGTTCTGACAGTAACATCTATTGAGTCAGTACTGTTCTGTTCTGACAGTAACATCTATTGGGTCAGGTCTGTTCTGTTCTGACAGTAACATCTATTGGGTCAGGTCTGTTCTGTTCTGACAGTAACATCTATTGAGTCAGGTCTGTTCTGACAGTAACATCTATTGAGTCAGTACTGTTCTGACAGTAACATCTATTGAGTCAGGTCTGTTCTGTTCTGACAGTAACATCTATTGAGTCAGTACTGTTCTGTTCTGACAGTAACATCTATTGGGTCAGGTCTGTTCTGTTCTGACAGTAACATCTATTGGGTCAGTACTGTTCTGTTCTGACAGTAACATCTATTGAGACAGGTCTGTTCTGTTCTGACAGCAACATCTATTGGGTCAGTACTGTTCTGTTCTGACAGTAACATCTATTGGGTCAGGTCTGTTCTGTTCTGACAGTAACATCTATTGAGTCAGTACTGTTCTGTTCTGACAGTAACATCTATTGAGTCAGGTCTGTTCTGTTCTGACAGTAACATCTATTGGGTCAGTACTGTTCTGTTCTGACAGTAACATCTATTGGGTCAGGTCTGTTCTGTTCTGACAGTAACATCTATTGGGTCAGGTCTGTTCTGTTCTGACAGTAACATCTATTGAGTCAGTACTGTTCTGTTCTGACAGTAACATCTATTGAGTCAGTACTGTTCTGTTCTGACAGTAACATCTATTGGGTCAGGTCTGTTCTGACAGTAACATCTATTGAGTCAGTACTGTTCTGACAATAACATCTATTGAGTCAGTACTGTTCTGTTCTGACAGTAACATCTATTTAGTCAGTACTGTTCTGTTCTGATATTAACATCTATTGAGTCAGTACTGTTCTGACAGTAACATCTATTGGGTCAGGTCTGTTCTGTTCTGTTCTGACAGTAACATCTATTGTCAGGTCTGTTCTGTTCTGTTCTGACAGTAACATCTATTGGGTCAGGTCTGTTCTGTTCTGTTCTGACAGTAACATCTATTGGGTCTGTTCTGTTCTGTTCTGACAGTAACATCTATTGGGTCAGGTCTGTTCTGTTCTGTTCTGACAGTAACATCTATTGGGTCAGGTCTGTTCTGTTCTGTTCTGACAGTAACATCTATTGAGTCAGGTCTGTTCTGTCAGTAACATCTACTGGGTCAGGTCTGTTCTGTTCTGACAGTAACATCTATTGGGTCAGTACTGTTCTGTTCTGACAGTAACATCTATTGAGTCAGGTCTGTTCTGTTCTGACAGTAACATCTATTGGGTCAGTACTGTTCTGTTCTGACAGTAACATCTATTGGGTCAGGTCTGTTCTGTTCTGACAGTAACATCTATTGAGTCTGTCTGTTCTGTTCTGACAGTAACATCTATTGAGTCAGGTCTGTTCTGTTCTGACAGTAACATCTATTGGGTCAGGTACTGTTCTGTTCTGACAGTAACATCTATTGGGTCAGGTCTGTTCTGTTCTGACAGTAACATCTATTGGGTCTGTTCTGTTCTGACAGTAACATCTATTGAGTCAGTACTGTTCTGTTCTGACAGTAACATCTATTGAGTCAGTACTGTTCTGTTCTGACAGTAACATCTATTGGGTCAGGTCTGTTCTGTTCTGACAGTAACATCTATTGAGTCAGTACTGTTCTGACAATAACATCTATTGAGTCAGTCTGTTCTGTTCTGACAGTAACATCTATTTAGTCAGTACTGTTCTGTTCTGATATTAACATCTATTGAGTCAGTCTGTTCTGTTCTGACAGTAACATCTATTGGGTCAGGTCTGTCTGTTCTGTTCTGACAGTAACATCTATTGGGTCAGGTCTGTTCTGTTCTGTTCTGACAGTCTGTTCTGTTCTGTTCTGACAGTAACATCTATTGGGTCAGTTCTGTTCTGTTCTGACAGTAACATCTATTGAGTCTGTTCTGTTCTGACAGTAACATCTATTGAGTCAGGTCTGTTCTGTTCTGACAGTAACATCTATTGGGTCAGGTCTGTTCTGTTCTGTTCTGACAGTAACATCTATTGGGTCAGGTCTGTTCTGTTCTGACAGTAACATCTATTGAGTCAGGTCTGTTCTGTTCTGACAGTAACATCAGTCAGGTCTGTTCTGTTCTGACAGTAACATCTATTGAGTCAGGTCTGTTCTGTTCTGACAGTAACATCTATTGAGTCAGGTCTGTTCTGTTCTGACAGTAACATCTATTGGGTCAGTACTGTTCTGTTCTGACAGTAACATCTATTGTGTCAGGTCTGTTCTGTTCTGACAGTAACATCTATTGTCAGTCTGTTCTGTTCTGACAGTAACATCTATTGAGTCAGGTCTGTTCTGTTCTGACAGTAACATCTATTGGGTCAGTACTGTTCTGTTCTGACAGTAACATCTATTGGGTCAGTACTGTTCTGTTCTGACAGTAACATCTATTGGGTCAGTACTGTTCTGTCAGTAACATCTATTGGGTCAGGTCTGTTCTGACAGTAACATCTATTGGGTCAGTCTGTTCTGTTCTGACAGTAACATCTATTGAGTCAGGTCTGTTCTGTTCTGACAGTAACATCTATTGAGTCAGTACTGTTCTGTTCTGACAGTAACATCTATTGAGTCAGTACTGTTCTGTTCTGACAGTAACATCTATTGGGTCAGGTCTGTTCTGTTCTGACAGTAACATCTATTGAGTCAGTACTGTTCTGACAATAACATCTATTGAGTCAGTACTGTTCTGTTCTGACAGTAACATCTATTGGGTCAGTACTGTTCTGTTCTGACAGTACCATCTATTGGGTCAGTACTGTTCTGTCAGTAACATCTATTGGGTCAGGTCTGTTCTGACAGTAACATCTATTGGGTCAGTACTGTTCTGTTCTGACACTAACATCTATTGAGTCAGGTCTGTTCTGTTCTGACAGTAACATCTATTGAGTCAGTACTGTTCTGTTCTGACAGTAACATCTATTGGGTCAGGTCTGTTCTGTTCTGACAGTAACATCTATTGAGTCAGGTCTGTTCTGACAGTAACATCCATTGGGTCAGGTCTGTTCTGTTGTGACAGTAACATCTATTGGGTCAGGTCTGTTCTGTTCTGTCAGTAACATCTATTGAGTCAGGTCTGTTCTGACAGTAACATCTATTGGGTCAGGTCTGTTCTGTTCTGACAGTAACATCTATTGGGTCAGTACTGTTCTGTTCTGACAGTAACATCTATTGGGTCAGGTCTGTTCTGTTCTGACAGTAACATCTATTGAGTCAGGTCTGTTCTGTTCTGACAGTAACATCTATTGGGTCAGTCTGTCTGTTCTGTCAGTAACATCTACTGGGTCAGGTCTGTTCTGTTCTGACAGTAACATCTATTGGGTCAGTTCTGTTCTGTTCTGACAGTAACATCTATTGAGTCAGGTCTGTTCTGTTCTGACAGTAACATCTATTGGGTCAGTACTGTTCTGTTCTGACAGTAACATCTATTGGGTCAGGTCTGTTCTGTTCTGACAGTAACATCTATTGAGTCAGTACTGTTCTGTTCTGACAGTAACATCTATTGTCAGGTCTGTTCTGTTCTGACAGTAACATCTATTGGGTCAGTACTGTTCTGTTCTGACAGTAACATCTATTGGGTCAGGTCTGTTCTGTTCTGACAGTAACATCTATTGGGTCAGGTCTGTTCTGTTCTGACAGTAACATCTATTGAGTCAGTACTGTTCTGTTCTGACAGTAACATCTATTGAGTCAGTACTGTTCTGTTCTGACAGTAACATCTATTGGGTCAGGTCTGTTCTGTTCTGACAGTAACATCTATTGAGTCAGTACTGTTCTGACAGTAACATCTATTGAGTCAGTACTGTTCTGTTCTGACAGTAACATCTATTGAGTCAGTACTGTTCTGTTCTGATATTAACATCTATTGAGTCAGTACTGTTCTGACAGTAACATCTATTGGGTCAGGTCTGTTCTGTTCTGTTCTGACAGTAACATCTATTGGGTCAGGTCTGTTCTGTTCTGTTCTGACAGTAACATCTATTGGGTCTGTTCTGTTCTGTTCTGACAGTAACATCTATTGGGTCAGGTCTGTTCTGTTCTGTTCTGACAGTAACATCTATTGGGTCAGGTCTGTTCTGTTCTGTTCTGACAGTAACATCTATTGAGTCAGTACTGTTCTGTTCTGACAGTAACATCTATTGGGTCAGGTCTGTTCTGTTCTGTTCTGACAGTAACATCTATTGGGTCTGTTCTGTTCTGTTCTGACAGTAACATCTATTGAGTCAGGTCTGTTCTGTTCTGACAGTAACATCTATTGAGTCAGTACTGTTCTGTTCTGACAGTAACATCTATTGGGTCAGGTCTGTTCTGTTCTGACAGTAACATCTATTGAGTCAGTACTGTTCTGACAATAACATCTATTGAGTCAGTACTGTTCTGTTCTGACAGTAACATCTATTGGGTCAGTACTGTTCTGTTCTGACAGTACCATCTATTGGGTCAGTACTGTTCTGTCAGTAACATCTATTGGGTCAGGTCTGTTCTGACAGTAACATCTATTGGGTCAGTACTGTTCTGTTCTGACACTAACATCTATTGAGTCAGGTCTGTTCTGTTCTGACAGTAACATCTATTGAGTCAGGTCTGTTCTGTTCTGACAGTAACATCTATTGGGTCAGGTCTGTTCTGTTCTGACAGTAACATCTATTGAGTCAGGTCTGTTCTGACAGTAACATCCATTGGGTCAGGTCTGTTCTGTTGTGACAGTAACATCTATTGGGTCAGGTCTGTTCTGTTCTGTCAGTAACATCTATTGAGTCAGGTCTGTTCTGACAGTAACATCTATTGGGTCAGGTCTGTTCTGTTCTGACAGTAACATCTATTGGGTCAGTACTGTTCTGTTCTGACAGTAACATCTATTGGGTCAGGTCTGTTCTGTTCTGACAGTAACATCTATTGAGTCAGGTCTGTTCTGTTCTGACAGTAACATCTATTGGGTCAGGTCTGTTCTGTTCTGACAGTAACATCTATTGAGTCAGGTCTGTTCTGACAGTAACATCTATTGAGTCAGTACTGTTCTGACAGTAACATCTATTGAGTCAGGTCTGTTCTGTTCTGACAGTAACATCTATTGAGTCAGGTCTGTTCTGTCAGTAACATCTATTGGGTCAGGTCTGTTCTGTTCTGACAGTAACATCTATTGGGTCAGTACTGTTCTGTTCTGACAGTAACATCTATTGAGACAGGTCTGTTCTGTTCTGACAGCAACATCTATTGGGTCAGTACTGTTCTGTTCTGACAGTAACATCTATTGGGTCAGGTCTGTTCTGTTCTGACAGTAACATCTATTGAGTCAGTACTGTTCTGTTCTGACAGTAACATCTATTGAGTCAGGTCTGTTCTGTTCTGACAGTAACATCTATTGGGTCAGTACTGTTCTGTTCTGACAGTAACATCTATTGGGTCAGGTCTGTTCTGTTCTGACAGTAACATCTATTGGGTCAGGTCTGTTCTGTTCTGACAGTAACATCTATTGAGTCAGTACTGTTCTGTTCTGACAGTAACATCTATTGAGTCAGTACTGTTCTGTTCTGACAGTAACATCTATTGGGTCAGGTCTGTTCTGTTCTGACAGTAACATCTATTGAGTCAGTACTGTTCTGACAGTAACATCTATTGAGTCAGTACTGTTCTGTTCTGACAGTAACATCTATTTAGTCAGTACTGTTCTGTTCTGATATTAACATCTATTGATCTATTGAGTCAGTACTGTTCTGACAGTAACATCTATTGGGTCAGGTCTGTTCTGTTCTGTTCTGACAGTAACATCTATTGGGTCAGGTCTGTTCTGTTCTGTTCTGACAGTAACATCTATTGGGTCTGTTCTGTTCTGTTCTGACAGTAACATCTATTGGGTCAGGTCTGTTCTGTTCTGTTCTGACAGTAACATCTATTGGGTCAGGTCTGTTCTGTTCTGTTCTGACAGTAACATCTATTGAGTCAGTACTGTTCTGTTCTGACAGTAACATCTATTGGGTCAGGTCTGTTCTGTTCTGTTCTGACAGTAACATCTATTGGGTCTGTTCTGTTCTGTTCTGACAGTAACATCTATTGAGTCAGGTCTGTTCTGTTCTGACAGTAACATCTATTGAGTCAGGTCTGTTCTGTTCTGACAGTAACATCTTTTGGGTCAGGTCTGTTCTGTTCTGTTCTGACAGTAACATCTATTGGGTCAGGTCTGTTCTGTTCTGACAGTAACATCTATTGGGTCTGTTCTGTTCTGACAGTAACATCTATTGAGTCAGGTCTGTTCTGTTCTGACAGTAACATCTATTGAGTCAGGTCTGTTCTGTTCTGACAGTAACATCTATTGAGTCAGGTCTGTTCTGTTCTGACAGTAACATCTATTGGGTCAGTACTGTTCTGTTCTGACAGTAACATCTATTGTGTCAGTACTGTTCTGTTCTGACAGTAACATCTATTGGGTCAGGTCTGTTCTGTTCTGACAGTAACATCTATTGAGTCAGGTCTGTTCTGTTCTGACAGTAACATCTATTGGGTCAGGTCTGTTCTGTTCTGACAGTAACATCTATTGGGTCAGTACTGTTCTGTTCTGACAGTACCATCTATTGGGTCAGTACTGTTCTGTCAGTAACATCTATTGGGTCAGGTCTGTTCTGACAGTAACATCTATTGGGTCAGTACTGTTCTGTTCTGACACTAACATCTATTGAGTCAGGTCTGTTCTGTTCTGACAGTAACATCTATTGGGTCAGGTCTGTTCTGTTCTGACAGTAACATCTATTGAGTCAGTACTGTTCTGTTCTGACAGTAACATCTATTGGGTCAGCTCTGTTCTGTTCTGACAGTAACATCTATTGAGTCAGTACTGTTCTGTTCTGACAGTAACATCTATTGAGTCAGTACTGTTCTGTTCTGATATTAACATCTATTGAGTCAGTACTGTTCTGTTCTGATATTAACATCTATTGAGTCAGTACTGTTCTGACAGTAACATCTATTGGGTCAGGTCTGTTCTGTTCTGTTCTGACAGTAACATCTATTGGGTCAGGTCTGTTCTGTTCTGTTCTGACAGTAACATCTATTGGGTCTGTTCTGTTCTGTTCTGACAGTAACATCTATTGGGTCAGGTCTGTTCTGTTCTGTTCTGACAGTAACATCTATTGGGTCAGGTCTGTTCTGTTCTGTTCTGACAGTAACATCTATTGAGTCAGTACTGTTCTGTTCTGACAGTAACATCTATTGGGTCAGGTCTGTTCTGTTCTGTTCTGACAGTAACATCTATTGGGTCTGTTCTGTTCTGTTCTGACAGTAACATCTATTGAGTCAGGTCTGTTCTGTTCTGACAGTAACATCTATTGAGTCAGGTCTGTTCTGTTCTGACAGTAACATCTTTTGGGTCAGGTCTGTTCTGTTCTGTTCTGACAGTAACATCTATTGGGTCAGGTCTGTTCTGTTCTGACAGTAACATCTATTGGGTCTGTTCTGTTCTGACAGTAACATCTATTGAGTCAGGTCTGTTCTGTTCTGACAGTAACATCTATTGAGTCAGGTCTGTTCTGTTCTGACAGTAACATCTATTGGGTCAGGTCTGTTCTGTTCTGACAGTAACATCTATTGGGTCAGTACTGTTCTGTTCTGACAGTACCATCTATTGGGTCAGTACTGTTCTGTCAGTAACATCTATTGGGTCAGGTCTGTTCTGACAGTAACATCTATTGGGTCAGTACTGTTCTGTTCTGACACTAACATCTATTGAGTCAGTACTGTTCTGTTCTGACAGTAACATCTATTGAGTCAGGTCTGTTCTGTTCTGTTCTGACAGTAACATCTATTGGGTCAGGTCTGTTCTGTTCTGACAGTAACATCTATTGAGTCAGGTCTGTTCTGACAGTAACATCTATTGGGCCAGGTCTGTTCTGTTGTGACAGTAACATCTATGCCATTTAGCAGACGCTTTTATCCTGCTGACAGTAACAGTCATGTGTGCATACATTCTACGTATGGGTGGTCCCGGGGATCGAACCCACTACCCTGGCGTTACAAGTGCCATGCTCTACCAACTGAGCTACAGAAGGACCATCTATTGGGTCAGGTCTGTTCTGTTCTGTCAGTAACATCTATTGGGTCAGGTCTGTTCTGACAGTAACATCTATTGGGTCAGGTCTGTTCTGTTCTGACAGTAACATCTATTGGGTCAGTACTGTTCTGTTCTGACAGTAACATCTATTGGGTCAGGTCTGTTCTGTTCTGACAGTAACATCTATTGAGTCAGTACTGTTCTGACAATAACATCTATTTAGTCAGTACTGTTCTGTTCTGATATTAACATCTATTGAGTCAGTACTGTTCTGACAGTAACATCTATTGGGTCAGGTCTGTTCTGTTCTGTTCTGACAGTAACATCTATTGGGTCAGGTCTGTTCTGTTCTGTTCTGACAGTAACATCTATTGAGTCAGTACTGTTCTGTTCTGACAGTAACATCTATTGGGTCAGGTCTGTTCTGTTCTGTTCTGACAGTAACATCTATTGAGTCAGGTCTGTTCTGTTCTGACAGTAACATCTATTGAGTCAGGTCTGTTCTGTTCTGACAGTAACATCTATTGGGTCAGGTCTGTTCTGTTCTGTTCTGACAGTAACATCTATTGGGTCAGGTCTGTTCTGTTCTGACAGTAACATCTATTGGGTCTGTTCTGTTCTGACAGTAACATCTATTGAGTCAGGTCTGTTCTGTTCTGACAGTAACATCTATTGAGTCAGGTCTGTTCTGTTCTGACAGTAACATCTATTGAGTCAGGTCTGTTCTGTTCTGACAGTAACATCTATTGAGTCAGGTCTGGTCTGTTCTGACAGTAACATCTATTGGGTCAGTACTGTTCTGTTCTGACAGTAACATCTATTGAGTCAGGTCTGTTCTGTTCTGACAGTAACATCTATTGGGTCAGGTCTGTTCTGTTCTGACAGTAACATCTATTGGGTCAGTACTGTTCTGTTCTGACAGTAACATCTATTGGGTCAGCTCTGTTCTGTTCTGACAGTAACATCTATTGAGTCAGTACTGTTCTGACAGTAACATCTATTGAGTCAGTACTGTTCTGTTCTGACAGTAACATCTATTGAGTCAGTACTGTTCTGTTCTGATATTAACATCTATTGAGTCAGTACTGTTCTGACAGTAACATCTATTGGGTCAGGTCTGTTCTGTTCTGTTCTGACAGTAACATCTATTGGGTCAGGTCTGTTCTGTTCTGTTCTGACAATAACATCTATTGGGTCTGTTCTGTTCTGTTCTGACAGTAACATCTATTGGGTCAGGTCTGTTCTGTTCTGTTCTGACAGTAACATCTATTGGGTCAGGTCTGTTCTGTTCTGTTCTGACAGTAACATCTATTGAGTCAGTACTGTTCTGTTCTGACAGTAACATCTATTGGGTCAGGTCTGTTCTGTTCTGTTCTGACAGTAACATCTATTGGGTCTGTTCTGTTCTGTTCTGACAGTAACATCTATTGAGTCAGGTCTGTTCTGTTCTGACAGTAACATCTATTGGGTCAGTACTGTTCTGTTCTGACAGTAACATCTATTGGGTCAGTACTGTTCTGACAGTAACATCTATTGGGTCAGGTCTGTTCTGTTCTGTTCTGACAGTAACATCTATTGGGTCTGTTCTGTTCTGTTCTGACAGTAACATCTTTTGAGTCAGTACTGTTCTGTTCTGACAGTAACATCTTTTGGGTCAGGTCTGTTCTGTTCTGTTCTGACAGTAACATGTATTGGGTCTGTTCTGTTCTGACAGTAACATCTATTGGGTCTGTTCTGTTCTGACAGTAACATCTATTGAGTCAGGTCTGTTCTGTTCTGACAGTAACATCTATTGGGTCAGGTCTGTTCTGTTCTGACAGTAACATCTATTGGGTCAGTACTGTTCTGTTCTGACAGTACCATCTATTGGGTCAGTACTGTTCTGTCAGTAACATCTATTGGGTCAGGTCTGTTCTGACAGTAACATCTATTGGGTCAGTACTGTTCTGTTCTGACACTAACATCTATTGAGTCAGGTCTGTTCTGTTCTGACAGTAACATCTATTGGGTCAGGTCTGTTCTGTTCTGACAGTAACATCTATTGGGTCTGGTCTGTTCTGACAGTAACATCTATTGAGTCAGGTCTGTTCTGTTCTGTTCTGACAGTAACATCTATTGGGTCAGGTCTGTTCTGTTCTGACAGTAACATCTATTGAGTCAGGTATGTTCTGACAGTAACATCGATTGGGTCAGGTCTGTTCTGTTGTGACAGTAACATCTATTGGGTCAGGTCTGTTCTGTTCTGTCAGTAACATCTATTGGGTCAGGTCTGTTCTGACAGTAACATCTATTGGGTCAGGTCTGTTCTGTTCTGACAGTAACATCTATTGGGTCAGTACTGTTCTGTTCTGACAGTAACATCTATTGGGTCAGGTCTGTTCTGTTCTGACAGTAACATCTATTGAGTCAGGTCTGTTCTGTTCTGACAGTAACATCTATTGAGTCAGTACTGTTCTGACAGTAACATCTATTGGGTCAGGTCTGTTCTGTTCTGACAGTAACATCTATTGGGTCAGGTCTGTTCTGTTCTGACAGTAACATCTATTGAGTCAGGTCTGTTCTGACAGTAACATCTATTGAGTCAGTACTGTTCTGACAGTAACATCTATTGAGTCAGGTCTGTTCTGTTCTGACAGTAACATCTATTGAGTCAGGTCTGTTCTGTCAGTAACATCTACTGGGTCAGGTCTGTTCTGTTCTGACAGTAACATCTATTGGGTCAGTACTGTTCTGTTCTGACAGTAACATCTATTGAGTCAGGTCTGTTCTGTTCTGACAGTAACATCTATTGGGTCAGTACTGTTCTGTTCTGACAGTAACATCTATTGGGTCAGTACTGTTCTGTTCTGACAGTAACATCTATTGAGTCAGTACTGTTCTGTTCTGACAGTAACATCTATTGAGTCAGTACTGTTCTGACAGTAACATCTATTTGATCAGGTCTGTTCTGACAGTAACATCTATTGAGTCAGGTCTGTTCTGACAGTAACATCTATTGGGTCAGTACTGTTCTGTTCTGACACTAACATCTATTGAGTCAGGTCTGTTCTGTTCTGACAGTAACATCTATTGGGTCAGGTCTGTTCTGTTCTGACAGTAACATCTATTGGGTCTGGTCTGTTCTGACAGTAACATCTATTGAGTCAGGTCTGTTCTGTTCTGTCTAGTAGCTATGTTCTGACAGTAACATCTATTGGGTCAGGTCTGTTCTGTTCTGTTCTGACAGTAACATCTATTGAGTCAGGTATGTTCTGACAGTAACATCGATTGGGTCAGGTCTGTTCTGTTGTGACAGTAACATCTATTGGGTCAGGTCTGTTCTGTTCTGTCAGTAACATCTATTGGGTCAGGTCTGTTCTGACAGTAACATCTATTGGGTCAGGTCTGTTCTGTTCTGACAGTAACATCTATTGGGTCAGTACTGTTCTGTTCTGACAGTAACATCTATTGGGTCAGGTCTGTTCTGTTCTGACAGTAACATCTATTGAGTCAGGTCTGTTCTGTTCTGACAGTAACATCTATTGAGTCAGTACTGTTCTGACAGTAACATCTATTGGGTCAGGTCTGTTCTGTTCTGACAGTAACATCTATTGGGTCAGGTCTGTTCTGTTCTGACAGTAACATCTATTGAGTCAGGTCTGTTCTGACAGTAACATCTATTGAGTCAGTACTGTTCTGACAGTAACATCTATTGAGTCAGTACTGTTCTGACAGTAACATCTATTGAGTCAGGTCTGTTCTGTTCTGACAGTAACATCTATTGAGTCAGGTCTGTTCTGTCAGTAACATCTACTGGGTCAGGTCTGTTCTGTTCTGACAGTAACATCTATTGGGTCAGTACTGTTCTGTTCTGACAGTAACATCTATTGAGTCAGGTCTGTTCTGTTCTGACAGTAACATCTATTGGGTCAGTACTGTTCTGTTCTGACAGTAACATCTATTGGGTCAGTACTGTTCTGTTCTGACAGTAACATCTATTGAGTCAGTACTGTTCTGTTCTGACAGTAACATCTATTGAGTCAGTACTGTTCTGACAGTAACATCTATTTGGTCAGGTCTGTTCTGACAGTAACAGTTGTTGGAAATAGTTAAAAATAATAAGCTCCTTATGGAAAAATCAAGACACTTCTTGATGACTGCCATAGAAATGGGACAATCCTGTACAATTCTGGAACAGTAATGGTATTGGGAAACCTCAAACATTTTCATCTAGTCTTTCACATAATCAAAGAGAGAGCTCAGCAGGATATGCTCTCTATTGAGAAAGATACACACATCCCGAGCATATGAGACCAGACCTCTTCATTATACAACCCCATAGATGAGTCAACCTCCCAGCACAGAGCACTACTACCTCATTGAAATGAAGGATACATTCACCCAGCTGGACCAGCAGGTGAACACACTCCAGTCAGCACCAAAACAATTAGTCCAGCTAAACATCATCCTTTCAACCAGACCTGGAGAGCTGGAGCTGGAGAGAGACATGTCTGCACTCTGGACAGAGCACTAGAGGAGTAGGTGAAAGTGCTCGAGGAGAAGGTTAGAACAGTGACGTGTGACAGAACAACCCATTAGAGAGCTGGCCACCCCCGCAGAGAAGCCAGCAGAACAGCCCAATCCAAACCCTGACCATAGCCTCCACATCACAGCAGGACAGACAAATGAAGAACCCCAAGCCCAGGGGATCCCACTCACCCCTATGTATCAGCCACATAATAAAACACACAAATGACCCAGACGGAAACTGGGCTCTCAGATAGTCCCGTCCACCAAACTACCAAGTGTGAAACAGGGAAGGGACTCAGAGGGTATGCTAATTTGGTATAGAGCAGACCTAACTCACTCTATTAAATTAGTCAAAACAGGAGCATTTTACATTTGGCTAGAAAATTAAAAGGCAATGATCTCAAAAGAGAAATATTTCCTCCTCTGTGCTACCTATATCCCACCACTAGAATCCCCATACTTTAATAAAGACAGCTTCTCCATCCTGGAGGGGGAAATCAATCATTTCCAGGCCCAGGGACATGCACTAGTCTGTGGCGACCTAAATGCCAGAACTGGACAAGATCCCGACACCCTCAGCACACAGTGGAACAAACATCACCCTCAGCACACAGTGGAACAAACATCACCCTCAGCACACAGTGGAACAAACATCACCCTCAGCACACAGTGGAACAAACATCACCCTCAGCACACAGTGGAACAAACATCACCCTCAGCACACAGTGGAACAAACATCACCCTCAGCACACAGTGGTACAAACATCACCCTCAGCACACAGTGGAACAGACATCTACATGGAGGTGACATCATTCCCTCCCCCATATGTCCCCCTAGACACAAAAATGGGTCACAACTCCTGCTTCTGAGACTCGTACTATCCACCTCTTGCATATTAGCCTGAGTCCTGATAACAGGACAAAATACAAACCCAACCCCCAAATAACTGTGGTGTTGATGGTACCATCAATGAAATGATTAAATATACAAACCACAAATTCCAATTGGCTATAATTAACTCTTTAATTTTAACTTTACCTCTGGCATGTTCCCCAATGTTTGGAACCAAGGACTGATCACCCAACTCCACAAAAGTGGAGACAAATTTGACAGCAATAACTACTGTGGGATATGCATCAACAGCAACCTTGGGAAAATCCTCTGCTTTATAATTAACAGCAGACTCATACATTTCCTCATGAAAATAATGTATTGAGCAAATGTCAAATTGGCTTTTTACCAATATGTATGACAGCCCACATATTCACCATGCACACCCTAACTGACAAACAAACAAAACAAAGGCAAACTCTTCTCATGCTTTGTTGATTAAAAAAAATATTTTGACTCAATTTGTCATAAGGGTCTGTTAAAGATATGTTAAACACCTGACAGACATCCTGTTAGTAGCTATGTTAAACACCTGACCTGACAGACATCCTGTTAGTAGCTATGTAAAACACCTGACAGACATCCTGCTAGTAGCTATGTTAAACACCTGACCTGACAGACATCCTGTTAGTAGCTATGTTAAACACCTGACAGACATCCTGCTAGTAGCTATGTTAAACACCTGACAGACATCCTGCTAGTAGCTACGTTAAACACCTGACAGACATCCTGTTAGTAGCTATGTTAAACACCTGACCTGACAGACATCCTGTTAGTAGCTATGTTAAACACCTGACAGACATCCTGCTAGTAGCTATGTTAAACACCTGACATACATCATGTTAGTAGCTATGTTAAACACCTGACAGACATCCTGCTAGTAGCTATGTTAAACACCTGACAGACATCCTGCTAGTAGCTATGTTAAACACCTGACCTGACAGACATCCTGCTAGTAGCTATGTTAAACACCTGACAGACATCCGGTTAGTAGCTATGTTAAACACCTGACAGACATCCTGCTAGTAGCTATGTTAAACACCTGACAGACATCCTGTTAGTAGCTATGTTAAACACCTGACCTGACAGACATCCTGCTAGTAGCTATGTTAAACACCTGACCTGACAGACATCCTGTTAGTAGCTATGTTAAACACCTGACAGACATCCTGCTAGTAGCTATGTTAAACACCTGACCTGACAGACATCCTGCTAGTAGCTATGTTAAACACCTGACAGACATCCTGTTAGTAGCTATGTTAAACACCTGATAGACATCCTATGTTAAACACCTGACAGTTAGTAGCTATGTTAAACACCTGACAGACATCCTGCTAGTAGCTATGTTAAACACCTGACAGACATCCTGCTAGTAGCTATGTTAAACACCTGACCTGACATCCTGCTAGTAGCTATGTTAAACACCTGACAGACATCCTGTTAGTAGCTATGTTAAACACCTGACAGACATCCTGCTAGTAGCTATGTTAAACACCTGACAGACATCCTGCTAGTAGCTATGTTAAACACCTGACAGACATCCTGCTAGTAGCTATGTTAAACACCTGACAGACATCCTGTTAGTAGCTATGTTAAACACCTGACAGACATCCTGCTAGTAGCTATGTTAAACACCTGACAGACATCCTGCTAGTAGCTATGTTAAACACCTGACCTGACAGACATCCTGTTAGTAGCTATGTTAAACACCTGACAGACATCCTGCTAGTAGCTATGTTAAACACCTGACATACATCATGTTAGTAGCTATGTTAAACACCTGACAGACATCCTGCTAGTAGCTATGTTAAACACCTGACAGACATCCTGCTAGTAGCTATGTTAAACACCTGACCTGACAGACATCCTGCTAGTAGCTATGTTAAACACCTGACAGACATCCTGTTAGTAGCTATGTTAAACACCTGACAGACATCCTGCTAGTAGCTATGTTAAACACCTGACAGACATCCTGTTAGTAGCTATGTTAAACACCTGACCTGACAGACATCCTGCTAGTAGCTATGTTAAACACCTGACCTGACAGACATCCTGTTAGTAGCTATGTTAAACACCTGACAGACATCCTGCTAGTAGCTATGTTAAACACCTGACCTGACAGACATCCTGCTAGTAGCTATGTTAAACACCTGACAGACATCCTGTTAGTAGCTATGTTAAACACCTGATAGACATCCTGTTAGTAGCTATGTTAAACACCTGACCTGATAGACATCCTGTTAGTAGCTATGTTAAACACCTGACAGACATCCTGCTAGTAGCTATGTTAAACACCTGACAGACATCCTGCTAGTAGCTATGTTAAACACCTGACCTGACATCCTGCTAGTAGCTATGTTAAACACCTGACAGACATCCTGTTGACAGACATCCTGCTAGTAGCTATGTTAAACACCTGACAGACATCCTGCTAGTAGCTATGTTAAACACCTGACCTGACAGACATCCTGCTAGTAGCTATGTTAAACACCTGACAGACATCCTGCTAGTACATGTTAAACACCTGACAGACATCCTGTTAGTAGCTATGTTAAACACCTGACAGACATCCTGCTAGTAGCTATGTTAAACACCTGACAGACATCCTGCTAGTAGCTATGTTAAACACCTGACAGACATCCTGCTAGTAGCTATGTTAAACACCTGACCTGACAGACATCCTGCTAGTAGCTATGTTAAACACCTGACAGACATCCTGCTAGTAGCTATGTTAAACACCTGACAGACATCCTGCTAGTAGCTATGTTAAACACCTGATAGACATCCTGTTAGTAGCTATGTTAAACACCTGACCTGACAGACATCCTGTTAGTAGCTATGTTAAACACCTGACAGACATCCTGCTAGTATCTATGTTAAACACCTGATGACCTGACAGACATCCTGTTAGTAGCTATGTTAAACACCTGACAGACATCCTGCTAGTAGCTATGTTAAACACCTGACAGACATCCTGTTAGTAGCTATGTTAAACACCTGACAGACATCCTGTTAGTAGCTATGTTAAACACCTGACAGACATCCTGCTAGTAGCTATGTTAAACACCTGACCTGACAGACATCCTGTTAGTAGCTATGTTAAACACCTGACAGACATCCTGCTAGTAGCTATGTTAAACACCTGACCTGACAGACATCCTGTTAGTAGCTATGTTAAACACCTGACAGACATCCTGTTAGTAGCTATGTTAAACACCTGACCTGACAGACATCCTGCTAGTAGCTATGTTAAACACCTGACCTGACAGACATCCTGCTAGTAGCTATGTTAAACACCTGACCTGACAGACATCCTGCTAGTAGCTATGTTAAACACCTGACAGACATCCTGTTAGTAGCTATGTTAAACACCTGACAGACATCCTGTTAGTAGCTATGTTAAACACCTGATAGACATCCTGTTAGTAGCTATGTTAAACACCTGACCTGATAGACATCCTGTTAGTAGCTATGTTAAACACCTGACAGACATCCTGTTAGTAGCTATGTTAAACACCTGACAGACATCCTGCTAGTAGCTATGTTAAACACCTGACAGACATCCTGCTAGTAGCTATGTTAAACACCTGACAGACATCCTGCTAGTAGCTATGTTAAACACCTGACCTGACAGACATCCTGTTAGTAGCTATGTTAAACACCTGACAGACATCCTGTTAGTAGCTATGTTAAACACCTGACAGACATCCTGCTAGTAGCTATGTTAAACACCTGACAGACATCCTGCTAGTAGCTATGTTAAACACCTGACAGACATCCTGCTAGTAGCTATGTTAAACACCTGACAGACATCCTGTTAGTAGCTATGTTAAACACCTGACAGACATCCTGCTAGTAGCTATGTTAAACACCTGACAGACATCCTGTTAGTAGCTATGTTAAACACCTGACAGACATCCTGCTAGTAGCTATGTTAAACACCTGACAGACATCCTGCTAGTAGCTATGTTAAACACCTGACAGACATCCTGTTAGTAGCTATGTTAAACACCTGACAGACATCCTGTTAGTAGCTATGTTAAACACCTGACAGACATCCTGCTAGTAGCTATGTTAAACACCTGACCTGACAGACATCCTGTTAGTAGCTATGTTAAACACCTGACAGACATCCTGCTAGTAGCTATGTTAAACACCTGACAGACATCCTGCTAGTAGCTATGTTAAACACCTGACCTGACAGACATCCTGTTAGTAGCTATGTTAAACACCTGACAGACATCCTGTTAGTAGCTATGTTAAACACCTGACCTGACAGACATCCTGCTAGTAGCTATGTTAAACACCTGACCTGACAGACATCCTGCTAGTAGCTATGTTAAACACCTGACCTGACAGACATCCTGCTAGTAGCTATGTTAAACACCTGACAGACATCCTGTTAGTAGCTATGTTAAACACCTGATAGACATCCTGTTAGTAGCTATGTTAAACACCTGACCTGATAGACATCCTGTTAGTAGCTATGTTAAACACCTGACAGACATCCTGCTAGTAGCTATGTTAAACACCTGACAGACATCCTGCTAGTAGCTATGTTAAACACCTGACAGACATCCTGCTAGTAGCTATGTTAAACACCTGACCTGACAGACATCCTGTTAGTAGCTATGTTAAACACCTGACAGACATCCTGTTAGTAGCTATGTTAAACACCTGACAGACATCCTGCTAGTAGCTATGTTAAACACCTGACAGACATCCTGCTAGTAGCTATGTTAAACACCTGACAGACATCCTGTTAGTAGCTATGTTAAACACCTGACAGACATCCTGCTAGTAGCTATGTTAAACACCTGACAGACATCCTGTTAGTAGCAATGTTAAACACCTGACAGACATCCTGCTAGTAGCTATGTTAAACACCTGACAGACATCCTGCTAGTAGCTATGTTAAACACCTGACAGACATCCTGTTAGTAGCTATGTTAAACACCTGACAGACATCCTGTTAGTAGCTATGTTAAACACCTGACAGACATCCTGCTAGTAGCTATGTTAAACACAGACATCCTGCTGTTAAACACCTGACAGACATCCTGCTAGTAGCTATGTTAAACACCTGACAGACATCCTGTTAGTAGCTATGTTAAACACCTGACAGACATCCTGCTAGTAGCTATGTTAAACACCTGACAGACATCCTGCTAGTAGCTATGTTAAACACCTGACCTGACAGACATCCTGCTAGTAGCTATGTTAAACACCTGACAGACATCCTGCTAGTAGCTATGTTAAACACCTGACCTGACAGACATCCTGTTAGTAGCTATGTTAAACACCTGACCTGACAGACATCCTGTTAGTAGCTATGTTAAACACCTGACAGACATCCTGTTAGTAGCTATGTTAAACACCTGACCAGAACAGACATCCTGTTAGTAGCTATGTTAAACACCTGACAGACATCCTGCTAGTAGCTATGTCAAACACCTGACCTGACAGACATCCTGTTAGTAGCTATGTTAAACACCTGACAGACATCCTGCTAGTAGCTATGTTAAACACCTGACAGACATCCTGTAAGTCGCTCTGGATAAGAGCGTCTGCTAAATGACTTAAATGTAATGTAAATGTCTGTTAGTAGCTATGTTAAACACCTGACAGACATCCTGTTAGTAGCTATGTTAAACACCTGACAGACATCCTGCTAGTAGCTATGTTAAACACCTGACAGACATCCTGCTAGTAGCTATGTTAAACACCTGACAGACATCCTGTTAGTAGCTATGTTAAACACCTGACAGACATCCTGCTAGTAGCTATGTTAAACACCTGACCTGACATCCTGTTAGTAGCTATGTTAAACACCTGACCTGACAGACATCCTGCTAGTAGCTATGTTAAACACCTGACAGACATCCTGCTAGTAGCTATGTTAAACACCTGACAGACATCCTGTTAGTAGCTATGTTAAACACCTGACAGACATCCTGTTAGTAGCTATGTTAAACACCTGACCTGACAGACATCCTGCTAGTAGCTATGTTAAACACCTGACAGACATCCTGCTAGTAGCTATGTTAAACACCTGACCTGACAGACATCCTGTTAGTAGCTATGTTAAACACTTGACCTGACAGACATCCTGCTAGTAGCTATGTTAAACACCTGACCTGACAGACATCCTGCTAGTAGCTATGTTAAACACCTGACAGACATCCTGCTAGTAGCTATGTTAAACACCTGACCTGACATCCTGTTAGTAGCTATGTTAAACACCTGACAGACATCCTGCTAGTAGCTATGTTAAACACCTGACATGAGACATCCTGTTAGTAGCTATGTTAAACACCTGACCTGACAGACATCCTGCTAGTAGCTATGTTAAACACCTGACAGACATCCTGTTAGTAGCTATGTTAAACACCTGACAGACATCCTGCTAGTAGCTATGTTAAACACCTGACCTGACAGACATCCTGCTAGTAGCTATGTTAAACACCTGACAGACATCCTGTTAGTAGCTATGTTAAACACCTGACCTGACAGACATCCTGCTAGTAGCTATGTTAAACACCTGACAGACATCCTGCTAGTAGCTATGTTAAACACCTGACCTGACAGACATCCTGCTAGTAGCTATGTTAAACACCTGACCTGACAGACATCCTGCTAGTAGCTATGTTAAACACCTGACCTGACAGACATCCTGCTAGTAGCTATGTTAAACACCTGACCTGACAGACATCCTGCTAGTAGCTATGTTAAACACCTGACCTGACAGACATCCTGCTAGTAGCTATGTTAAACACCTGACCTGACAGACATCCTGCTAGTAGCTATGTTAAACACCTGACAGACATCCTGTTAGTAGCTATGTTAAACACCTGACCTGACAGACATGTTAAACACCTGACCTGACAGTTAAACATGACCTGCTAGTAGCTATGTTAAACACCTGACCTGACAGACATCCTGCTAGTAGCTATGTTAAACACCTGACCTGACAGACATCCTGTTAGTAGCTATGTTAAACACCTGACAGACATCCTGTTAGTAGCTATGTTAAACACCTGACCTGACAGACATCCTGTTAGTAGCTATGTTAAACACCTGACAGACATCCTGCTAGTAGCTATGTTAAACACCTGACCTGACAGACATCCTGTTAGTAGCTATGTTAAACACCTGACAGACATCCTGCTAGTAGCTATGTTAAACACCTGACCTGACAGACATCCTGCTAGTAGCTATGTTAAACACCTGACCTGACGGACATCCTGCTAGTAGCTATGTTAAACACCTGACAGACATCCTGTTAGTAGCTATGTTAAACACCTGACCTGACAGACATCCTGCTAGTAGCTATGTTAAACACCTGACAGACATCCTGCTAGTAGCTATGTTAAACACCTGACCTGACATCCTGTTAGTAGCTATGTTAAACACCTGACAGACATCCTGCTAGTAGCTATGTTAAACACCTGACAGACATCCTGTTAGTAGCTATGTTAAACACCTGATAGACATCCTGTTAGTAGCTATGTTAAACACCTGACCTGATAGACATCCTGTTAGTAGTTATGTTAAACACCTGACAGACATCCTGCTAGTAGCTATGTTAAACACCTGACCTGACATCCTGCTAGTAGCTATGTTAAACACCTGACAGACATCCTGCTAGTAGCTATGTTAAACACCTGACCTGACATCCTGTTAGTAGCTATGTTAAACACCTGACAGACATCCTGCTAGTAGCTATGTTAAACACCTGACAGACATCCTGTTAGTAGCTATGTTAAACACCCTGATAGACATCCTGTTAGTAGCTATGTTAAACACCTGACCTGATAGACATCCTGTTAGTAGTTATGTTAAACACCTGACAGACATCCTGCTAGTAGCTATGTTAAACACCTGACCTGACATCCTGCTAGTAGCTATGTTAAACACCTGACAGACATCCTGTTAGTAGCTATGTTAAACACCTGACAGACATCCTGCTAGTAGCTATGTTAAACACCTGACAGACATCCTGCTAGTAGCTATGTTAAACACCTGACAGACATCCTGCTAGTAGCTATGTTAAACACCTGACAGACATCCTGCTAGTAGCTATGTTAAACACCTGACAGACATCCTGCTAGTAGCTATGTTAAACACCTGACAGACATCCTGCTAGTAGCTATGTTAAACACCTGACAGACATCCTGCTAGTAGCTATGTTAAACACCTGACAGACATCCTGCTAGTAGCTATGTTAAACACCTGACAGACATCCTGCTAGTAGCTATGTTAAACACCTGATAGACATCCTGTTAGTAGCTATGTTAAACACCTGACCTGACAGACATCCTGTTAGTAGCTATGTTAAACACCTGACAGACATCCTGCTAGTAGCTATGTTAAACACCTGACCTGACAGACATCCTGTTAGTAGCTATGTTAAACACCTGACAGACATCCTGTTAGTAGCTATGTTAAACACCTGACAGACATCCTGCTAGTAGCTATGTTAAACACCTGACAGACATCCTGTTAGTAGCTATGTTAAACACCTGACAGACATCCTGTTAGTAGCTATGTTAAACACCTGACAGACATCCTGCTAGTAGCTATGTTAAACACCTGACAGACATCCTGCTAGTAGCTATGTTAAACACCTGACCTGACAGACATCCTGTTAGTAGCTATGTTAAACACCTGACAGACATCCTGTTAGTAGCTATGTTAAACACCTGACAGACATCCTGCTAGTAGCTATGTTAAACACCTGACAGACATCCTGTTAGTAGCTATGTTAAACACCTGACAGACATCCTGCTAGTAGCTATGTTAAACACCTGACCTGACAGACATCCTGCTAGTAGCTATGTTAAACACCTGACCTGACGGACATCCTGCTAGTAGCTATGTTAAACACCTGACAGACATCCTGTTAGTAGCTATGTTAAACACCTGACCTGACAGACATCCTGCTAGTAGCTATGTTAAACACCTGACAGACATCCTGCTAGTAGCTATGTTAAACACCTGACAGACATCCTGTTAGTAGCTATGTTAAACACCTGACAGACATCCTGCTAGTAGCTATGTTAAACACCTGATAGACATCCTGTTAGTAGCTATGTTAAACACCTGACCTGATAGACATCCTGTTAGTAGCTATGTTAAACACCTGACAGACATCCTGCTAGTAGCTATGTTAAACACCTGACAGACATCCTGTTAGTAGCTATGTTAAACACCTGACAGACATCCTGCTAATAGCTATGTTAAACACCTGACCTGACATCCTGCTAGTAGCTATGTTAAACACCTGACAGACATCCTGTTAGTAGCTATGTTAAACACCTGACAGACATCCTGCTAGTAGCTATGTTAAACACCTGACAGACATCCTGCTAGTAGCTATGTTAAACACCTGACAGACATCCTGCTAGTAGCTATGTTAAACACCTGACAGACATCCTGCTAGTAGCTATGTTAAACACCTGACAGACATCCTGCTAGTAGCTATGTTAAACACCTGACAGACATCCTGCTAGTAGCTATGTTAAACACCTGACAGACATCCTGCTAGTAGCTATGTTAAACACCTGACAGACATCCTGCTAGTAGCTATGTTAAACACCTGACAGACATCCTGCTAGTAGCTATGTTAAACACCTGACCTGACATCCTGCTAGTAGCTATGTTAAACACCTGACAGACATCCTGTTAGTAGCTATGTTAAACACCTGACCTGACAGACATCCTGCTAGTAGCTATGTTAAACACCTGACAGACATCCTGCTAGTAGCTATGTTAAACACCTGACAGACATCCTGTTAGTAGCTATGTTAAACACCTGATAGACATCCTGTTAGTAGCTATGTTAAACACCTGACCTGATAGACATCCTGCTAGTAGCTATGTTAAACACCTGACAGACATCCTGTTAGTAGCTATGTTAAACACCTGACAGACATCCTGTTAGTAGCTATGTTAAACACCTGACAGACATCCTGCTAGTAGCTATGTTAAACACCTGACAGACATCCTGCTAGTAGCTATGTTAAACACCTGACAGACATCCTGCTAGTAGCTATGTTAAACACCTGACAGACATCCTGTTAGTAGCTATGTTAAACACCTGACAGACATCCTGCTAGTAGCTATGTTAAACACCTGACAGACATCCTGCTAGTAGCTATGTTAAACACCTGACAGACATCCTGCTAGTAGCTATGTTAAACACCTGACAGACATCCTGTTAGTAGCTATGTTAAACACCTGACAGACATCCTGCTAGTAGCTATGTTAAACACCTGACAGACATCCTGCTAGTAGCTATGTTAAACACCTGACAGACATCCTGCTAGTAGCTATGTTAAACACCTGACCTGACAGACATCCTGTTAGTAGCTATGTTAAACACCTGACAGACATCCTGTTAGTAGCTATGTTAAACACCTGACAGACATCCTGCTAGTAGCTATGTTAAACACCTGACAGACATCCTGCTAGTAGCTATGTTAAACACCTGACAGACATCCTGTTAGTAGCTATGTTAAACACCTGACAGACATCCTGCTAGTAGCTATGTTAAACACCTGACAGACATCCTGTTAGTAGCTATGTTAAACACCTGACAGACATCCTGCTAGTAGCTATGTTAAACACCTGACAGACATCCTGCTAGTAGCTATGTTAAACACCTGACAGACATCCTGTTAGTAGCTATGTTAAACACCTGACAGACATCCTGCTAGTAGCTATGTTAAACACCTGACAGACATCCTGCTAGTAACTATGTTAAACACCTGACAGACATCCTGCTAGTAGCTATGTTAAACACCTGACAGACATCCTGCTAGTAGCTATGTTAAACACCTGACCTGACAGACATCCTGCTAGTAACTATGTTAAACACCTGACAGACATCCTGTTAGTAGCTATGTTAAACACCTGACAGACATCCTGCTAGTAGCTATGTTAAACACCTGACAGACATCCTGCTAGTAGCTATGTTAAACACCTGACCTGACAGACATCCTGCTAGTAGCTATGTTAAACACCTGACATGACAGACATCCTGCTAGTAGCTATGTTAAACACCTGACCTGACAGACATCCTGCTAGTAGCTATGTTAAACACCTGACAGACATGCTGTTAGTAGCTATGTTAAACACCTGACCTGACAGACATCCTGTTAGTAGCTATGTTAAACACCTGACAGACATCCTGCTAGTAGCTATGTTAAACACCTGACCTGACAGACATCCTGCTAGTAGCTATGTTAAACACCTGACAGACATCCTGTTAGTAGCTATGTTAAACACCTTATTATTATTATATGTATATATATTATATATTTATTATTATATTATTATATTATTATTATATTATTATATATTAGGTGTTTAACATAGCTACTAGCAGGATGTCTGTCAGACAGGTGTTTAACATAGCTACTAGCAGGATGTCTGTCAGGTCAGGTGTTTAACATAGCTACTAACATGTCTGTCAGGTCAGGTGTTTAAACATAGCTACTAGCAGGATGTCTGTCAGGTGACAACATAGCTACTGACAGACAGCAGGATGTCTGTTAGTCAGGTGTTTAACATAGCTACTAACAGGATGTCTATCAGGTGTTTAACACCTACTAACAGGATGTAAACACCTGTCAGGTGTTTAACATATCCTGCTACTAACAGGACATCTGTCAGGTGTTTAACATAGACTCCTGTTAGTAGCTATGTTAAACAGGATGTCTGTCAGGTGTTTAACATAGCTACTAACAGGATGTCTGTCAGTTTAACATAGCTACTAGCAGATGTCTGTCAGGTGTTTAACATAGCTACAGACATCCTGTTCAGTCAGTGTTTAACATACCTAACAGACATCCTGTAGTTTAACATGTTACTAACAGGATGACCTGACAGGTGTATGTTAAACACCTGACTAACTGTCAGGTGTTTAACATAGCTAGCTAGTTAAACACCTGACCTGACAGACATCCTGATAGTAGCTGTCAGGTGTTAAACATGACAGACTAATATATAATAATATAATAATAATATAATAATATAATATATAAATATATAATATCCTGCTAGACTAGCAGGATGTCTGTTAGTCAGGTGTTTAACATAGCTACTAACAGGATGTCTGTCAGGTGTTTAACATAGCTACTAACAGACATTTACATTACATTTAAGTCATTTAGCAGACACTCTTATCCAGACTTACAGGATGTCTGTCAGGTGTTTAACATAGCTACTAGACAGGATGTCTGTCAGGTAAACACCTAGACATATAATAATATAATAATAATATAATAATATAATAATAAATATATAATAATTTAACATAGTTGACTAGACATCCTGTCTAGTCAGGTATGTTAAACACCTGACAGACATCCTGCTAGTAGCTATGTTAAACACCTGACAGACATCCTGCTAGTAGCTATGTTAAACACCTGACAGACATCCTGTTAGTAGCTATGTTAAACACCTGACAGACATCCTGCTAGTAGCTATGTTAAACACCTGACAGACATCCTGCTAGTAACTATGTTAAACACCTGACAGACATCCTGCTAGTAGCTATGTTAAACACCTGACAGACATCCTGCTAGTAGCTATGTTAAACACCTGACCTGACAGACATCCTGCTAGTAGCTATATTAAACACCTGATAGACATCCTGTTAGTAGCTATGTTAAACACCTGACAGACATCCTGTTAGTAGCTATGTTAAACACCTGACAGACATCCTGTTAGTAGCTATGTTAAACACCTGACCTGACATCCTGCTAGTAGCTATGTTAAACACCTGACAGACATCCTGTTAGTAGCTATGTTAAACACCTGACAGACATCCTGCTAGTGGCTATGTTAAACACCTGACCTGATAGACATCCTGCTAGTAGCTATGTTAAACACCTGACCTGATAGACATCCTGCTAGTAGCTATGTTAAACACCTGACAGACATCCTGCTAGTAGCTATGTTAAACACCTGACAGACATCCTGTTAGTAGCTATGTTAAACACCTGACAGACATCCTGTTAGTAGCTATGTTAAACACCTGACCTGACAGACATCCTGCTAGTAGCTATGTTAAACACCTGACCTGACAGACATCCTGCTAGTAGCTATGTTAAACACCTGACACCTCACTTTTCATTTTGTTTCACCTCTGAGATTACAGTTTTTCAGTAAACAGCTGGGAAATATAAGACATAGACAAACATCCTGCTCAGGTACAAGGAAGTGTGTGTGTGCGTGTGTGTGTGTGTGTGTGTGCGCATGTGTGTGTGTGTGTTTGTCCAGGCCCCAGGTTGCATAGAGTGCCCATTCTCTTCATAGTAGACTGGTGTTTTCCAGGGTGCCATTTGGGACACAGATTAAGGACATGTACAATAAATCTAGATATATGTTGTCATTCATGCTCATCTGTCCACTAAATAAACTACACAAGTAATTCAAACAATATAAACTACATTTAAATAATATAAACTATACACCTCCTGTTGGTTTAACTACAACGTTAGCTGGAGGCCAGAACACTGGTAGTTTAACTACAATGTTAGCTATAGTCCAGAACACTGGTCCTCCTGGTAGTTTAACTACAATGTTAGCTGTAGTCCAGAACACTGGTCCTCCTGGTAGTTTAACTACAATGTTAGCTGTAGTCCAGAACACTGGTCCTCCTGGTAGTTTAACTACAATGTTAGCTATAGTCCAGAACACTGGTCCTCCTGGTAGTTTAACTACAATGTTAGCTATAGTCCAGAACACTGGTCCTCCTGGTAGTTTAACTACAATGTTAGCTGTAGTCCAGAACACTGGTCCTCCTGGTAGTTTAACTACAATGTTAGCTGTAGTCCAGAACACTGGTCGTTTAAATACAATGTTAGCTGTAGTCCAGAACACTGGTAGTTTAACTACAATGTTAGCTGTAGTCCAGAACACTGGTAGTTTAACTACAATGTTAGCTGTCGTCCAGAACACTGGTCCTCCTGGTAGTTTAACTACAATGTTAGCTGTAGTCCAGAACACTGGTCCTCCTGGTAGTTTAACTACAATGTTAGCTGTAGTCCAGAACACTGGTCCTCCTGGTAGTTTAACTACAATGTTAGCTGTAGGCCAGAACACTGGTAGTTTAACTACAATGTTAGTTGTAGTCCAGAACACTGGTAGTTTAACTACAATGTTAGCTGTAGTCCAGAACACTGGTAGTTTAACTACAATGTTAGCTGTAGTCCAGAACACTGGTCCTCCTGGTAGTTTAACTACAATGTTAGCTGTAGTCCAGAACACTGGTCCTCCTGGTAGTTTAACTACAATGTTAGCTGTAGTCCAGAACACTGGTCCTCCTGGTAGTTTAACTACAATGTTAGCTGTAGGCCAGAACACTGGTCCTCCTGGTAGTTTAACTACAATGTTAGCTGTAGGCCAGAACACTGGTAGTTTAACTACAATGTTAGCTGTAGTCCAGAACACTGGTAGTTTAACTACAATGTTAGCTGTAGTCCAGAACACTGGTCCTCCTGGTAGTTTAACTACAATGTTAGCTGTAGGCCAGAACACTGTTCCTCCTGGTAGTTTAACTACAATGTTAGCTGTAGGCCAGAACACTGTTCATCCTGGTAGTTTAACTACAATGTTAGCTGTAGTCCAGAACACTGGTCCTCCTGGTAGTTTAACCTCTTCAACCTATGGGGGCGCTATGTCATTATTGGATAAAAAGACGTACCCGTTTTAAGGTCAATATTTTGTCACGAAAAGATGCTCGACTATGCATGTAATTGACAGCCTTGGAAAGACAAAACTCTGACATCTCCAAAACTGCAAAGATATTATCTGTGAGTGCCCCAGAACTAATGCTACAGGCGAGATGATGAAGTTTCATACAGGAAATGCCCCAGATTCTGAAGGCGCTGTGTTCCAATATCTCCTTATATGGCTGTGAATGCGCCAGGAATGAGCCTGCGCTTTCTGTCTATTCCCCGAGGTGTCTGCAGCATTGTGACGTGTTTGTAGGCATATCATTGGAAGATTGACCATAAGAGAATACATTTACCTGGTGTCCCGCCCGGTGTCCTGTGTGCGTAATCTGTAGGTCCATGCGCGTCCCATTTCTTCAGAAGAGAAAGTAAACTGCCACGATGGATTTTATCGTCGATAGATATGTGAAAAACACCTTGAGGATTGATTCTAAACATCGGTTTGCCATGTTTCTGTCGATATTATGGAGTTAATTTGGAAAAAACTTCGCGTTTTAATATATATATTTTTTTTCCTTACCCAAATGTGATGAACAAAACGGAGTGATTAGTCGACACAAATAATATTTTTTGTAAAAACGGAACATTTGCTATCTAACAGAGTCTCCTCATTGAAAACCTCTGAAGTTCTTCAAAGGTAAATGATTTTATTTGAATTATTTTCTGGTTTTTGTGGAAAATGTTGCATGGTGAAAGAGAGGCATAATACTATGCTAGGCTATCAATACTGTTACACAAATGCTTGTTTAGCTATGGTTCAAAAGCATATTTTGAAAATCTGAGATGACAGTGTTGTTAACAAAAGGCTAAGCTTGAGAGCAAATAGATTAATTTCATTTCATTTGCGATTTTCATGAATAGTTAACGTTGTTTTATGCTAATGAGCTTGCGGGTAGATTTACACAATCCTGGATACAGGTTTTTTTTCGTAGCTAAACGTGACGCAGAAAACGGAGCGATTTGTCCTAAACAAATAATCTTTCAGGAAAAACTGAACATTTGCTATCTGAGAGTCTCCTCATTGAAAACATCCGAAGTTCTTCAAAGGTAAATGATTTTATTTGAATGCTTTTCTGTTTTTTGTGGAAAATGTTGCATGGTGAAAGAGAGGCATAATCCTATGCTAGGCTATCAATACTGTTACACAAATGCTTGTTTTGCAATGGTTGAGAAGCATATTTTGAAAATCTGAGATGACAGTGTTGTTAACAAAAGGCTAAGCTTGAGAGCAAATAGATTCATTTCATTTCATTTGCGATTTTCATGAATAGTTAATGTTGCATTATGGTAATGAGCTTGAGGCTGTATTCACGATCCCGGATCCGGGATGGCTCGACGCAAGAAGTTAACTACAACGTTAGCTGTCGTCCAGGACACTGTTCCTTCTGGTAGTTTAACTACAATGTTAGCTATAGTCCAGAACACTGGTCCTCCTGGTAATTTAACTACAATGTTAGCTGTCATCCAGAACACTGGTCCTCCTGGTAGTTCAACTACAAGGTTAGCTGTAGGCCAGAACACTGGTCCTCCTGGTGGTTTAACTACAATGTTAGCTGTAGTCCAGAACACTGGTCCTCCTGGTAGTTTAACTACAATGTTAGCTGTAGGCCAGAACACTGGTAGTTTAACTACAATGTTAGTTGTAGTCCAGAACACTGGTAGTTTAACTACAATGTTAGCTGTAGTCCAGAACACTGGTAGTTTAACTACAATGTTAGCTGTAGTCCAGAACACTGGTCCTCCTGGTAGTTTAACTACAATGTTAGCTGTCATCCAGAACACTGGTAGTTTAACTACAATGTTAGCTATAGTCCAGAACACTGGTCCTCCTGGTAGTTCAACTACAATTGATTGTTTGGCCCCATTTAATTTGTGCCCTGGTTCCCTGTAACATATAGCTCGACCTCTTGATGAAGAATATGTCTGAGGTCCATCGGTACCTTGTGGGCTTTTGTGAAGGCTCTTACAATACACATGACTTCCAGACGTGTCTGCTTGTCCCCTAACATCTTACTAGAAAAGCTGAAACTTTTTCTTAACACGGACCAGGATGCCTTGCTCCCAGGCAGACTAAATAACTTTTTTGCCCGCTTTGTGGACAATACAGTGCCACTGACACGGCCCGCAACCAAAACATGCAGACTCTCCTTCACTGCAGCCGAGGTGAGTAAAACATTTAAACGTGTTAACCCTCTGAAGGCTGCCGGGCCAGACAGCATCCCTAACCGCGTCCTCAGAGCATGCGCAGACCAGCTGGCTGGTGTGTTTACGGACATTTTCAATCAATCCCTATCCCGGTCTGTTGTCCCCACATGCTTCAAGAGGGCCACCATTGTTCCTGTTCCCAGAAAGCAAATGTAACTGAACTAAATGACTATCGCCCCATAGCACTCACTTCTGTCATCATGATGTGCTTTGAGAGACTAGTCAAGGATCATATCACCTCCACCCTACCTGATACCCTCAACCCACTCCAATTTGATTACCTCCCCAATAGGTCCACAGACGATGCAATCGGCTGCACAATGCCCTATCCCATCTGGACAAGAGGAATACCTATGTAAGAATGCTGTTCATTGACTACAGCTCAGTATTTAAAACCATAGTACCCTCAAAACTCATCAAGCTTGAGTCCCTGGGTCTTGACCCCGCCATGTGCAACTGGGTCCTGGACTTTTTCGACGGACCACTCCCAGGTGGTGAAGGTAGGAAACAACATCTCCACCCCACTGATCCTCAACACTGGGGCCTCACAAGGGTGCATTCTCAGCCATCTCCTGTACTCCCTGTTCACCCATGACTGCGTGGCCATGCACGCCACCAACTCAAATCATCAAGTTTGCAGATTACACTACAGTGATAGGTTTGATTACCAACAACGAGACAGGAGGAGGTGAGGGTCAGGAAAATAACCCCTAACCCAATGTCAACAAAACAAAGGAGATGATCGTGGACTTCAGGAAACAGCAGAGGGTCCACCCCCTCCTATACACATTGGCGGGACAGTAGTGGAGAAGGTGTAAAGTTTTAAGTTCCTTGGCGTACACATCACGGACAAACTGAAATGGTCCACCCACACAGACATCGTGTTGAAGAAGGCGCAACAGCGCCTCTTCAACCTCAGGAGGATGAAGAAATTTGGCCTGTCAACACACAGTACAGGTACTCACAAGACCAACGGACATAGTAACAATAATCGACAGGACAATGGTAAACCAAGGACACACTTATACAATCACTCGGAATGTGCGTAATGAAAGTTCCAGAGAGATCATGACACTGTCGGCTGCAACACCGCCTGGGAAGGCAACTGCACCGCCCTCAACCGCAAGGCTCTCCGGAGGATAGTGTGGTCTGCACAACGCATCACCGGGGGGGTGGAAAACTACCTGCCCTCCAGGACACCTACACCACCCGATGTCACAGGAAGGACAAAAAGATCATCAAGGACAATCCACTGCCTGTTCACCCCGTTATCATCCAGAATGCGAGGTCAGTACAGGTGCATCAAAGTAGGGACCGGGAGACTGAAAAACGGCTTCTATCTCAAGACCATCAGACTGTTAAACAGTCATCACTAACACAGAGAGGCTGCTGTCTACATAGAGATTCATATCACTGGCCACTTTAATAATGGATTTAATAAAGGTATCACTATTAAATAATGCCACTTTAATAACGTTTGCATTACTCATCTCATATGTATATACTGTATTCTATACCATCTAATGCATCTTGCCTATGCCGCACAGCCATCGCTCATCCATATATTTGTATGTACATATTCTTATTCCATCCCCTTACATTGTGTGTATAATTTGTTATATTACTTGTTAGATATTACTGCACTGTCAGAACTAGAAGCACAAGCATTTTGCTACACTCGCATTAACATCTGCTAACCATGTGTATGTGACCAATAAAATTTTATTTGATTTGGTGTATAGACATAATGACATTTGAAATGTCTTTATTCTTTTGGAACTTCTGTGAGTGTAATGTTTACTGTTAATTTTAATTGTTTATTTCACTTTTGTTTATTATCTATTTCACTTGTTAACATGTTTCCCATTCCAATAAATTGAATTAAATTGAGCGAGAAAGTGAGTGAGGGAGAAAGCCTCACTTATCCTGCTGGATGTCTGAGAGAGAGTTCCAGCGTGAGAGGTCCAGGTGGATTTTTTTATTTTATTTCACCAGGTAGGCTAGTTGAGAACAAGTTCTCATTTACAACTGCGACCTGGCCAAGATAAAGCATAGCAGTGTGAACAGACAACAACACAGAGTTGCACATGGATTAAACAATAAACAAAAGTGTGCAAAAGGCATGAGGAGGTTGGCGGATAATTACATAATTACTGGTGTGCAAAGATACTGGTGTGCAAAAGAGCAGAAAGTAAATAAATATAAACAGTATGGGGATGAGGTAGGTAAATTGGGGGTGGGCTATTTACCAATGGACTATGTACACCTGCAGCGATCGGTTAGCTGCTCAGATAGCTGATGTTTGAAGTTGGTGAGGGAGATAAAAGTCTCCAACTTCAGCGATTTTTGCAATTCGTTCCAGTCACAGGCAGCAGAGAACTGAAATGAAAGGAGGCCAAATGAGGTGTTGGCTTTAGGGATGATCAGTGAGATACACCTGCTGGAGTGCGTGCTACGGGTGGGTGTTGCCATCGTGACCAGTGAACTGAGATAAGGCGGTGCTTTACCTAGCATGGACTTGTAGATGACCTGGAGCCAGTGGGTCTGGCGACGAATATGTAGCGAGGGACAGCCGACTAGAGCATACAGGTTGCAGTGGTGGGTGGTATAAGGTGCTTTAGTAACAAAACGGATGGCACTGTGATAAACTGCATCTAGTTTGCTGAGTAGAGTATTGGAAGCTATTTTGTAGATGACATCGCCGAAGTCGAGGATCGGTAGGATGGTCAGTTTTACTAGGGTAAGTTTGGCGCCGTGAGTGAAGGAGGCTTTGTTGCGGAATAGAAAGCAGACTCTAGATTTTATTTCAGATTGGAGATGTTTGATATGAGTTTACAGTCTAGCCAGACACCTAGGTACTTATAGATGTCCACATATTCTAGGTCGGAACCATCCAGGGTGGTGATGCTAGTCGGGCATGCGGGTGCAGGCAGCGAATGGTTGAAAAGCATGCATTTGGTTTTACTAGCGTTTAAGAGCAGTTGGAGAACATGGAAGGAATTGAAGCTTGTTTGAAGGTTAGATAGCACAGTGTCCAAGGAAGGGACAGAAGTATACAGAATGGTGTCGTCTGCGTAGAGGTGGATCAGGGAATCGCCCGCAGCAAGAGCAACATCATTGATATATACAGAGAAAAGAGTCGGCCCGAGAATTGAACCCTGTGGCACCACCATAGAGACTGCAAGAGGACCAGACAAGATGCCCTCCGAATTGACACACTGAACTCTGTCTGCAAAGTAGTTGGTGAACCAGGCAAGGCAGTCATTGGAAAAACCGAGGCTACTGAGTCTGCCGATAAGAATATGGTGATTGACAGAGTCGAAAGCCTTGGCCAGGTCGATGAAGACGGCTGCACAGTATTGTCTTTTATCGATGGTGGTTATGATATCGTTTAGTACCTTGAGCGTGGCTGAGGTGCACCCGTGACCGGCTCGGAGACCAGATTGCACAACGGAGAAGGTAAGGTGGTATTCGAGATGGTCAGTGATCTGTTTGTTGACTTGGCTTTCGAAGACCTTAGATAGGCAGGGCAGGATGGATATAGGTCTGTAACAGTTTGGGTCCAGGGTGTCTCCCCCTTTGAAGAGGGGGATGACTGCGGCAGCTTTCCAATCCTTGGTGATCTCAAACGATATGAAAGAGAGGTTGAACAGGCTGGTAATAGGGGTTGCGACAATGGCGGCGGATAGTTTCAGAAATAGAGGGTCCAGATTGTCAAGCCCAGCTGATTTGTAGGGGTCCAGGTTTTGCAGCTCTTTCAGAACATCTGCTATCTGGATCTGGGTAAAGGAGAAGCTGCGGAGGCTTGGGCGAGTAGCTGCGGGGGGGGGGGGGGGCGGATCTGTTGGCCGAGGTTGGAGTAGCCAGGAGGAAGGCATGGCCAGGAGGAAGGCATGGCCAGCCGTTGAGCAAATCTTGTTGAAGTTTTCGATAATCATGGATTTATCGGTGGTGACAGTGTTACCTAGCCTCAGTGCAGTGCTTTCCTGACTGACTGTGTGTATTGGTTCCTGACTTCCCCTGAACAGTTGCATATCGCGGGGACTTTTCGATGCTATTGCAGTCCGCCACAGGATGTTTTTGTGCTGGTCGAGGGCAGTCAGGTCTGGAGTGAACCAAGGGCTGTATCTGTTCTTCGTTCTGCATTTTTTGAACGGAGCATGCTTATCTAAGATGGTGAGGAAGTTACTTTTAAAGAATTACCAGGCATCCTCAACTGACGGAATGAGGTCAATATCCTTCCAGGATACCCGGGCCAGGTCGATTGGAAAGGCCTGCTCGCAGTAGTGTTTTAGGGAGCATTTGACAGTGATAAGGGGTGGTCGTTTGACTGCGGACCCGTAGCGGATACAGGCAATGAGGCAGTGATCGCTGAGATCCTGGTTGAAGACAGCGGAGGTGTATTTGGAGGGCCAGTTGGTCAGTATAACGTCTATGAGGGTGCCCTTGTTTACAGATTTAGGGTTGTACCTGGTGGGTTCCTTGATGATTTGTGTGAGATTGAGGGCATCTAGCTTAGCTTGTAGGACTGCCGGGGTGTTAAGCATATCCCAGTTTAGGTCAACTAACAGAACAAAGAGAGATACAGAGGGAGAGAGCGAGAGAGGGAGAGAGAGTGTGAGAGAGAGAGAGAGAGAGAGAGAGAGAGACATGATTTTCTAGTCCAGTGAGGTCAGATGGTATCATGTGAAGGGACACATTTATTATTATTTTATTTTATTTCACACATAGTGAGTCCATGCAACTTATTTATTATTTTTTACATTTTATTCCACCTTTATTTAACCAGGTAGGACAGTTGAGAACAGGTTCTCATTTGCTTATGCGACCTGGCCAAGATAAAGCAAAGCAGTGCGACAAAAACAACAACACAGAGTTACACATTGGATAAACAAATGTACAATCAATAACACAATAGAAAAATCTATGTACAGCAAAGGCAGTAAGATTAAGATTTATGACACTTTCTCTTGGTTTGACAATGTCAACATGATCACCATGCCAATAAAGTCCTTTCAATTGTTTTATTTTATTTCACTAGGCAAGTCAGTTAAAAATAAATTCTTATTTACAATGACGGCCTAGGAACAGTGGGTTAACTGCCTTGTTCAGGGGCAGAACGACAGATTTTGACCTTGTCAGCTCTGGGGGATTCGGTCCAGCAACCTTCTGGTTACTGGCCCAACGCTCTAACCACCAGGCTACCTGCCACCCCAAAAAGATTAAATGAACACCTGTAGTGTTATAGTAAATCATTTTGTGGTGTTGTTCTGCACTCTAGTTATGAATTTGTCTCCCTCTGCCATATGGATGCATTGTATGATAAACCTGACCCCAGACTGACCCCAGACTGGATGCATTGTTTGATAAAACTGACTCCAGACTGACCCCATACTGGGTGCATTGTATGATAAACCTGACCCCAGACTGGATGCATTGTCTGATACACCTGACCCCAGACTGACCCCAGACTGGATGCATTGTCTTATACATCTGACCCCAGACTGACCCCAGACTGGATGCATTGTCTTATACATCTGACCCCAGACTGACCCCAGACTGGATGCATTGTATGATACACCTGAACCCAGACTGACCCCAGACTGACCCCAGACTGGATGCATTGTATGATAAATCTGACCCAAGACTGAACCCAGACTGACCCCAGACTGGATGCATTGTATGATAAATCTGACCCAAGACTGAACCCAGACTGGATGCATTGTATGATAAACCTGACCCCAGACTGGATGCATTGTATGATAAACCGAGAGCAACTGGCGGCAAAAGAGCTGAGCACAGAACTCAGATCTACTGCAGCAGGTAACTTTGATTGTAAACTACATCAAACCACATTCAGCGTGTTCACACCTGCTGGCAAAAATATGTGGAGATATGGGATCAGAGCAGTGGCAATTTTAGCATGTATATCTTGGTGCGCCCCCCCCCCAATAAAATTGGGATGCATGCCAGCAAAGCCCACAAACTGTTAGGGCCAACATAAAGTCCCAACACCTTACCACTGCTACACCTGGCTATCAGCAGATTCCCAACAGCAGAGTCCCAACACCTTACCACTGTTATACCTGGCTTTCAGCGGATCCTTGTCTGGCAGCCAAACACTTCATTCAGCCTCATTTACTGCCTTTAAAAAATTAGCTGATATGGCTGACTTGCTTTAACAAATGTGGTTTCTACTGACCATTGAGATGTACAAACTATGGCATAAGGCTACGACAAGCGGATAAGAGGCAATCCAACATTTCGATTAAGACATTAATGAGTGAGAACGGACGTAGTCAATATAACTATTTGTTCAGCACTTTGAAATGTACAGCGACAGAATTCAGAACATGGGCCATTCTTACAGTGTTCTTCTCCCTGTACACCAAGTCAGAACCGTAGGATAAATAAAGGGGGCATATAAGCAGAAAATGAAAGCTCTTACAATATTCAATGATTATATTTCTCTAAAACAGGTTATAGGCTACATGTGCACCACCAAGTTAGAACAGTATGTGAAATTAAGAGGGGTAAATAGACTAAATTATTAAGGTGAGGCACATTGAACGCTGATTCATTTTACACGTCAAATAACACAATTCTATTATAGAATGTTGTGTGTGCTGAATTTGCACGTGCAAGCCAAACGCCACCACTACTATCAGAAACACTGTCAAAGCTGTACAAAAAAGTTGGCAAACAATCAAACACCGGCCACAAACGATGTGTTTACAATACTGTGTTGGTGAAAATAGACCAAATTATTAGGATGAGGCATATGAGCTACTAACAGCTTTGTCACAATCACCGTATGGAGTGGACCAAAGTGCAGCGTGGTTAGAATTACATTCCTCTTTATTGTAGGGTGGGCCTCTTTCACGGCGGTGGCTCGGGTGCTGGACGTGGATCCCACTCCACCATAGTCTTAGTCCGCTTTTGTGGCCTCCTAGGAACGGCGACCCTCGCCGCAAACCTAGGACTGGCAACCCGGACTGAAGGGTAGCTCAGGACTGAGGGGTAGCTCAGGACTGAGGAGTAGCTCCTGGCTGGCTGACGGCTCTGGCAGCTCCTGGCTGGCTGATGGCCCTGGCAGCTCCTGGCTGGCTGACGGCCCTGGCAGCTCCTGGCTGGCTGACGGCTCTGGCAGGTCCTGGCTGGCTGACGGCTCTGGCAGGTCCTGGCTGGCTGACGGCTCTGGCAGGTCCTGGCTGGCTGACGGCTCTGGCAGGTCCTGGCTGGCTGACGGCTCTGGCAGCTCCTGGCTGACTGACGTGTCAGGACCGACTGGCGGCTCAGGCGGCTTAGGACAGACGGGCGGCTCTGGCGGCTCAGGACAGACGGGCGGCTCTGGCGGCTCAGGACAGACGGGCGGCTCTGGCGGCTCAGGACAGACGGGCAGCTCTGGTGGCTCAGGACAGACGAGGTGCACTGTAGGTCCGAGGACAGGCACCTCAGGGCGAGTGCAGGGAGGAAGAACAGGGAGAACTGGGCTCTGGCGACGCACAGGAAGCCCGGTACGGGGGCTGCCACTGGAGGGCTGGTGCGTGGAGATGGCACCGGATAGACCGGACCAAGAAGACGCACTGGAGATCTGGAGCACCAAGCCTGCCCAACCTTACCTGGTTGAATGCTCCCGTAGCCAGGCCAGTGCGGCGAGGTGGAATAGCCCGCACTGGGCTGTGCAGACAAACCGGGGACACCATGCGTAAGGCTGGCGCCATGTATGCCGGTCCGAGGAGATGCACTGGAGACCAGATGCGTAGAGCCGGCTTCATGGCACCTGGCTCGATGCCCACTCTAGCCCGGCCGATACGAGGAGCTGGAATGTACCGCACCGGGCTATGCACACGCACCGGGGACACCGTGCGCTCCACCGCATAACACGTTGCCTGCCCGGTACAACACCCTCTCTCTCCACGGTAAGCACGGGAAGCTGGTGCAGGTCTCCTACCTGACTTCGCCACACTCCCCGTGTGCCCTCCCCCAATACATTTTTAGGGCTGCCACTCGGGCTTCCAGCCGCGCCGCCATGCTGCCTCCTCATACCGGCGCCTCTCTGCTTTCGCTGCCTCCAGCTCTGCTTTGGGACGGCGATATTCCCCTGGCTGTGCCCAGAGTCCTTTGCCGTCCAGAATCTCCTCCCAAGTCCAGAAGTCCTTTGATTGCTGCTGCTGCCCTTTACCACGCTGTTTGGTCCTTGGTTGGTGGATTATTCTGTTACGATTGTCGTATGGAGTGGACCAAAGCGCAGTGTGGTCAGAATACATTCCTCTTTATTGTAGGAAGAACACGAAGAACACTTAAACAAAAACAACAAAATGATAAGACGAGCGTGACCACTATATAAACAATGTGCTAACGTGCAACATAACATAGACAATAACCCACAAAATACCCAAAGAGGATGGCTGCCTAAATATGGTTCCCAATCAGAGACAACGATAAACACCTGCCTCTAATTGAGAACCAATCTAGGCAACCATAGACCTACATAAACACCTAGATGGAAACAACCCAATAAATAAAAATAAAAAACTAGACAGTACAAACACCCTAGATGAGACAAAAAAAACACATATCACCCATGTCACACCCTGACCTAACCAAAATAATGAAGAAAACAAAGAATACTAAGGTCAGGGCGTGACAAGCTTACTACACAACATACACTTAGTATTACTTTCTTAGCTACAGTATACATATCTCCCTGGCATATTACATAATTTATGCAGCATCATAAAATACATTTTTGGCGCGGCAGTCCCTTGTGTGAAAATTTTGTCATGAAACTTTGTCATCATGCCGCCCCGAATTGAGAGCTAAGACAAACTCCGTAGTCCATAACAGTTCAGCATTATATACAGAGGGTAAAAGGATGTTCAACATTGTTCAACATATGACATTAAAATGATAGGTTTCTACACTGCTGTAAAACCACCAATCAGATATCATTTGAAATCATCTCAGGTCTGCAACTCAGCAGTCTGTCTGTCTGCCTATCTCTATATATGTCTGCCGGCCTGTCTGTCTGTCCTAGGTCAGACTCACACACCTTTAGTTTCTAATCTCACACACGCAGCTCAGCCAAACACCTGGGGTGGCAGGTAGCCTAGTGGTTAGAGTGTTGTGCCAGTAACTGAAAGGTTGCTGGATTGAATCCCGAGCTGACCAGGTAAAACAATCTGTTCTTCTGCCCCTGAACAAGGAAGTCCCCTTTAGGCTGTCATTGTAAATAAGAATTTGTTCTTAACTGACTTAGCCTAGTTAAATTTTAAAAATCCAAACCTATTGATTAACTAACACAGTGTGAACCAGTAAGCACATACACTTTACCTAATAAGAAGTTGCTCCAGTTTAAACAGTGACTGAGGGATGGCATTATCAAACAGTAGATTAAGGGTTTCCTATTGAAGTCAGCAGCCCACAAGGGAGCCCTGTTCAAGAAGGGCAGCTCAATGGTAAATATGAAGTAACTAATTTAATACCATTCAGTATCCAGAGGTTTGTTCATATAAACAGAGAATTTCTTACCGTAACCTGCAGACTGTTGCCTGACAGATGATAGAACCTGCTGCTCTGCTTCAGCCTCAGAGTACTGTTGCTTTGGGACACACTGATACAATCATACAACTTCTGCTGCACCTCCTAGGTCTCTCTCTCTCTTCCACTTCCTCTCTCAGACTCTTTCTCTCACACACACTTTCTCTCTTACTCTCTCTTTACCTTTCTCCCTCTCTTATTCTCTATCGCTCTCTTAATATTTATCTTACTCTCCCTCTTTCTTACTCTCTCCCTCTCTTACACATACCTTCTCTCTCTCTCCCTCCCTCTCAATGAGTTTGTAGCTTCAACCGCTGCATCACACACACACACACACACAACTGATTAATGGACTGCTGAATGTATGTCTTTCCCTTGCTTTGTTTGCTCTTGTCCATATTATGTCTCTCTCTGATCAGCTGAAGGGCTGAATATAGCCCATATTAATATATGTAGCCTTTGAAATAAGGTTCATGAAATCAATAACTTGCTAATTTAAGATAACATTCATCCATTTCTGAGACTCACTTAGATCATTAATTTGATGATATAGCAGTGGCAATACAAGGAAATAAAATGGAAGCAGCAGTCAACAGTATCATGACACAATGCGAGACCCAGATGCAGACACAGGAGGCAGATGGTTGGAGTCGTACAATATTTATTAATACAATGGGGTAAGGCAAGAGATTGGTCGTGGACGGGCAAAAGTACCGAAGGGTAGGCAGAATCAAGGTCAGGACAGACAGAATGATCAGGCAGGCGGGAAAGTAGTCCAGAGTCAGGCAGGGGTCAAAACCGGGAAGACTATCAAAAAGAGAAGGGGAAGAACGCGCTGGTCGACTTGACAAACATACAAGACGAACTGGCACAGAGAGACAGGAAACTAATCAAAGCAAATTTATTTATATAGCCCTTCTTACATCAGCTGATATCTCAAAGTGCTGTACAGAAACCCAGCCTAAAAACCCAAACAATAAGCAATGCAGGTGTAGAAGCACGGTGGCTAAGAATATCTCCCTAGAAAGGCCAAAACCTAGGAAGAAACGTAGAGAGGAACCAGGCTATGAGGGGTGGCCAGTCCTCTTCTGGCTGTGCCGGGTGGAAATTATAACAGAAAATGGCCAAGATGTTCACATGTTTTATAAATGACCATCATGGTCAAATAATAATAGTAGTTGTTGAGGGTGCAACAAGTCAGTACCTCAGGAGTAAATGTCAGTTGGCTTTTCATAGCTGATCATTGAGAGTATCTCTACTGCTCCCGCTGTCTCTAGAGAGATGAAAACAGCAGGTCTGGGACAGGTAGCACGTCCGGTGAACAGGTCAGGGTTCCATAGCCGCAGGCAGAACAGTTGAAACTGGAGCAGCAGCACGGCCAGGTGGACTGGGGACAGCAAGGAGTCATCATGCCAGGTAGTCCTGAGGCATGATCCTAGGGCTCAGGTCCTCCAAAAGAGAGAAAGAAAGAATTAGAGAGAGCATACTTATACTACCCTTCCCGGGTCCGGGAGCGTAATCATCAACTGACACTAATTAGCATAATGCAACGGACATAAATATTACTAGAAAATATTCCTATTCATGAAATCACAAGTGAAATATATTGAAACACAGCTTAACCTTTTGTTAATCACCCTGTCATCTCAGATTTTTTTTAAATATGCCTTACAGCCAAAGCAAGACATGTATTTGTGTAAGTTTATCGATAGCCTAGCATAGCATTATGACTAGCTAGCAGCAGACAACCTGGTTACAAAAATCAGAAAAGCAATCAAATGAAATTGTTTACCTTTGATGAGATTCAGATGTTTCCACTCAAGAGACTCCCAGTTAGATAGCAAATGTTTCTTTTTTCCAAAAAATAATATTTTTGTAGGCGAAATAGCTCCGTTTGTTCTTCACGTTTGACGCCAAAAAATATTCCAAATTAGCTCCATAATATCGACAGAAACATGGCAAACGTTGTTTATAATCAAACCTCAAGGTGTTTTTAAAATATCTATTCGATAATATATCAACTGGACTGGTGGCTTCTTAGTAGGAAAGAGAGAAACAATGGCCGCATTTGTCTCTTACGCACAAAACACTCTGAGAGACTCCAGCTGACCACTGACGCAATGTTGACGTTCAGGCTCATTTTTAAAAATAAAAGCCTGAAACTATGTATTGTGACACTAGACACATTAGGGAAGCCATAGAAAAGCACCACGGCCTTCTAAATAAGAGTCCCTTCCTGTTTTGATTTTTCTCAGGCTTTCGCCTGTAATATCAGTACTCACAGACAATATTTTTACAGTTTTGGAAACTTTAGAGTCTTTTACATTTACATTACATTTACATTTAAGTCATTTAGCAGACGCTCTTATCCAGAGCGACTTACTTACTTTTCTATCCTAAGCTGTCAATTATATGCATATTCGAGCATCTTGTCCTGACAAAATAGCCATTTACTTTGGGGACGTTATTTTTCCCAAAATGAAAATACTGTCCCCTAGATTCAAGAGGTTAAATTCACACAGGACACTGGATAAGACAGGAGAAGTACTCCAGATATAACAGACTTGACCCTAGCCCCCGACACATAAACTACTGCAGCATAAATACAGGAGGCTGAGACAGGAGGGGAGAAGTCAGGAGACACTGTGGCCCCATCTAATGATACCCCCGGACAGGGCCAAACAGGCAGGATATAACCCCACCCACTTTGCCAAAGCACAGCCCCCACACCACTAGAGGAATATCTTCAACCACCAACTTACCATCCTGAGACAAGACCGAGTATAGCCCACAAAGATCTCCGCCACAGCACAACCCAAGGGGGGGTCACCAACCCAGACAGGAAGATCACATCAGTGACTCAACCCACTCAAGTGACGCACCCCTCCTAGGGACGGCATGGAAGAGCACCAACCAGTAAGCCAATGACTCAGCCCCTGTAATAGGGTTAAAGGCAGAGAATCCCAATGGAGAGAGGGGAACCGGCCGCGAGCAGCATTTGGTACTTTAACGCACGCACACATTCATCATTCCTCCCTGCTCCGTTATAAGATAACAATGTGGGTCGACATACAAATTAACTTCCGTCTTAGTACTTACATTTCACACTTGTCAGTGTTCATATTTAATATAAGCAATATTTATTATACTTATCGATGTTGTGGATGAGCGCCTTTGTTTGTTCTGTTCCTCTCTCTCCATCTATGTAGCTTCCGGGTATGCTGGATAAGGACCCGAGCTAAGGGAATTGGTCTGACTTTGTAGTGCCGGTCCCGAATGGTTCCTTAATGTAAATGGTCATATTGAAAGACACTGTTAGTAGTGATGTAATCTTGTAAATGTTATCTTGGGATACTATTTCATAAAAAACGTGTTGCAATATTTAAATATCCTTTAGTATGTTTAGTTAATGGAAAATGTAGGTTTGACTAGTTAATTGCTTAATTAATTAGTGTTAATTGTTCTGAGGGGAGGGGCTAGCCCTACAAAAGGAGCCTCTCTTTCAGTTCATGGAGAGGCATTTTGGATTGAGCTGTGGATGGGGTAGCATTGTTTTTAGCTGGCCCATAAGGTATACGTTAGATCGCAGTACTGTGGATGGAGTAGCATTGTTTTTAGCTGTCCCATAAGGTATATGTTTGATAGCAGTACTGTGGATGGGGCAGCATTGTGTTTAGCTGGCCCATAAGGTATATGTTTGATGGCAGTACTGTTGTTTTTGTTCAGGAATCACTATGTAAATAAACACCCTGAGGCACAGAAGACCTTTTGCAGCTCTGCCATCTTTTTATTTTGATAGAGGTTATGTTTTCCAGTTTAGCCTTCTGGCCTACTCTACGTGATAGAGGTTAGGTTTTCCAGTAGAGCCTTCTGGCCTACTCTACGTGACCCGTTTCTTTAACAGATTCAACTTTACCCTGTCATACCGCCCCGTTTCAAAGAACATCAAAATCATCGAGAGCATCCTGACCGGTTACATCACTGCTTGGTATAGAAACTGCTTGGCATCCAACCGTAAGGTACTACAGAGGGTAGTGTGTACGTCCCAGTACATCACTGGGGCCAAGCTTCCTGCTGTTTGGTTCTAGTTTGAAATACTTGTATGAGGAATATATTTTGGGGCCAATTGAGGTTGGAAAAGAACCAGGAGCCTAAAAGTTACTAAATAAGGGAAAAGGAAATCACATGGTTGAGATCACAGATAAGGGTGGATAGCTGTGGATTAGTGAGGAATGGGGGCCGAGGTCAGATCAGGTCAGGTCACATGATGGGAGAAAGAACAAACACACATCACATTTTGTCACACACACAACTTAAGTTTCTGCCTAGCAACGGAGATGTATTGGATGTTGAGATATGCAATGAGTTGACTCTGCCCAGTGGAAGGTATACATAATTGATGTGGTTAGTGTTGGGCCAGTAACAGCTGTTTGACCCTGTGGGTGAATAAACCAGTAGTCCGTTAAGTTCTAAATAAGCAGAGTAAGAACTAACACTGCCATCCAGGACCTCTGTACCAGGTGGTGTCAGAGAGAAGGCCCAAAAAATGATCAGACTCCAGCCACTTAAGTCATAGACTAGGTCCAAAAAGGCTCCTTAACAGCTTCTACCACAAAGCCATAAGAACTGCTGAACAATTCAAATGGCCACCCCGACAATTTACATTGACCCCCATCCCCCTTTGTTTTTACACTGCTGCTACTCACTTCACCCCTATCTACATGTACAAATTACCTCGACTAACATGTAACCCGCACATTGACTAATCTGCACCCCATGTATACAGTAGACAAGTTGTTACTTTGTCTTACTTTTTAAGTACATTTTTTTACTTTAGCTTATTTAGTAAACCATTTTCTTAGCTCTTTCTTGAACTGCATTGTTGGTTAAGGGGTTGTAATTAATCATTTCAAAGTAAGATCTACACCAGTTGTGTTTGACAAATACAATTTGATTTGCAGTTATTGCACTTTGCCTTTGTTTATTTGACCTTTATTTAACTAGGCAAGTCAGTTAAGAACAAATTCTTATTTTCAGTGATGGTGGGTTAACTGCCTGTTCAGGGGCAGAACAACAGCTTTGTACCTTGTCAGCTCAGGGGTTTGAACTTGCAACCTTCCGGTCACTAGTCCAACGCTCTAACCACTAGGCTACCCTGCCGCCCACTGGTCAGTCTCCACTCCTCTAATGACATGGTGTTGTGCTCAGATGGTATTTATCCTACTTACCTTCTGGTCTGGGTACAACACAACCTCCTGGCCTGTTCCGGGTACAACACAACCTCCTGGCCTGTTCCGGGTACAACACAACCTCCTGGCCTGTTCCGGGTACAACACAACCTCCTGGCCTGTTCCGGGTACAACACAACCTCCTGGCCTGTTCCGGGTACAACACAACCTTCTGGCCTGGTCCGGGTACAACACAACCTCCTGGCCTGTTCCGGGTACAACACAACCTCCTGGCCTGTTCCGGGTACAACACAACCTCCTGGCCTGTTCCGGGTACAACACAACCTTCTGGCCTGGTCCGGGTACAACACAACCTCCTGGCCTGTTCCGGGTACAACACAACCTCCTGGCCTGTTCCGGGTACAACACAACCTCCTGGCCTGTTCCGGGTACAACACAACCTCCTGGCCTGGTCCGGGTACAACACAACCTCCTGGCCTGTTCCGGGTACAACACAACCTCCTGGCCTGTTCCGGGTACAACACAACCTCCTGGCCTGTTCCGGGTACAACACAACCTCCTGGCCTGTTCCGGGTACAACACAACCTCCTGGCCTGTTCCGGGTACAACACAACCTCCTGGCCTGGTCCGGGTACAACACAACCTCCTGGCCTGTTCCGGGTACAACACAACCTCCTGGCCTGTTTACATTTACATTTACATTTAAGTCATTTAGCAGACGCTCTTATCCAGAGCGACTTACAAACTGTTCCAGGTACAACACAACCTCCTGGCCTGTTCCGGGTACAACACAACCTCCTGGCCTGGTCCGGGTACAACACAACCTCCTGGCCTGTTCCGGGTACAACACAACCTTCTGGCCTGGTCCGGGTACAACACAACCTTCTGGCCTGGTCCGGGTACAACACAACCTCCTGGCATGGTCCGGGTACAACACAACCTTCTGGCCTGGTCCGGGTACAACACAACCTTCTGGCCTGGTCCGGGTACAACACAACCTTCTGGCCTGGTCCGGGTACAACACAACCTTCTGGCCTGGTCTGGGTACAACACAACCTTCTGGCCTGGTGTTACGTTCCCCAGTTTCTGTGTTGTAGTTTGTGTATTTGAGTGTGTTTCAGGAGATGGCTTCCTGAAATCCCCCAGCAGCTGATTGGTCGACTCCACGATTAATTGGAGAGCTGACCCTGCCCCCTCGTCAGGATGCAGCTGTCTCCAATTTCCAATGCCTTCTGAAGCTATAAAAGCCAGTGTTCTGTTGTTCAGGGGAGAGATTGATTGTGATATAGATTATTGCTGAGAGAGGAGGTTGATGGCTGAGGGGTATAGCGTGTTGGTCGTTGGTATGTACTATGTTAGTTGTTGGTAGCAGCTTTGGTATGTTCTGTTTGTTGCTTTGTCAGAGCTTCTTTAATGGCCTGAGTTAGTTTTTTCTCAGTTTTGTTGTGAAATGTTTTGTTTAATATTCTGTTTCATTTGTTTCCAGGGGGGAAGGGGAAGGCACCTAGGGAGTTCTTAGGCAAGAGGCCCGTGGGCATACATATACCCGTAGTATATTCACTGTCTAGGCACACTAGGTAAGATCTGGGCAGATCACCCCCTGTATTTTGGTTAGGGCACCAGGTGGTGCTAGTTAGGTTAGTAGTGGGTAGGCAGGTAAGGTAGGAGAGGGGGCTTTGGGATGTACTTTCTTTGCTTTGGTTCCATCCAGCCCCTTTTCCCCATATTACCGCGTGAAGGAATAAATTCCTAGTAAACAGTAAATTCTCTGCCTTTTGTCATCCTTACTCACACCTACAATCCATACCTCTTTCACTTCACGGAGAGTTGAGTTGTAGCAGGGTGTTGCGTTCCCTCTTCATAGAGGCGTGCGTAACACCTGGTACAACACAACTTTCTGGCCTTGTATAACGCAACTTTCTGGCCTTGTATAACGCAACCTTCTGGCCTGGCCTTGTGCAACACAACCTTCTGGCCTGGCCTTGTGCAACACAACCTTATGGCCTGGCCTTGTGCAACACAACCTTCTGGCCTGGCCTTGTGCAACGCAACCTTCTGGCCTGGCCTTGTGCAACACAACCTTCTGGCCTGGCCTTGTGCAACACAACCTTCTGGCCTGGCCTTGTGCAACACAACCTTCTGGCCTGGCCTTGTGCAACACAACCTTCTGGCCTGGCCTTGTGCAACACAACCTTCTGGCCTGGCCTTGTGCAACACAATCTTCTGGCCTGGCCTTGTGCAACACAACCTTCTAAACCTTCTGGACAGAGCCGGATACAGCGCAATCTTCTGGCCTGGTCCGGGATTCAAGTGGTTAAAAGAAAATGCCCTCTTGTCTCTTTCTCTTAATGAGTTACTTTTTGTTCGCTACAGTAGTTAGAGGATGTTGGTAACCAAGTAGCATATACAGAGGAAATGAGAAACCAGATTAAAGTTTCCTGTTGAGGAAAAGTGTAATTCAGTTAAAACTCAGTTTTCCAGAGAGACAAATGTTATACACCCCAGGGAGGTTGAGGTAGGGAGAGAGAGCCTTAACACTCAGGCTGACTGGCACCCAGGACCAACAGCAACATTACAGTAATGAGAATTATTATACTAACATCATTAGTGTATAAGTGGTTTACTCCATCGGAAGACAGTGTGTAGTTATAGGTCTCTGTGGATCTCTAGTGGGAGCTATGGGAGATTCTCAATTGTACAAAAGTTGGTCCTTCTCAACTCCTCCATCCTCTCTCCCCCCTTAACTGGAAACGTAGTCGAGGAGAGTTTCAGTAAGTTAGTAGGCGAACGGAGGAGTGTTCTTTCCGCCTCCTTGCCAGGAAGCACAAGAATATGAGTCCTTTGCCGTGGAGTTTTTGAAAACCCATTTTGAATCAGCTGTTTACTCGGAAGAGAAAAGCAGGTACCTAGTAAAACCATCCACTACTTATCCTTTATCTGAACATATTAAACCATCCACTACTTATCCTTTATCTGAACATATTAAACCATCCACTACTTATCCTTTATCTGAACATATAAAACCATCCACTACTTATCCTTTATCTGAACATATTAAAAACTACTTATCCTTTATCTGAACATATTAAACCATCCACTACTTATCCTTTATCTGAACATATTAAACCATCCACTACTTATCCTTTATCTGAACATATAAAACCATCCACTACTTATCCTTTATCTGAACATATTAAACCATCCACTACTTATCCTTTATCTGAACATATTAAACCATCCACTACTTATCCTTTATCTGAACATATAAAACCATCCACTACTTATCCTTTATCTGAACATATAAAACCATCCACTACTTATCCTTTATCTGAACATATTAAACCATCCACTACTTATCCTTTATCTGAACATATTAAACCATCCACTACTTATCCTTTATCTGAACATATTAAACCATCCACTACTTATCCTTTATCTGAACATATTAAACCATCCACTACTTATCCTTTATCTGAACATATTAAACCATCCACTACTTATCCTTTATCTGAACATATTAAACCATCCACTACTTATCCTTTATCTGAACATATTAAACCATCCACTACTTATCCTTTATCTGAACATATTAAACCATCCACTACTTATCCTTTATCTGAACATATTAAACCATCCACTACTTATCCTTTATCTGAACATATAAAACCATCCACTACTTATCCTTTATCTGAACATATTAAACCATCCACTACTTATCCTTTATCTGAACATATAAAACCATCCACTACTTATCCTTTATCTGAACATATAAAACCATCCACTACTTATCCTTTATCTGAACATATAAAACCATCCACTACTTATCCTTTATCTGAACATATAAAACCATCCACTACTTATCCTTTATCTGAACATATAAAACCATCCACTACTTATCCTTTATCTGAACATATTAAACCATCCACTACTTATCCTTTATCTGAACATATTAAACCATCCACTACTTATCCTTTATCTGAACATATTAAACCATCCACTACTTATCCTTTATCTGAACATATAAAACCATCCACTACTTATCCTTTATCTGAACATATTAAACCATCCACTACTTATCCTTTATCTGAACATATTAAACCATCCACTACTTATCCTTTATCTGAACATATTAAACCATCCACTACTTATCCTTTATCTGAACATATTAAACCATCCACTACTTATCCTTTATCTGAACATATTAAACTAGCTACATTTATTTTGACTACTTTACACATTTATTTTGGGATTCCATCCTTGTAAATGTAATTTACATGACGATGAGCAAGTAAGGAAGGAAAGTCTAATTAAACGCCATCCCTGAATATGACCTCTTCTAGGCTGGGATTCAGTATGGTCATTTACCATCCCTGAATATGACCTCTCCTAGGCTGGGATTCAGTATGGTCATTTACCATCCCTGAATATGACCTCTCCTAGGCTGGGATTCAGTATGGTCATTTACCATCCCTGAATATGACCTCTCCTAGGCTGGGATTCAGTATGGTCATTTACCATCCCTGAATATGACCTCTCCTAGGCTGGGATTCAGTATGGTCATTTACCACCCTGAATATGACCTCTCCTAGGCTGGGATTCAGTATGGTCATTTACCATCCCTGAATATGACCTCTCCTAGGTTGGGATTCAGTATGGTCATTTACCATCCCTGAATATGACCTCTCCTAGGCTGGGATTCAGTATGGTCATTTACCATCCCTGAATATGACCTCTCCTAGGCTGGGATTCAGTATGGTCATTTACCATCCCTGAATATGACCTCTCCTAGGCTGGGATTCAGTATGGTCATTTACCATCCCTGAATATGACCTCTCCTAGGCTGGGATTCAGTATGGTCATTTACCATCCCTGAATATGACCTCTCCTAGGCTGGGATTCAGTATGGTCATTTACCATCCCTGAATATGACCTCTCCTAGGTTGGGATTCAGTATGGTCATTTACCATCCCTGAATATGACCTCTCCTAGGCTGGGATTCAGTATGGTCATTTACCATCCCTGAATATGACCTCTCCTAGGCTGGGATTCAGTATGGTCATTTACCATCCCTGAATATGACCTCTCCTAGGCTGGGATTCAGTATGGTCATTTACCATCCCTGAATATGACCTCTCCTAGGCTGGGATTCAGTATGGTCATTTACCATCCCTGAATATGACCTCTCCTAGGCTGGGATTCAGTATGGTCATTTACCATCCCTGAATATGACCTCTCCTAGGCTGGGATTCAGTATGGTCATTTACCATCCCTGAATATGACCTCTCCTAGGCTGGGATTCAGTATGGTCATTTACCATCCCTGAATATGACCTCTTCTAGGCTGGGATTCAGTATGGTCATTTACCATCCCTGAATATGACCTCTCCTAGGCTGGGATTCAGTATGGTCATTTACCATCCCTGAATATGACCTCTCCTAGGCTGGGATTCAGTATGGTCATTTACCATCCCTGAATATGACCTCTCCTAGGCTGGGATTCAGTATGGTCATTTACCATCCCTGAATATGACCTCTCCTAGGCTGTGATTCAGTATGGTCATTTACCATCCCTGAATATGACCTCTCCTAGGCTGGGATTCAGTATGGTCATTTACCATCCCTGAATATGACCTCTCCTAGGCTGGGATTCAGTATGGTCATTTACCATCCCTGAATATGACCTCTCCTAGGCTGGGATTCAGTATGGTCATTTACCATCCCTGAATATGACCTCTCCTAGGCTGGGATTCAGTATGGTCATTTACCATCCCTGAATATGACCTCTCCTAGGCTGGGATTCAGTATGGTCATTTACCATCCCTGAATATGACCTCTCCTAGGCTGGGATTCAGTATGGTCATTTACCATCCCTGAATATGACCTCTCCTAGGCTGTGATTCAGTATGGTCATTTACCATCCCTGAATATGACCTCTCCTAGGCTGGGATTCAGTATGGTCATTTACCATCCCTGAATATGACCTCTCCTAGGCTGGGATTCAGTATGGTCATTTACCATCCCTGAATATGACCTCTCCTAGGCTGGGATTCAGTATGGTCATTTACCATCCCTGAATATGACCTCTCCTAGGCTGGGATTCAGTATGGTCATTTACCATCCCTGAATATGACCTCTCCTAGGCTGGGATTCAGTATGGTCATTTACCATCCCTGAATATGACCTCTCCTAGGCTGGGATTCAGTATGGTCATTTACCATCCCTGAATATGACCTCTCCTAGGCTGGGATTCAGTATGGTCATTTACCATCCCTGAATATGACCTCTCCTAGGCTGGGATTCAGTATGGTCATTTACCATCCCTGAATATGACCTCTTCTAGGCTGGGATTCAGTATGGTCATTTACCATCCCTGAATATGACCTCTCCTAGGCTGGGATTCAGTATGATCATTTACCATCCCTGAATATGACCTCTCCTAGGCTGGGATTCAGTATGGTCATTTACCATCCCTGAATATGACCTCTCCTAGGCTGGGATTCAGTATGGTCATTTACCATCCCTGAATATGACCTCTTCTAGGCTGGGATTCAGTATGGTCATTTAGCATCCCTGAATATGACCTCTCCTAGGCTGGGATTCAGTATGGTCATTTACCATCCCTGAATATGACCTCTCCTAGGCTGGGATTCAGTATGGTCATTTACCATCCCTGAATATGACCTCTCCTAGGCTGGGATTCAGTATGGTCATTTACCATCCCTGAATATGACCTCTCCTAGGCTGGGATTCAGTATGGTCATTTACCATCCCTGAATATGACCTCTCCTAGGCTGGGATTCAGTATGGTCATTTACCATCCCTGAATATGACCTCTCCTAGGCTGGGATTCAGTATGGTCATTTACCATCCCTGAATATGACCTCTCCTAGGCTGGGATTCAGTATGGTCATTTACCATCCCTGAATATGACCTCTTCTAGGCTGGGATTCAGTATGGTCATTTACCATCCCTGAATATGACCTCTCCTATGCTGGGATTCAGTATGGTCATTTACCATCCCTGAATATGACCTCTCCTAGGCTGGGATTCAGTACCATTTGCATTAGCTAAATTTGTTACAGCGTGCTTGACATTAAAAGGCTATTTCGATTTGAGCCGAGATCCACAATGTTTACTGTGAAAGCCGTCTCCATGAAAGTCAGGGAAAATGCCTTTAAAATGTGTTTTGTCATTGTCCAGTGCACTGTGCTATGAATTGAATCCCAGCCGATCCATGTTCAGACTCGCTGGGCACTACAGAGCGTTGTTTACTGGAAGTTATCATGATTCCCCTGAAAAACTTTGTTGTCATTCCTGTAGCTCTCTGGTCTACCCATCTCCCTGTAAGGATAGAGATGTATATTGTAATCTCAATACACTCCATCATACACTCCCTCCAACGTTGTATGAAAGTGCACTTATTCAGCTTTCTTGCTTGGAAATAGCCTTTTCTATTGTGATGTTGTTTTTTAATAATTGATTTTGTCTAAGTATTGTGATTGCTGGAAAATGAATTTCCACATTGAGGACATGAATCTGAATCAAGTTAATACAAGACACATAGTCACATCATATACACTTTTAAGCACAACATCTTTGTTCTGTTGCACTCAAATTCAGGAAGTGTAAAGAGAGATGACCTGCAGGGGAGAAACTCAGAAACTAAATGAAACACTCCAATTCATAAACTAAACACCATCAGAGGTACTGTACACAGTAGAGTGAACAAACAGGACTGACAGGTATCATCTTCATTACATTTAGTAACAAAACAAGTTTCATGTTTAAACAGTGGAATGAAAGGAGTTCCATGGTATTGACTGAGGAGCTATCTGTCCATAAAGGAAGTAACAGCCGAGGGCGGGATTCATGTTATATTGAGAAACAGACAGACATACATGCAGACGAACAGAAATGCAGAACGAGCCACAAACAGCAGAACTATATAAACATGAAAGATGGCTGTTAAGATAAGAGATATGTGATCTGGTCTGAAAGTCTGTCTGCTAACTAACTTCCTGTGGCTGGAGATACAAACCAACAGCACTTTCTCAGACAGATGCGACAGACGGAAAGACAGTGTGTTGTGTTAGAGGCAGAGGAGTGTCAGACTCTAAAGAAAACACCAGAATATTATTGTCTAAAGAGAACAGCAGAATATTGGTAACTAAAGACAACAGCAGAATATTACTGAATAAAGACAACAGCAGAATATTACTGAATAAAGACAACAGCAGAATATCACTGAATAAAGACAACAGCAGAATATTACTGAATAAAGACAACAGCAGAATATTACTGAATAAAGACAACAGCAGAATATTACTGAATAAAGACAACAGCAGAATATTACTGAATAAAGACAACAGCAGAATATTACTGAATAAAGACAACAGCAGAATATTACTGAATAAAGACAACAGCAGAATATTACTGAATAAAGACAACAGCAGAATATTACTGAATAAAGACAACAGCAGAATATTACTGAATAAAGACAACAGCAGAATATTACTGAATAAAGACAACAGCAGAATATTACTGAATAAAGACAACAGCAGAATATTACTGAATAAAGACAACAGCAGAATATTACTGAATAAAGACAACAGCAGAATATTAATGTGTATAGACAACAGCAGAATATTACTGAATAAAGACAACAGCAGAATATTACTGAATAAAGACAACAGCAGAATATTACTGAATAAAGACAACAGCAGAATATTACTGAATAAAGACAACAGCAGAATATTACTGAATAAAGACAACAGCAGAATATTACTCAATAAAGAC
>NC_060195.1:2519695-2579695 GCF_021184085.1 Oncorhynchus gorbuscha | reverse complement strand
ACCCAAGTCATAGACTGTTCTCTCTGCTAATGCACGGCAGGCGGTACCGGAGCGCCAAGTCTAGGTCCAAGAGGCTTCTAAGCAGCTTCTAGCCCAAAGCCACAGGACCCCAGAATAGTCAAATGGCTACCCAAACTATCTGCATTGCTCCCCCCTCTTCACACCAATGCCACACCACTGCCATTCTTTGTTGTCATCTATGCATATTAGCTTTAATTAACTCTACCTACATGTACATACTACCTCAACTAACCGGTGCCCCCACACATGGACTTGGCACCCCCCTGTATATAGTGTTATTTTTTTACTGCTTCTCTTTAATTACTTGTTACCTTTCTCTTATTCTTATCCGTATTTTTTGAAACTGCGCTGTTGGTTAGGGGCTTGTAAGTAAGCATTTCACTGTTGTATTTGGCGGATGTGTGAAGATGGCGTAGGAGTGAAGACCTGTTTTTGTTCGTCCACTCGTGTACTTTTGCATTTTTTGTATATATTTCAATTTTATTTTCAATCTCTTTTTGATTTTTAATGAGATTATACCTTCCGGCAACCTGCCTCACCCAATGTGATACGGAATCGCTATTATTTTTAATTTTAGAACACATTCACGTTCACCCGAACCCCACTCATACACGGCTAGAGCCCAATACTCCACCGGATCCTTGCTGTAAACTCTGGACCCTGGCACCAGATCACCGCTGCTACCGATTTGCTATAGTGGCGAATGCCACTGCCACAAAGCGAGCACCAGTTAGCCATGAGCCAGGCGCATCTCCCGGTTAGCATCCTAAATTCTACAATACCTCTTTCGCCATCTGGCTTGGATTCTCTGTCGACACGGCGCCCCGCCGCACCACCACGACTGGTCTGCCGACGAATACTCCATCCGCTGTGCCTGCAACCGGCCTCCGTCGGAGCAGACGCTCCTACTAGCCCCTTGCTACTAACTTTAAATGCCGTGTCGCTAGCATAGTGGCGGCTTCCCTGTTCCATCTACTGCTGCGCCCTGGACACTATGATCACTTGGCTACATAGCTGATGCCTGCTGGACGGTCCATTAATCAAGGTACTCCATTCTGTTTATTTATTTTTGTATCTGTCGGCCCCAGCCGCAAACTCAGGCTCTGTGTGTAGTTAATCCGACCCTCTCTGCCTTGTCATTACCATTTTACATGCTGTTGTTGTGTTAGCTGATTAGCTGTTGTTGTCTCACCTGTTGTTTTAGCTAGCTCTCCCAATCAACACCTGTGATTACTGTATGCCTCGCTATGTCTCTCTCAAATGTCAATATGCCTTGTATACTGTTGTTCAGGTTAGTTATCATTGTTTTAGTTTACAATGGAGCCCCTAGTTCCACTCTTCATACCTCTGATACCTCCTTTGTCCCACCTCCCACACATGCGGTGACCTCACCCATTACAACCAGCATGTCCAGAGATACAACCTCTCTTATCATCACCAAGTGCCTGGGCTTACCTCCGCTGTACCCGCACCCCACCATATCCCTGTCTGCGCATTATGCCCTGAAAATATTCTACCATGCCCAGAAATCTGCTCCTTTTATTCTTTGTCCCCAACGCTTTAAGTGACCAGTTTTGATAGCCTTTAGCTGCACCCTCATCCTACTCCTTCTCTGTTCCTCGGGTGATGTGGAGGTAAATGTCCCAGGGCACTCTCATTTGTTGACTTCTGTGATCGAAAAACCCTTCATGGGTTTCAAGTTTCATGCATGTCAACATCAGAAGCCTCCTCCCTAAGTTTGTTTTACTCACTGCTTTAGCACACTCTGCCAACCCTGATGACCTTGCCGTGTCTGACTCCTGGCTTAGGAAGGTCAACAAAAATTCTGAGATTACCATACCCAACTATAACATTTTCCATCAAGATAGAACTGCCAAAGGGGGAGAAGTTGCAGTCTACTGCAGAGATAGCCTGCAAAGTAATGTCATACTTTCCAGTTCCATACCCAAACAGTTCGAACTTCTAATTTTAAAAATGAATCTCTCCAGAAATAAGTCTCTCACTGTTGCCGCCTGCTACCGACCACCCTCAGCTCCCAGCTGTGCCCTGGACACCATCTGTGTATTGATCGCCCCCCATCTAGCTTCAGAGTTTGTTCTGCTAGGTGACCTAAACTGGGATATGCTTAACACCCCGGCAGTCCTACAATCTAAGCTAGATGCCCTCAATCTCACACAAATCATCAAGGAACCCACCAGGTACAACTCTAAATCTGTAATCAAGGACACCCTCATAGACATTATCCTGACCAACTTGCCCTCCAAATACACCTCTGCTGTCTTCAATCAGGATCTCAGCGATCACTTGCTCATTGCCTGCATCCGCTATTGGTCCGTGGTCAAACGACCACCCCTCATCACTGTCAAACGCTCCCTAAAAAACTTCTACGAGCAGGCCTTTCTAATCAACCTGGCCCGGGTATCCTGAAAGGATATTGACCTCAACCCGTCAGTTGAGGATGCCTCACCATCTTAGATAAGCATGCTCCGTTCAAAAAATGCAGAACTAAGAACAGATATAGCCCTTGGTTCACTCCAGACCAGCACAAAAACATCCTGTGGCAGACTGCAATAGCATCGAATAGTCCCCGCGATGTGCAACTGTTCAGGGAAGTCAGGAACCAATACACGCAGTCAGTCCGGAAAGCAAAGGCCAGCTTTTTTAAGCAGAAATTTGCATCCTTTAGCTCCAACTCCAAAACGTTCTGGGACACTGTAAAGTCCATGTCGAATAAAAGTACCACCTCCCAGCTGCCCACTGCACTGAGGCTAGGTAACACGGTCACTACCGATAAATCCATGATAATCGAAAACTTCAACAAGCATTTCTCAACGGCTGGCCAGGCCTTCCTCCAGGCAACTCCAACCTCAGCCAACACCTCCGCCACCCCCCCCCCCCCACAGCTACTCGCCCAAGCCTCCCCAGCTTCTCCTTTACCCAAATCCAGATAGCAGATGTTCTGAAAGAGCTGCAAAACCTGGACCCATACAAATCAGCTGGGCTTGACAATCTGGACCCTCTATTTCTGAAACTATCCGCCGCCATTGTTGCAACCCCTAGTATCAGCCTGTTCAACCTCTCTTTTGTATCATCTGAGATCCCCAAGGATTGGAAAGCTGCCGCGGTCATCCCCCTCTTCAAAGGGGGAGACACCCTGGACCCAACTGTTTCAGACCTATATCATATCAAATGTATTTATATAGCCCTTCGTACATCAGCTGATATCTCAAAGTGCTGTACAGAAACATTTACATTTACATTTAAGTCATTTAGCAGACGCTCTTATCCAGAGCGACTTACAAATTGGTGCATTCACCTTATGACATCCAGTGGAACAGTCACTTTACAATAGTGCATCTAAATCTTAAAGGGGGGGGGTGAGAGGGAATACTTATCCTATCCTAGGTATTCCTTAAAGAGGTGGGGTTTCAGGTGTCTCCGGAAGGTGGTGATTGACTCCGCTGTCCTGGCGTCGTGAGGGAGTTTGTTCCACCATTGGGGGGCCAGAGCAGCGAACAGTTTTGACTGGGCTGAGCGGGAGCTGTACTTCCTCAGTGGTAGGGAGGCGAGCAGGCCAGAGGTGGATGAACGCAGTGCCCTTGTTTGGGTGTAGGGCCTGATCAGAGCCTGGAGGTACTGAGGTGCCGTTCCCCTCACAGCTCCGTAGGCAAGCACCATGGTCTTGTAGCGGATGCGAGCTTCAACTGGAAGCCAGTGGAGAGAGCGGAGGAGCGGGGTGACATGAGAGAACTTGGGAAGGTTGAACACCAGACGGGCTGCGGCGTTCTGGATGAGTTGAAGGGGTTTAATGGCACAGGCAGGGAGCCCAGCCAACAGCGAGTTGCAGTAATCCAGACGGGAGATGACAAGTGCCTGGATTAGGACCTGCGCCGCTTCCTGTGTGAGGCAGGGTCGTACTCTGCAGATGTTGTAGAGCATGAACCTACAGGAACGGGCCACCGCCTTGATGTTGGTTGAGAACGACAGGGTGTTGTCCAGGATCACACCAAGGTTCTTAGCGCTCTGGGAGGAGGACACAATGGAGTTGTCAACCGTGATGGCGAGATCATGGAACGGGCAGTCCTTCCCCGGGAGGAAGAGCAGCTCCGTCTTGCCGAGGTTCAGCTTGAGGTGGTGATCCGTCATCCACTCTGATATGTCTGCCAGACATGCAGAGATGCGATTCGCCACCTGGTCATCAGAAGGGGGAAAGGAGAAGATTAGTTGTGTGTCGTCTGCATAGCAATGATAGGAGAGACCATGTGAGGTTATGACAGAGCCAAGTGACTTGGTGTATAGCGAGAATAGGAGAGGGCCTAGAACAGAGCCCTGGGGGACACCAGTGGTGAGAGCGCGTGGTGAGGAGACAGATTCTCGCCACGCCACCTGGTAGGAGCGACCTGTCAGGTAGGACGCAATCCAAGCGTGGGCCGCGCCGGAGATGCCCAACTCGGAGAGGGTGGAGAGGAGGATCTGATGGTTCACAGTATCGAAGGCAGCCGATAGATCTAGAAGGATCAGCCTAAAACCCCAAACAGCAAGCAATGCAGGTGTAGAAGCCGGTGGCTAGGAAAAACTCCCTAGAAAGACCAAAACCTATGAAGAAACCTAGAGAGGAACCAGGCTATGTGGGGTGGCCAGTCCTCTTCTGGCTGTGCTGGGTGGAGATTATAACAGAACATGGCCAAGATGTTCAAATGTTCATAAATGACCAGCATGGTCCAATAATAATAAGGCAGAACAGTTGAAACTGGACGGCCAGGTGGACTTGGGACAGCAAGGAGTCATCATGTCAGGTAGTCCTGAGGCATGGTCCAAGGGCTCAGGTCTTCCGAGAGAGAGAAAGAAAGAGAGAAAGAGAGAATTAGAGGGAGCACACTTAAATTCACACAGGACACCAAATAGGACAGGAGAAGTACTCCAGATATAACAAACTGACCCTAGCCCCCCGACACATAAACTACTGCAGCATAAATACTGGAGGCTGAGACAGGAGGGGTCAGGAGACACTGTGGCCCCATCGGAGGACACCCCCGGACAGGGCCAAACAGGAAGGATATAACCCCACCCACTTTGCCAAAGCACAGCCCCCACACCACTAGAGGGATATCTTTAACCACCAACTTACCATCCTGAGACAAGGCCGAGTATAGCCCACAAAGATCTCCGCCACGCACAACCCAAGGGGGGGGTGCCAACCCAGACAGGAAGATCACATCAGTGACTCAACCCACTCAAGTGATGCACCCCTTCCAGGGATGGTATGAAAGAGCCCCAGTAAGCCAGTGACTCAGCCCCTGTAATAGGGTTAGAGGCAGAGAATCCCGGTGGAAAGAAGGGAACCGGCCAGGCAGAGACAGCAAGGGCGGTTCGTTTCCGTTCACCTTCCCACTCCTGGGCCAGACTACACTCAATCATATGACCCACTGAAGAGATTAGTCTACAGTAAAGACTTAAAGGTTGAGACCGAGTTTGCGTCTCTTACATGGGTAGGCAGACCATTCCATAAAAATGGAGATCTATAGGAGAAAGCCCTGCCTCCAGCTGTTTCCTTAGAAATTCTAGGGACAATTAGGAGGCCTGCATCTTGTGACCGTAGCGTACGTGTAGGTATGTACGGCAGGACCAAATCAGAGAGATAGGCAGGTGTCACGGTCTTCCTCCTCTTCATCTGAAGAGGAGAAGCGAGAAGGATCAGAGGACCAAAATGCAGAGTGGTATGTGTTCATAGTGAATATTTAATTAAAGAAAGTACTGAACACTGCATACAAAAACTATAAACCAATAACGACCGTGAAGCTACAAATGAGACCTGTGCTGGCACAAGCAACTAGCATAGACAATCACCCACAAACAAACAGTGCAACCCAGGCTACCTAAGTATGATTCTCAATCAGAGACAACTAATGACACCTGCCTCTGATTGAGAACCATACTAGGCCGAAGCATACAAATCCCCAAATCACGGAAAAACAAACATAGACTGCCCACCCAACTCACGCCCTGACCATACTAAATAAATACAAAACACAGGAAATAAAGGTCATGGGAGGGTCTGGGTGGGCGTCTGTCCGCGGTGGCGGCTCTGGCGTGGACCCCACTTCATCATCGTCTTAGTCCGCCTCATTGTCCGCCTCCATGGCTTCCTAACCATGGCAACCCTTCTACATGACCCTACTGGACAGAGGGGCAGCTCGGGACAGAGGGGCAGCTCGGGACAGAGGGGCAGCTCGGGACAGAGGGGCAGCTCGGGACAGAGGGGCAGCTCGGGACAGAGGGGCAGCTCGGGACAGAGGGGCTCCGGCAGCGCCGGACAGGCGGTAGGCTCCGGCAGCGCCGGACAGGCGGGAGAGAGCCCACCCAATTTACCTACCTCATCCCCATACTGTTTTTATTTACTTACTTTTTTGCACACCAGTATCTCTACTTGCACATGATCATCTGACCATTTATCACTCCAGTGTTAATCTGCTAAATTGTAATTATTCGCCTACCTCCTCATGCCTTTTGCACACAATGTATATAGATTATTTTTTCCATACTGTGTCATTGACTTGTTTATTGTTTACTCCATGTGTAACTCTGTGTTGTTGTCTGTTCACACTGCTATGCTTTATCTTGGCCAGGTCGCAGTTGTAAATGAAAACTTGTTCTCAACTAGCCTACCTGGTTAAATAGAGGTGTTCTCAACTAGCCTACCTGGTTAAATAAAGGTGTTCTCAACTAGCCTACCTGGTTAAATAGAGGTGTTCTCAACTAGCCTACCTGGTTAAATAGAGGTGTTCTCAACTAGCCTACCTGGTTAAATAGAGGTGTTCTCAACTAGCCTACCTGGTTAAATAGAGGTGTTCTCAACTAGCCTACCTGGTTAAATAGACCTGGGTGTTCTCAACTAGCCTACCTGGTTAAATAGAGGTGTTCTCAACTAGCCTACCTGGTTAAATAGAGGTGTTCTCAACTAGCCTACCTGGTTAAATAGAGGTGTTCTCAACTAGCCTACCTGGTTAAATAGAGGTGTTCTCAACTAGCCTACCTGGTTAAATAGAGGTGTTCTCAACTAGCCTACCTGGTTAAATAGAGGTGTTCTCAACTAGCCTACCTGGTTAAATAGAGGTGTTCTCAACTAGCCTACCTGGTTAAATAGAGGTGTTCTCAACTAGCCTACCTGGTTAAATAGAGGTGTTCTCAACTAGCCTACCTGGTTAAATAGAGGTGTTCTCAACTAGCCTACCTGGTTAAATAGAGGTGTTCTCAACTAGCCTACTGGTTAAATAGAGGTGTTCTCAACTAGCCTACCTGGTTAAATAGAGGTGTTCTCAACTAGCCTGGTTAAATAGAGGTGTTCTCAACTAGCCTACCTGGTTTAAACTAGCCTACCTGGTGTTCTCAACTAGCCTACCTGGTTAAATAAAGGTGTTCTCAACTAGCCTACCTGGTTAAATAGAGGTGTTCTCAACTAGCCTACCTGGTTAAATAAAGGTGTTCTCAACTAGCCTACCTGGTTAAATAGAGGTGTTCTCAACTAGCCTACCTGGTTAAATAGAGGTGTTCTCAACTAGCCTACCTGGTTAAATAGAGGTGTTCTCAACTAGCCTACCTGGTTAAATAAAGGTGTTCTCAACTAGCCTACCTGGTTAAATAGAGGTGTTCTCAACTAGCCTACCTGGTTAAATAAAGGTGTTCTCAACTAGCCTACCTGGTTAAATAAAGGTGTTCTCAACTAGCCTACCTGGTTAAATACCTGGTTAAATAAAGGTGTTCTCAACTAGCCTACCTGGTTAAATAAAGGTGTTCTCAACTAGCCTACCTGGTTAAATAAAGGTGTTCTCAACTAGCCTACCTGGTTAAATAAAGGTGTTCTCAACTAGCCTACCTGGTTAAATAGCCTACCTGGAGGTGTTCTCAACTAGCCTACCTGGTTAAATAAGAGGTGTTCTCAACTAGCCTACCTGGTTAAATAAAGGTGTTCTCAACTAGCCTACCTGGTTAAATAGAGGTGTTCTCAACTAGCCTACCTGGTTAAATAGAGGTGTTCTCTAACCTAGCTAGCCTACCTGGTTAAATAGAGGTGTTCTCAACTAGCCTACCTGGTTAAATAGAGGTGTTCTCAACTAGCCTACCTGGTTAAATAGAGGTGTTCTCAACCTGGTTAAATAGCCTAGCCTACCTGGTTAAATACCTGGTTAAATAGAGGTGTTCTCAACTAGCCTACCTGGTTAAATAGAGGTGTTCTCAACTAGCCTACCTGGTTAAATAGAGGTGTTCTCAACTAGCCTACCTGGTTAAATAGAGGTGTTCTCAACTAGCCTACCTGGTTAAATAAAGGTGTTCTCAACTAGCCTACCTGGTTAAATAGAGGTGTTCTCAACTAGCCTACCTGGTTAAATAGAGGTGTTCTCAACTAGCCTACCTGGTTAAATAAAGGTGTTCTCAACTAGCCTACCTGGTTAAATAAAGGTGTTCTCAACTAGCCTACCTGGTTAAATGTGTTCTCAACTAGCCTACCTGGTTAAATAAAGGTGTTCTCAACTAGCCTACCTGGTTAAATAAAGGTGTTCTCAACTAGCCTACCTGGTTAAATAAAGGTGTTCTCAACTAGCCTACCTGGTTAAATAAAGGTGTTCTTAGCCTACCTGGTTAAATAAAGGTGTTCTCAACTAGCCTACCTGGTTAAATAAAGGTGTTCTCAACTAGCCTACCTGGTTAAATAAAGGTGTTCTCAACTAGCCTACCTGGTTAAATAAAGGTGTTCTCAACTAGCCTACCTGGTTAAATAAAGGTGTTCTCAACTAGCCTACCTGGTTAAATAAAGGTGTTCTCAACTAGCCTACCTGGTTAAATAAAGGTGTTCTCAACTAGCCTACCTGGTTAAATAAAGGTGTTCTCAACTAGCCTACCTGGTTAAATAAAGGTGTTCTCAACTAGCCTACCTGGTTAAATAAAGGTGTTCTCAACTAGCCTACCTGGTTAAATAGAGGTGTTCTCGACTAGCCTACCTGGTTAAATAAAGGTGTTCTCAACTAGCCTACCTGGTTAAATAGAGGTGTTCTCAACTAGCCTACCTGGTTAAATAAAGGTGTTCTCAACTAGCCTACCTGGTTAAATAAAGGTGTTCTCAACTAGCCTACCTGGTTAAATAAAGGTGTTCTCAACTAGCCTACCTGGTTAAATAAAGGTGTTCTCAACTAGCCTACCTGGTTAAATAGAGGTGTTCTCAACTAGCCTACCTGGTTAAATAGAGGTGTTCTCAACTAGCCTACCTGGTTAAATAGAGGTGTTCTCAACTGGCCTACATGGTTAAATAAAGGTGTTCTCAACTGGCCTACCTGGTTAAATAAAGGTGTTCTCAACTAGCCTACCTGGTTAAATAAAGGTGTTCTCAACTAGCCTACCTGGTTAAATAAAGGTGTTCTCAACTAGCCTACCTGGTTAAATAAAGGTGTTCTCAACTAGCCTACCTGGTTAAATAAAGGTGTTCTCAACTAGCCTACCTGGTTAAATAGAGGTGTTCTCAACTAGCCTACCTGGTTAAATAAAGGTGTTCTCAACTAGCCTACCTGGTTAAATAGAGGTGTTCTCAACTAGCCTACCTGGTTAAATAAAGGTGTTCTCAACTAGCCTACCTGGTTAAATAAAGGTGTTCTCAACTAGCCTACCTGGTTAAATAGAGGTGTTCTCAACTAGCCTACCTGGTTAAATAGAGGTGTTCTCAACTAGCCTACCTGGTTAAATAAAGGTGTTCTCAACTAGCCTACCTGGTTAAATAGAGGTGTTCTCAACTAGCCTACCTGGTTAAATAAAGGTGGAAAAAAATAGATATAATAACATTTGATTTGATTTGACTTGAACTATGTACTGTTGAGTGGATGGTTGATTCCCCATTTGTGCAAATCTTCAAATCTAATCCAATTGTATTAGTCACAAGCATCGAACACAACAGGTATTCTGTCGCACGTCCTTTTATTGTCAGCCATTTTTTCTGTTAATGCAAGTTGGTGCTAGTTTGACCACCAGAGGGCATCTTTGAGAAACATTCAATATTCCAAATGGGCATTACCAGAGAAAGGGAGGCCTGGATTCAATTCTCCAACGGGGAGGAAGGAGTAGACTCTCACTTGTAAATAAGAATTTGTTCTTAATTGATTACAAAAGTGTTATTTCATAGTTGTGATGTCTTCACTATTGTTCTACAATAGTAAAAATAAAGAAAAACCTGGAATGAGTAGGTGTGTCCAAACTTTTGACTGGTACTTGCTTAATTCATTTGAATAATATTATGGTGTTTCTATTCCAGGAAACCCTGGGTTTCCATTAGGATGGAACAGAAAATATTGCACTGTACAATGTGACGGTCGGCAGTACAGTACTGGGCTATTTAGATAAAGACTCCCTATGTCGTGAAGGCAGGGCACGCGGGAGACCAGATGTCTCTGATGGCAAGGAAGGAGTAGGCTGTCCTTGTAAATAAGAATTTGTTCTTAACCAGAAGGTTGCAAGTTCAAACTGTTCCTAGGCCGTCATTGAAAATAAGAATGTGTTCTTAACTGGCTTGCCTAGTTAAATAAAGCTACAAAAAATGTTTACATTGTGTAGCAAGCTATCCTTTGATCGTTGGGGCAAATCTGGTCTGTGATAGGAGGGTTTCTTTTCACACCTAGCTCGGCTATTAGACTATTCTTTAGTAAAGGTTGAATAATCTATTGTTCAGCTATTCGCCCCCCTCCCCAACTTGCAGCAAATTGTCATTCCCTCTTCCACGCATCATTCTGTTCTTGAGTGGCTCGCTTGTAGCTGGCAGGATATGGCAGCACCTCCGGTTGTGTGTCAATAATTCTGCAGAGCAGTTTTGTATGAAGGTTATTCACAGGCACATTTTTATATGCTATGGTGGTACATTTGTGTCTTTTTGTCGAGAGCAAAACATTTATTATTTTCAAGCAAAAATAATTGTTCTGAAATAACTTTTTACGACACAAAGGAAGTCATAGCGGACACCTACGACGAAGGACTGTGTGATGATGGCATCCCAGATAAGCAGCACTGGACTGTGTGTTCTTCCGTCCAACTTTTACACAGCTAGTAGTTAGCTCCTACGATTAAGTGTCGGTTCATAACATTCTATTATATTACATACATACAGTAGAATGTTAATTAAATCATGCAATTATTATTCTCAAGCTAACCAAAAGCATTTAGCTACGAACGCCTGTTCTCGCCATTTTCAGTTGAATTCATCTAATTATCTTTCATGGCAACTCATAAGCATGTCCTATTTGTTTCATAGTCCATATATAATCATATTTCACTACAGTGTACCGGTATTATTTTTTTACAGAAGGATGAAAGAACAAAATATGTCTGTCAGATGACAGAGATGTCCGCCTTGCTTCGCGTTCCTAGGAAACTATGCAGTATTTAGTATTTTTACGTGCTATTTCTTACATTGGTACCCCAGGTATCAAAATCAAATCAAATGTATTTGTCACATACACATGGTTAGTAGATGTTAATGCGAGTGTAGCGAAATGCTTGTGCATCTAGTTCCGACAATGCAGTAATAACCAACAAGTAATCTAACTAACAATTCCAAAACTACTGTCTTATTCACAGTGTAAGGGGATAAAGAATATGTACGTAAAGATATATGAATGAGTGATGGTACAGAGCAGCATAGGCAAGATACAGTAGATGGTATCGAGTACAGTATATACATATGAGATGAGTATGTAAACAAAGTGTGTCACGGTCGTCCTCCTCTTCATCTGAAGAGGAGAGGCGAGAAGGATCGGAGGACCAAAATGCAGCGTGATATGTGTTCATGTTGAATGTTTAATTAAAGAAAGAACTGAACACTGAAACACTATACAAAAACAGTAAACAAAATAACAACCTTGAAGCTGCGCTGAAACAAGCCATCAACATAGACAATCACCCACAAACACACAGTGCAACCCAGGCTACTTAAGTATGATTCTCAATCAGAGACAACTAATGACACCTGCCTCTGATTGAGAACCATACTAGACCGAAACATAGAAATACCCAAATCATAGAAAAACAAACATAGACTGCCCACCCAACTCACGCCCTGACCATACTAAATAAATACAAGGAAATAAAGGTCAGAACGTGACAAAGTGGCATAGTTAAAGTGGCTAGTGATACATGTATTACATAATGATGCAGTAGATGATATAGAGTACAGTATATACATATGCATATAAGATGAATAATGTAGGGTATGTAAACATTATATTAGGTAGCATTGTTTAAAGTGGCTAGTGATATATTTTACATAATTTCCCATCAATTCCCATTATTAAAGTGGCTGGAGTTGAGTCAGTGTCAGTGTCAGTGTGTTGGCAGCAGCCACTCAATGTTAGTGGTGGCTGTTTAACAGTCTGATGGCCTTGAGATAGAAGCTGTTTTTCAGTCTCTCGGTCCCAGATTTGATGCACCTGTACTGACCTCGCCTTCTGGATGATAGCGGGGTGAACAGGCAGTGGCTCGGGTGGTTGTTGTCCTTGATGATCTTTATGGCCTTCCTGTAACATCAGGTGGTGTAGGTGTCCTGGAGGGCAGGTAGTTTGCCCCCGGTGATGCGTTGTGCAGACCTCACTACCCTCTGGAGAGCCTAACGGTTGTCGGCGGAGCAGTTGCCGTACCAGGCGGTGATACAGCCCGCCAGGATGCTCTCGATTGTGCATCTGTAGAAGTTTGTGAGTGCTTTTGGTGACAAGCCAAATTTCTTCAGCCTCCTGAGGTTGAAGAGGCACTGCTGCGCCTTCTTCACGATGCTGTCTGTGAGTGGACCAATTCAGTTTGTCTGTGATGTGTATGCCGAGGAACTTAAAACTTGCTACCCTCTCCACTACTGTTCCATCGATGTGGATAGGGGGTGTTCCCTCTGCTGTTTCCTGAAGTCCACAATCATCTCCTTAGTTTTGTTGACGTTGAGTGTGAGGTTATTTTCCTGACACCACACTCCGAGGGCCCTCACCTCCTCCCTGTAGGCCGTCTCGTCGTTGTTGGTAATCAAGCCTACCACTGTTGTGTCGTCCGCAAAGTTGATGATTGAGTTGGAGGCGTGCGTGGCCACGCAGTCGTGGGTGAACAGGGAGTACAGGAGAAGGCTCAGAACGCACCCTTGTGGGGCCCCAGTGTTGAGGATCAGCGGGGTGGAGATGTTGTTGCCTACCCTCACCACCTGGGGGCGGCCCGTCAGGAAGTCCAGTACCCAGTTGCACAGGGCGGGGTCGAGACCCAGGGTCTCGAGCTTGATGACGAGCTTGGAGGGTACTATGGTGTTGAATGCCGAGCTGTAGTCGATGAACAGCATTCTCACATAGGTATTCCTCTTGTCCAGATGGGTTAGGGCAGTGTGCAGTGTGGTTGAGATTGCATCGTCTGTGGACCTATTTGGGCGGTAAGCAAATTGGAGTGGGTCTAGGGTGTCAGGTAGGGTGGAGGTGATATGGTCCTTGACTAGTCTCTCAAAGCACTTCATGATGACGGAATTGAGTGCTAGTCATTTAGCTCAGTTACCTTAGCTTTCTTGGGAACAGGAACAATGGTGGCCCTCTTGAAGCATGTGGGAACAGCAGACTGGTATAGGGATTGATTGAATATGTCCGTAAACACACCAGCCAGCTGGTCTGCGCATGCTCTGAGGGCGCGGCTGGGGATGCCATCTGGGCCTGCAGCCTTGCGAGGGTTAACACGTTTAAATGTCTTACTCACTTCGGCTGCAGTGAAGGAGAGTCCGCATGTTTTCATTGCAGGCTGTGTCAGTGGCACTGTATTGTCCTCAAAGCGGGCAAAAAAGTTATTTAGTCTGCCTGGGAGCAAGACATCCTGGTCCGTGACTGGGCTGGGTTTCTTCTTGTAGTCCGTGATTGACTGTAGACCCTGCCACATGCCTCTTGTGTCTGAGCCGTTGAATTGAGATTCTACTTTGTCTCTGTACTGACGCTTAGCTTGTTTGATAGCCTTGCGGAGGGAATAGCTGCACTGTTTGTATTCGGTCATGTTACCAGTCACCTTGCCCTGATTAAAAGCAGTGGTTCGCGCTTTCAGTTTCACGCGAATGCTGCCATCAATCCACGGTTTCTGGTTAGGGAATGTTTTAATCGTTGCTATGGGAACGACACCTTCAACGCACGTTCTAATGAACTCGCACACCGAATCAGCGTATTCGTCAATGTTGTTATCTGACGCAATACGAAACATATCCCAGTCCACGTGATGGAAGCAGTCTTGGAGTGTGGAGTCAGCTTGGTCGGACCAGCGTTGGACAGACCTCAGCGTGGGAGCTTCTTTTTTTAGTTTCTGTCTGTAGGCAGGGATCAACAAAATGGAGTCGTGGTCAGCTTTTCCGAAAGGAGGGCGGGGCAGGGCCTTATATGCGTCGCGGAAGTTAGAGTAACAATGATCCAAGATTTTTCCACCCTTGGTTGCGCAATCGATATGCTGATAAAATTTAGGGAGTCTTGTTTTCAGATTAGCCTTGTTAAAATCCCCAGCTACAATGAATGCAGCCTCCGGATAAATGGATTCCAGTTTGCAAAGAGTCAAATAAAGTTCGTTCAGAGCCATCGATGTGTCTGCTTGGGGGGGGGGGGGTATATACGGCTGTGATTATAATCGAAGAGAATTCTCTTGGTAGATAATGTGGTCGACATTTGATTGTGAGGAATTCTAAATCACGTGAACAGAAGGATTTGAGTTCCTGTATGTTTCTTTCATCACACCATGTCTCGTTAGCCATAAGGCATATGCCCCCGCCCCTCTTCTTACCAGAAAGATGTTTGTTTCTGTCGGCGTGATGCGTGGAGAAACCCGCTGGCTGCACCTCAAGCAAAGAACGTTACAGTCTCTGATGTCCCTCTGGAATGCTACCCTTGCTCGGATTTCATCAACCTTGTTGTCAAGAGACTGGACATTGGCGAGAAGAATGCTAGGGAGTGGTGCACGATGTGCCCGTCTCCGGAGTCTGACCAGAAGACCGCCTTGTTTCCCTCTTTTTCGGAGTCGTTTTTTTGGGTCGCCGCATGGGATCCATTCCGTTGTCCTGTTTGTAAGGCAGAACACAGGATCCGTGTCGCGAAAAACATATTCTTGGTCGTACTGATGGTGAGTTGACGCTGATCTTATATTCAGTAGTTCTTTTCGACTGTATGTAATGAAACCTAAGATGACCTGGGGTACCAATGTAAGAAATAACACATAAAAAAAGAGAAACCAGAGGGTTAAATAAGGATCTCTCCTGGCTCAAAGTTGAGGAGAGATCGTCTGCATCACTATTGGTCTTTGTCTGAGGTGTTGATGTGTTGAAGGAACTGCCTGTTCAAGCAGTTGGCACACAGTTCAGACACTCATCGGTAAAACACAAGACATGCAACCAGAGGTCTCTTCACAGTTCAGACTCTCATCGGTAAAACACAAGACATGCAACCAGAGGTCTCTTCACAGTTCAGACTCTCATCGGTACAACACAAGACATGCAACCAGAGGTCTCTTCACAGTTCAGACTCTCATCGGTAAAACACAAGACATGCAACCAGAGGTCTCTTAACAGTTCAGACTCTCATCGGTACAACACAAGACATGCAATCATAGGTCTCTTCACAGTCCCCAAGTCCAGTCCAGAAGCAAACAGTCTTAAATAGAGCCATGACTACAAGGAACTCTCTGCCACCCCAGGTAACTCAAGCTAGCAATAAAACCTGTTTCAAAAAACAGATGCAAGAACGTGTTACATCACGACGGGGACCGTGAAGAGACAAAGACATTTTATGCATTTTGTATTGTGTTTTGCATTGTATCAAATCAAATCAAATCAAATTTTATTTGTCACATACACATGGTTAGCAGATGTTAATGCGAGTGTAGCGAAATGCTTGTGCTTCTAGTTCCGACAATGCAGTAATAACCAACAAGTAATCTAGCTAACAATTCCAAAACTACTGTCTAATACACAGTGTAAGGGGATAAAGAATATGTACATAAGGATATATGAATGAGTGATGGTACAGAGCAGCATACAGTAGATGGTATCGAGTACAGTATATACATATGAGATGAGTGTGTAGACAAAGTAAACAAAGTGGCATAGTTAAAGTGGCTAGTGATACATGTGTTACATAAGGATGCAGTCGATGATATAGAGTACAGTATATACGTATGCATATGAGATGAATAATGTAGGGTAAGTAACATTATATAAGGTAGCATTGTTTAAAGTGGCTAGTGATATATTTACATCATTTCCCATCAATTCCCATTATTAAAGTGGCTGGAGTTGGGTCAGTGTCAATGACAGTGTGTTGGCAGCAGCCACTCAATGTTAGTGGTGGCTGTTTAACAGTCTGATGGCCTTGAGATAGAAGCTGTTTTTCAGTCTTTCGGTCACAGCTTTGATGCACCTGTACTGACCTCGCCTTCTGGATGATAGCGGGGTAAACAGGCAGTGGCTCGGGTGGTTGATGTCCTTGATGAACTTTATGGCCTTCCTGTAACATCGGGTGGTGTAGGTGTCCTGGAGGGCAGGTAGTTTGCCCCGGTGATGCGTTGTGCAGACCTCACTACCCTCTGGAGAGCCTTACGGTTGAGGGCGGAGCAGTTGCCGTACCAGGCGGTGATACAGCCCGCCAGGATGCTCTCGATTGTGCATCTGTAGAAGTTTGTGAGTGCTTTTGGTGACAAGCCGAATTTCTTCAGCCTCCTGAGGTTGAAGAGGCACTGCTGCGCCTTCTTCACTTTATTATATATTTTATTATGTATGTGATACATGGGTGGGATACGCCTGGGAAAATGTGGTTATCTCCTCTGGCTATCTTGAGATGAAAGCACTAGCTGTGAGTTGCTCTGGAAGGAATTGTCTGCTGAATGGCTAAATGATCATGTAAATGTAGTGTTATGTACTGTTTTCTTTTTGGACCCCGGGAAGAATAGCCTCTCGGCAGTAGCTAACTGGGGATCCTATTAAATACTAAATACTAAACCTTACAACACAGGCTAGGACCAGGGCTCAATGCTAAAACCGCTTAGCTTAGTTATGCAACCAACCAACCACATCATGCACATAACCTCTTTTCTACAATAAGGGCTCTATTCAGTCTGCAAAGCCGAAGCATTACAGATTCTGCAATATAAATGTAAAGGTCATTTCCGACTTAGTCAGCTATGATGTTGTTGTGTTCTTATGTTGTTGGCTTCAGAGTTAGGTACAGGAAGCTGTTGTTGTTGTGTTGTTGGCATCAGAGTTTGGGTTAGAGGAAGCTGTTGTTGTTGTGTTGTTGTCTTCAGAGTTAGGGGTAGAGGTAGCTGTTGTTGTGTTGTTGGCTTCAGAGTTAGAGGTAGAGGTAGCTGTTGTTGTTGTGTTGTTGTCTTCAGAGTTAGGGTTAGAGGAAGCTGTTGTTGTTGTGTTGTTGTCTTCAGAGTTAGGGTTAGAGGAAGCTGTTGTTGTTGTGTTGTTGGCTTCAGAGTTAGGGTTAGAGGAAGCTGTTGTTGTTGTGGTGTTGGCTTCAGAGTTAGGGTTAGAGGTAGCTGCTGTTGTTGTGTTGTTGTGTTGTTGTCTTCAGAGTTAGGGGTAGAGGTAGCTGTTGTTGTGTTGTTGTGTTGTTGGCTTCAGAGTTAGGGGTAGAGGTAGCTGCTGTTGTTGTGTTGTTGTGTTGTTGTCTTCAGAGTTAGGGGTAGAGGTAGCTGTTGTTGTGTTGTTGTGTTGTTGGCTTCAGAGTTAGGGGTAGAGGTAGCTGCTGTTGTTGTGTTGTTGGCTTCAAAGTTAGGGGTAGAGGTAGCTGTTGTTGTTGTGTTGTCTTCAGAGTTAGGGGTAGTGGAAGCTGTTCTTGTGTTGTTGGCTTCAGAGTTAGGGTTACAGGAAGCTGTTGTTGTTGTATTGTTGGCTTCAGAGTTAGGGTTAAAGGAAGCTGTTGTTGTTGTGTTGTTGTGTTGTTGGCTTCAGAGTTAGGGGTAGAGGTAGCTGCTGTTGTTGTGTTGTTGGCTTCAGAGTTAGGGGTAGAGGTAGCTGTTGTTGTGTTGTTGTGTTGTTGTCTTCAGAGTTAGGGGTAGAGGTAGCTGTTGTTGTGTTGTTGTCTTCAGAGTTAGGGGTAGAGGTAGCTGTTGTTGTTGTGTTGTTGTCTTCAGAGTTAGGGGTAGAGGTAGCTGTTGTTGTTGTGTTGTTGTCTTCAGAGTTAGGGGTAGAGGTAGCTGCTGTTGTTGTGTTGTTGTCTTCAGAGTTAGGGGTAGAGGTAGCTGTTGTTGTGTTGTTGTCTTCAGAGTTAGGGGTAGAGGTAGCTGCTGTTGTTGTGTTGTTGTCTTCAGAGTTAGGGGTAGAGGTAGCTGCTGTTGTTGTGTTGTTGTCTTCAGAGTTAGGGGTAGAGGTAGCTGTTGTTGTGTTGTTGTCTTCAGAGTTAGGGGTAGAGGTAGCTGCTGTTGTTGTGTTGTTGTCTTCAGAGTTAGGGGTAGAGGTAGCTGCTGTTGTTGTGTTGTTGTCTTCAGAGTTAGGGGTAGAGGTAGATGTTGTTGTGTTGTTGTCTTCAGAGTTAGGGGTAGAGGTAGCTGCTGTTGTTGTGTTGTAGGCTTCAGAGTTAGGGGTAGAGGTAGCTGTTGTTGTTGTGTTGTTGGCTTCAGAGTTAGGGGTAGAGGTAGCTGTTGTTGTTGTGTTGTAGGCTTCAGAGTTAGGGGTAGAGGTAGCTGTTGTTGTTGTGTTGTAGGCTTCAGAGTTAGGGGTAGAGGTAGCTGTTGTTGTTGTGTTGTTGGCTTCAGAGTTAGGGGTAGAGGTAGCTGTTGTGTTGTTGTCTTCAGAGTTAGGGGTAGAGGTAGCTGTTGTTGTTGTGTTGTTGTCTTCAGAGTTAGGGGTAGAGGTAGCTGTTGTTGTGTTGTTGGCTTCAGAGTTAGGGGTAGAGGTAGCTGTTGTGTTGTTGTCTTCAGAGTTAGGGTTAGAGGTAGCTGTTGTTGTTGTGTTGTTGTCTTCAGAGTTAGGGGTAGAGGTAGCTGTTGTTGTTGTGTTGTTGGCTTCAGAGTTAGGGGTAGAGGTAGCTGTTGTTGTTGTGTTGTTGGCTTCAGAGTTAGGGGTAGAGGTAGCTGTTGTTGTTGTGTTGTTGGCTTCAGAGTTAGGGTTAGAGGTAGCTGTTGTTGTTGTGTTGTTGTCTTCAGAGTTAGGGGTAGAGGTAGCTGTTGTTGTTGTGTTGTTGGCTTCAGAGTTAGGGGTAGTGGAAGCTGTTGTGGTTTATTAAGTTCCCTGCTATGTGGTTGTGTCAAAGCTGATCATACTGCAGTTTTAACTCTGCTCTGGTCCCAGGTCAGCTTTTAACTCTGCTCTGGTCCCAGGTCAGCTTTTAACTCTGCTCTGGTCCCAGGTCAGCTTTTAACTCTGCTCTGGTCCCATGTCAGCTTTTAACTCTGCTCTGGTCCCAGGTCAGCTTTTAACTCTGCTCTGGTTCCAGGTCAGCTTTTAACTCTGCTCTGGTTCCAGGTCAGCTTTTAACTCTGCTCTGGTTCCAGGTCAGCTTTTAACTCTGCTCTGGTTCCAGGTCATCTTTTAACTCTGCTCTGGTTCCAGGTCAGCTTTTAAGTCTGCTATGGGTCCCATATCAGCTTTTAAAATCCAGTTTCAATCCTAATGTCATTTAACCCATATGGACTAGGACAGCATCAACCCCTGGCAGCTGTCGTAAAATGCCAGGACACAGTAATGTCCTGTACTCATGCCACAGGATATCAGGGTTAACTGTTTATAAGGGCCTGTATTCAATCGGGAGGGTCTTATGTGCTGTGGGATCAGCTATAGACAGATTGTCTTAGAAAGGCTGTCCAGCCAGCCAACAGCAGAGAGAAGTCAGGAGTTGTTTGTAATTGGACAATCTGAGACACACACATGCCTAGGATTAGGTTAAAGTCACAGACACTGGCGCACACACACTTCAGTGTTTGGTAACTAAGCCGTGCTCCTCTGTCCGAGGCTGTACTGGTCACACCACCATGAACAATGAGCCTATTACTGATGTCTCCATGTCCATGTCCATGTCTCTCTCTCTCCCTATATCTTTCAATGTCCACCTCATTTTGTGGTCAGTGTGCACTTAGCCAGTCTTCTGTTGAGAGCCAGGTCTGCCGACGACTTTCTCAATTGCAAGATTGTGCTCACTGAGTCTGCACATAGTCAAAGCTTTCCGTTTGGGTCAGTCAAAGTGGTCAGGTACCCTGCTACTGTGTATTCTCTGTTTTCGGGCCAAATAGTGTTCTAGTTTGCTCAGGTTTTTGTTAATTCTTCCCAACGTGTGAAGTAATGATCTTTTTGTTTTCTCAGGATTTGGTTGGGTCTAATTATGCTGCTGTACTGGCGTCCTGTGAAGTGTTTTTGTGCTTGTGAACAGAGCCCCAGGACCAGCTTGCTTAGGGGAATCTTCTCCAGGTTCATCTCTCTGTAGGTGATGGCTTTGTTATGGAAGGTTTGGGAAGGTCTCTCTCTATCTCTATGTATCTCTCAATTCAATACTTTTGGGTCAGTCACGGTGCTCAGATATTCTGCCACTTTGTACTCTCTGTTTAGGACCAAATATATTTCTAGTTTTCTGTTTTTTTTTTATATAAGGAAGGCTTACGAATTCATGGTTCTTCCCTTCGGCCTCTCCTTGGCACCTAGAACTTTTTACAAAGTGTTATGGACGCTGTCCTGGCACCTCTCACGTCCCGGGGATTGTTAATCAACAGGTCAAAGGCTGCGAGGCCAGACAGATTACCAGGACGTGTGCTCAGGGCATGTGCTGACCAACTGGCAAGTGTCTTCACTGACATTTTCAACATGTCCCTGATTGAGTCTGTAATACCAACATGTTTCAAGCAGACCGCCATAGTCCCTGTGCCCAAGAACACTAAGGTAACCTGCCTAAATGACTACAGACCTGTAGCACTCACAGCTGGTAATGGTTCACATCAACAGCATTATCCCAGCAACCCTAGACCCACTCCAATTTGCACACGGCCCAAACAGATCCACAGATGATGCAATCTCTATTGCTCTCCACACTGCCCTTTCACACCTGGACAAAAGGAACACCGATGTGAGAATGCTATTCATTGACTACAGCTCAGCGTGCAACACCATAGTGCCCTCAAAGGTCATCACTAAGCTAAGGACCCTGGGACTAAACACCTCCCTCTACAACTGGATCCTGGACTTCCTGACGGGCCCCGCCCGCAGGTGGTGAGGGTAGGTAGCAACACATCTGCCACGTTGATCCTCAACACTGGAGCTCCCCAGGGGTGCGTGCTCAGTCCCCTCCTGTACTCCCTGTTCACCCACAACTGCATGGCCAGGCATGACTCCAATACCATCATGAAGTTTGCAGACGACACAACAGTGGTAGAACTGATCGCCGACAACGACGAGACAGCCTATAGGGAGGAGGTCAGAGACCTGGCCGGGTGGTGCCAGAATAACAACCTATCTCTCAACATAACCAAGACTAAGGAGTTGATTTTGGACCACAGGAAAAGGAGGGCCGAGCACACCCCCATTCTCAACGATGTGGCTGTAGTGGAGCAGGTTGAGAGATCCTAGTTCCATGGTGTCCACATCAACAACAAACTGGAATGGTCCAAACATACCAAGACAGTCGTGAAGAGGGCACGACAAAGCCTATGCCCCTCAGGAAACTAAAAAGACTTGGCATGGGTCCTGAGATCCTCAAAAGGTTCTACAACTGGAACATCGAGAGCACTGGTTACATCACTGCCTGGTGCGGCAACTGCTCAGCCTCCGACTGCAAGGCACTTCAGAGGGTAGTGGGTACGGCCCAGTACATCACTGGGGCTAAGCTGCCTGCCATCCAGGACCTCTACACCATTCGGTATCAGAGGAAGGCCCTAAAAACGGTCAGACTCCAGCCACCCTAGTCATAGAGTGTTCTCTCTGCTACCGCACGGCAAGCTGTACCGGAGCACCAAGTCTAGATCCAAGAGGCTTCTTAACCGCAGGTTATGTGAGCTATGTGGATCACTCCAATCCTCTACAGTGCTAGAGGAGCCTCAAAAATGATGTAGAGAATGTGTGTCGCGGCCATGGGGTCTATATATATAGGGGCGGATCCCAGCCGTGACACAGGTGTACACGGGAGTAAATCGGTAAATCCTCACCTCGGACGTATCCCTCCTCCGCGGAGTGATACCAATATATTGGAGTGATCCATATAGCTCACAGTGTGTCTTATGGTGGTGTTTAATAATTCCGCCCTGACAACAGCCCTAAAGGTACCAGCGGCACCAGAGGCCAGATCACTGTCTTTAAACTAGCAGCAGATAGAGGCCTAACCTTGAGACTGTGTGGCCATTTTTCTGTGACTATCGGACCTGCAGTATTTCCCTTTTCTCTCTAAAGGTGAGCAGAACCAGAAGTCTCCATGCTTCAGCTCAGTGTGTTTGCCCCACAGCTTCACCAAGCCCAAAACTGACCCTGCTGACCGCATGAGCAGCCAATAGAGGCAGGAGTGTACTGGACTGGAGAGAGAGAAAGAGAGAGAGAACAGAGAGATCAGAGAGCGATAGAGAGAGATAACATTGAGAGAGATAACATTGAGAGAGAGAACAGAGAGAGATAGAACAGAGAGAGATAGAACAGAGAGAGATAGAACAGAGAGAGAGAGAACAGAGAGAGAGAGAACAGAGAGAGATAGAACAGAGAGAGATAGAACAGAGAGAGATAGAACAAAGAGAGATAGAACAGAGAGAGATAGAACAAAGAGAGATAGAACAGAGAGAGATAGAACAGAGAGAGATAGAACAGAGAGAGATAGAACAGAGAGAGAGAGAACAGAGAGATCAGAGAGCGATAGAGAGAGATAGAACAGAGAGAGATAGAACAGAGAGATCAGAGAGCGATAGAGAGAGATAACATTGAGAGAGAGAACAGAGAGAGATTTGTTTTAAATTGAGAGAGTCAACTTCTCCTGACTTGTTATAACTTTTTGGTTGTTATGAGCGAGATTGAAACGATTAAATTAGCAAAAATGTATTGGTAATCAGGTTGTACAACTGAAGATCAACACAGGAGGAAAAGATTGACAGAGAGTGAGTTAAAAGACCAATCTTAATCGTGCTAGCTAGCCAAATTCAAATCTGTCAGCTAGCTTACCGTCTAGCTCCAACTGTTTAATGCTGGTAACCATAGCAACATGGCCACTGAGGCAGCGACAGCAGAGACTGACAGACTTTCCCCCCATTTCTGAATATCCAGCAGAAATCAACTCAGAGAAAATGAAGAATCAATATTAAAACACAGAAATGTGAGGGAGAACTCATAAACGTTGTTTGCCGACTGGTCACAAAACAGGACTGTTACAAACCTGTTATTTTATACAGACCCACTACTGCCTGGCGTACGGCTGGTACCAGACAACACTACTGCCTGGCGTACAGCTGGTACCAGGCAACACTACTGCCTGGCGTACAGCTGGTACCAGGCAACACTACTGCCTGGCGTACAGCTGGTACCAGACAACACTACTGCCTGGCGTACAGCTGGTACCAAATCAAATCAAATCAAATGTATTTATAAAGTATTTACATCAGCTGATATCTCAAAGTGCTGTACAGAAACCCAGCCTAAAACCCCAAACAGCAAGCAATGCAGGTGTAGAAGCACGGTGGCTAGGAAAAACTCCCTAGAAAGGCCAAAACCTAGGAAGAAACCTAGAGAGGAACCAGCCTATGTGGGGTGGCCAGTCCTCTTCTGGCTGTGCCGGGTGGAGATTATAACAGAACATGGCCAAGATGTTCAAATGTTCATAAATGACCAGCATGGTCGAATAATAACAAGGCAGAACAGTTGAAACTGGAGCAGCAGCACAGTCAGGTGGACTGGGGACAGCAAGGAGTCATCATGTCAGGTAGTCCTGGGGCATGGTCCTAGGGCTCAGGTCAGTTGAAACTGGAGCAGCAGCACAGTCAGGTGGACCGGGGACAGCAAGGAGTCATCATGTCAGGTAGTCCTGGGGCATGGTCCTAGGGCTCAGGTCCTCCGAGAGAGAGAAAGAAAGAAGGAGAGAATTAGAGAACACACACAGGACACAGAATAGGACAGGAGAAGTACTCCAGATATAACAAACTGACCCTAGCCCCCCGACACAAACTACTGCAGCATAAATAGTGGAGGCTGAGACAGGAGGGGACAGGAGACACTGTGGCCCCATCCGAGGATACCAGACAACACTACTGCCTGGCGTACAGCTGGTACCAGACAACATTACTGCCTGGCGTACAGCTGGTACCAGACAACACTACTGCCTGGCGTACAGCTGGTACCAGGCAACACTACTGCCTGGCGTACAGCTGGTACCAGACAACACTACTGCCTGGCGTACAGCTGGTACCAGACAACACTACTGCCTGGCGTACAGCTGGTACCAGACAACACTACTGCCTGGCGTACAGCTGGTACCAGACAACACTACTGCCTGGCGTTACTGGTACCAGACAACACTACTTCCTGGTCGTACAGCTGGTACCAGACAACACTACTGCCTGGCTACAGCTGGTACCAGACAACACTACTGCCTGGCGTACAGCTGGTACCTGACAACACTACTGCCTGGCGTACAGCTGGTACGAGACAACACTACTGCCTGGCGTACAGCTGGTACCAGACAACACTACTGCCTGGCGTACAGCTGGTACCAGACAACACTACTGCCTGGCGTACAGCTGGTACCAGACAACACTACTGCCTGGCGTACAGCTGGTACCAGGCAACACTACTGCCTGGCATACAGCTGGTACCAGACAACACTACTGCCTGGCGTACAGCTGGTACCAGGCAACACTACTGCCTGGCGTTCGGCTGGTACCAGACAACACTACTGCCTGGCGTAGAGCTGGTACCAGACAACACTACTGCCTGGCGTACAGCTGGTACCAGACAACACTACTGCCTGGCGTTCGGCTGGTACCAGACAACACTACTGCCTGGCGTACAGCTGGTACCAGACAACACTACTGCCTGGCGTACAGCTGGTACCAGACAACACTACTGCCTGGCGTACAGCTGGTACCAGACAACACTACTGCCTGGCGTACAGCTGGTACCAGACAACACTACTGCCTGGCGTTCGGCTGGTACCAGACAACACTACTGCCTGGCGTACAGCTGGTACCAGACAACACTACTGCCTGGCGTACAGCTGGTACCAGACAACACTACTGCCTGGCGTACAGCTGGTACCAGACAACACTACTGCCTGGCGTACAGCTGGTACCAGGCAACACTACTGCCTGGCGTTCGGCTGGTACCAGACAACACTACTGCCTGGCGTAGAGCTGGTACCAGACAACACTACTGCCTGGCGTACAGCTGGTACCAGACAACACTACTGCCTGGCGTTCGGCTGGTACCAGACAACACTACTGCCTGGCGTAGAGCTGGTACCAGACAACACTACTGCCTGGCGTACAGCTGGTACCAGACAACACTACTGCCTGGCGTTCAGCTGGTACCTGACAACACTACTGCCTGGTGTACAGCTGGTACCTGACAACACTACTGCCTGGCGTACAGCTGGTACCAGACAACACTACTGCCTGGCGTACAGCTGGTACCAGGCAACACTACTGCCTGGCGTACAGCTGGTACCAGACAACACTACTGCCTGGCGTACAGCTGGTACCAGACAACACTACTGCCTGGCGTACAGCTGGTACCAGACAACACTACTGCCTGGCGTACAGCTGGTACCAGACAACACTACTGCCTGGCGTACAGCTGGTACCAGACAACACTACTGCCTGGCGTACAGCTGGTACCAGACAACACTACTGACTGGCGTACAGCTGGTACCAGGCAACACTACTGCCTGGCGTACAGCTGGTACCAGACAACACTACTGCCTGGCGTACAGCTGGTACCAGGCAATTCAGCTGTACTACAAAGAAAGGCCTCTGCAAGGGAAGGCAAATCCACATGTTTGAGGACAGCTTCCTGACAGTAAACATGTATCAGAATGGCACTGTCATGGTCCAGGGCAGTGGGGCTGCACTCCACAACCCCCCCCGGGGTAGATGGAGGAAACCAAAAAGGACAAGGAGAGCACCCCAACCTCTCCCTTCACCTCAGGCACCTCAACAGCAGGACTATCTTCCCCCTGCCTGCCGAAAACCACCAAAGCCAGGACCACACTACCATCAGCCTGCTAAGAGACCGGCTGGGTCTATTAGAGGTATGGGTTATTGAGCTGAAGGAGCAGCCCCCCAGCTACACCAGCTCCAGACTGCTGAGAGACAGACTGGCTCTGTTAGAGGTATGGGTTACTGAGCTCCACCATGAGGAGAGAACCACAGTTCTGGAGGAGGTAAAGGCCACCATGAGGGGAGAGCCGTACCACAGCTCTGGATGAGGTAAAGACCACCATGAGGAGAGAGCCTTACCACAGCTCTGGAAGAGGTAAAGGCCTCAAGAGGAGAGGAGAGAGTCTTATCACAGCTCTGGAGGAGGTAAAGGCCTCAAGAGGAGAGGAGAGAGCCTTACCACAGCTCTGGAAGAGGTAAAGGCCACCATGAGGGGAGGAGAGAGTCTTATCACAGCTCTGGAGGAGGTAAAGACCACCATGAGGAGAGGAGAGAGCCTTACCACAGCTCTGGAGGAGGTAAAGACCACCATGAGGAGAGGAGAGAGCCTTACCACAGCTCTGGAGGAGGTAAAGGCCACCATGAGGAGAGAGACTTACCACAGCTCCTGAGGAGGTAAAGGCCACCATGAGGAGAGAGCCTTACCACAGCTCCTGAGGAGGTAAAGGCCACCATGAGGAGAGAGCCTTACCACAGCTCCTGAGGAGGTAAAGGCCACCATGAGGAGAGAGCCTTACCACAGCTCTGGAGGAGGTAAAGGCTACCTTTAGGAGAGCATTACCACAGCTCTGGAGGAGGTAAAGGCCACCATTAGGAGAGCCTTACCACAGCTCTGGAGGAGGTAAAGGCCACCATTAGGAGAGCCTTACCACAGCTCTGGAGGAGGTAAAGGCCACCATGAGGGGAGAGCCGTACCACAGCTCTGGAGGAGGTAAAGACCACCATGAGGAGAGAGCCTTACCACAGCTCTGGAAGAGGTAAAGGCCTCAAGAGGAGAGAGTCTTACCACAGCTCCTGAGGAGGTAAAGGCCACCTTTAGGAGAGCATTACCACAGCTCTGGAGGAGGTAAAGGCCACCATTAGGAGAGCCTTACCACAGCTCTGGAGGAGGTAAAGGCCACCATTAGGAGAGCCTTACCACAGCTTTGGAGGAGGTAAAGGCCACCATGAGGGGAGAGCCGTACCACAGCTCTGGAGGAGGTAAAGACCACCATGAGGAGAGAGACTTACCACAGCTCTGGAAGAGGTAAAGGCCTCAAGAGGAGAGAGTCTTACCACAGCTCTGGAGGAGGTAAAGGCCACCATGAGGAGAGAGCCTTACCACAGCTCTGGAGGAGGTAAAGGCCACCATGAGGAGAGAGTCTTACCACAGCTCTGGAGGAGGTAAAGGCCACCATTAGGAGAGTCTTACCACAGCTCTGGAGGAGGTAAAGGCCACCATTAGGAGAGCCTTACCACAGCTCTGGAGGAGGTAAAGGCCATCATTAGGAGAGTCTTACCACAGCTCTGAGGAGGTAAAGGCCACCATTAGGAGAGCCTTACCACAGCTCTGGAGGAGGTAAAGGCCACCATTAGGAGAGTCTTACCACAGCTCTGAGGAGGTAAAGGCCACCATTAGGAGAGCCTTACCACAGCTCTGGAGGAGGTAAAGGCCACCATTAGGAGAGTCTTACCACAGCTCTGAGGAGGTAAAGGCCACCATTAGGAGAGCCTTACCACAGCTCTGAGGAGGTAAAGGCCACCATGAGGAGAGAGTCTTACCACAGGAGATGGTAAAGGAGTTGTCTGTCATCAAGAGAGTGCTGCAGCACAGAGAACAGACTGTAGAGACTCCGAGAGAGAAGCTGCAGCACAGAGAACAGACTGTAGAGACTCCGAGAGAGAAGCTGCAGCACAGAGAACAGACTGTAGAGACTCCTAGAGAGAAGCTGCAGCACAGAGAACAGACTGTAGAGACTCCTAGAGAGAAGCTACAGCACAGAGAACAGACTGTAGAGACTCCTAGAGAGAAGCTGCAGCACAGAGAACAGACTGTAGAGACTCCTAGAGAGAAGCTACAGCACAGAGAACAGACTGTAGAGACTCCTAGAGAGAAGCTGCAGCACAGAGAACAGACTGTAGAGACTCCTAGAGAGAAGCTGCAGCACAGAGAACAGACTGTAGAGACTCCTAGAGAGAAGCTGCAGCACAGAGAACAGACTGTAGAGACTCCTAGAGAGAAGCTGCAGCACAGAGAACAGACTGTAGAGACTCATAGAGAGAAGCTGCAGCACAGAGAACAGACTGTAGAGACTCCTAGAGAGAAGCTGCAGCACAGAGAACAGACTGTAGAGACTCCCAGAGAGAAGCTACAGCACAGAGAACAGACTGTAGAGACTCCCAGAGAGAAGCTGCAGCACAGAGAACAGACTGTAGAGACTCCTAGAGAGAAGCTGCAGCACAGAGAACAGACTGTAGAGACTCCTAGAGAGAAGCTGCAGCACAGAGAACAGACTGTAGAGACTCCTAGAGAGAAGCTACAGCACAGAGAACAGACTGTAGAGACTCCTAGAGAGAAGCTGCAGCACAGAGAACAGACTGTAGAGACTCCCAGAGAGAAGCTGCAGCACAGAGAACAGACTGTAGAGACTCCCAGAGAGAAGCTGCAGCACAGAGAACAGACTGCAGAGACTCCTAGAGAGAAGCTGCAGCACAGAGAGCAGACTGTAGAGACTCCTAGAGAGAAGCTGCAGCACAGAGAACAGACTGTAGAGACTCCTAGAGAGAAGCTGCAGCCCCTCACCACCCCTAACAATCCCACTGACCCAGGTTTACCCACAATCCCCCCATACCCTCAACCCTTTACCCACACCCCCAGTCAACAAGGAGGCTTACATGGAGACACCTACTACAGAGAGAAGCTCTCCCCCCCCCGACACACCCCCAACCATCCCTCCATGTACACAGGCCCTGTGTACTCCAGCCCCAGACCGTAAACCCACTACTCTCATCCCTCCATGTACACAGGCCCTGTGTACTCCAGCCCCAGACCGTAAACCCACTACTCTCATCCCTCCATGTACACAGGCCCTGTGTACTCCAGCCCCAGACCGTAAACCCACTACTCTCATCCTCTCATCCCTCCATGTACACAGGCCCTGTGTACTTCAGCCCCAGACCGTAAACCCACTACTCTCATCCCTCCATGTACACAGGCCCTGTGTACTCCAGCCCCAGACCATAAACCCACTATCCTCTCATCCCTCCATGTACACAGGCCCTGTGTACTTCAGTAAACCCACTACTCTCATCCCTCCCCAGACCGTAAACCCACTACTCTCATCCCTCCATGTACACAGGCCCTGTGTACTCCAGCCCCAGACCATAAACCCACTACTCTGGTAAAACCCACTGAGGTGGCCATCCTCATTGACTCAAATGGAAATTCATCCAAGATGATCATCTCTTCTCCCACCACAAGGTGTCCAAAATATGGTGCCCAAAACACAGGATGCACTCCACATCCTGTCCCAGCCTGACTTTGGCACACCAGGCCACATTATTATTCACCACGGCACCAGCAACCTGTGACAAGAGCAGGAGAGAGGAGGCAGCCTGGTCAACAGAGTAGCAGAGAGGCCAAACCCCATTGAAACCCTGCATGCAGAGTTCTATAAGATTCTCCTACATGTCCAGAGGAAAACTACAAACACTGCATGCAGGGCAGAATTAGGCCAATATCCACTAATAATAAAAACTCAAAAAAGAGCAATTAAGTTTTGGAAACATCTAAAATACAGTGACCCCCGCTCATATCATTACCAAGCCCTGCAATGCCAAGAGCTGAGCAAAGAAAAGAGTCCCCTCATCCAGCTGGTCCTGGGGCTGAGTTCACTAACCTGTTCTACTAACACACTGAGGCCTCAGTCCCCTCATCCAGCTGGTCCTGAGTTCACTAACCTGTTCTACTAACACACTGAGGCCTCAGTCCCCTCATCCAGCTGGTCCTGAGTTCACTAACCTGTTCTACTAACACACTGAAGCCTCAGTCCCCTCATCCAGCTGGTCCCAGGGCTGAGTTCACAGACCTGTTCTACTAACACACTGAAGCCTCAGGACCAGAACATCCAATCAATCAGGATAAACCAAATTACAACACAGTCAAAACAAAACTACATTGCTTATTGGGAAACACAAGCACAAACACAAAGCAAAATGCAGTGCTATCTGGCCCTAAATCCACAGTACACCGTAGCTAACTATTTGACTATGGTTACTGATCAAAACCTTAGAAAAACCTTGACAAAGTACAGGCTCAGTGACCACAGCCTTGCCATTGAGAAGGGTAGACACAGGAAAATATGTCTCCCTGTCGAAGAAAAGCTGTGCAACCACTGCAAAACAGCAGAACCTGAGACAGAGCTGCATTTCCTGACAAAATCAATTAGTGATGAGAGTAGGTGAGAAATCATATAGAGAGAACATATATAGAGAGAACAGAGAGAGAGAACACAGAGAGAGAACATATATAGAGAGAACAGAGAGATAGAGGTGAGAAATCATATAGAGAGAACATATAGAGAGAGAATATATAGAGAGAGAACAGCGAGATGAGAGATCGTATAGAGAGAGAACAGAGAGATAGAGGTGAGAAATCATATAGAGAGAGAACAGAGAGATAGAGGTGAGGAATCATATAGAGAGAACATATAGAGAGAGAATATATAGAGAGAGAACAGAGAGATGAGAGATCGTATAGAGAGAGAACAGAGAGATAGAGGTGAGAAATCATATAGAGAGAACATATATAGAGAGAGAACATATAGAGAGAGAACATATAGAGAGAGAACAGAGAGATAGAGGTGAGAAATCATATAGAGAGAACATATATAGAGAGAGAACATATAGAGAGAGAACAGAGAGAGAGAACACAGAGAGAGAGAGAACAGAGAGATAGAGAACACAGAGAGAGAGAGAACTGAGAGAGAGAGAACACAGAGAGAGAGAGAACAGAGAGATAGAGGTGAGAAATCATATAGAGAGAACATATACAGAGAGAGAACAGAGAGATGAGAGAACAGAGAGATAGAGGTGGGAAATCATATAGAGAGAACATATATAGAGAGAGAACAGAGAGATAGAGGTGAGAAATCATATAGAGAGAACATATATAGAGAGAGAACAGAGAGATAGAGGTGAGAAATCATATAGAGAGAACATATAGAGAGAGAATATACAGAGAGAGAACAGAGAGAGAGAACACAGAGAGAGAGAGAACAGAGAGATAGAGAACACAGAGAGAGAGAGAACTGAGAGATAGAGGTGAGAAATCATATAGAGAGAGAACAGAGAGATAGAGGTGAGAAATCATATAGAGAGAACATATATAGAGAGAGAACAGAGAGATAGAGGTGAGAAATCATATAGAGAGAACATATAGAGAGAGAATATACAGAGAGAGAACAGAGAGAGAGAATATATAGAGAGAGAACAGAGAGATAGCGGTGAGAAATCATATAGAGAGAACATATATAGAGAGAGAACAGAGAGATAGAGGTGAGAAATCATATAGAGAGAACATATAGAGAGAGAATATACAGAGAGAGAACAGAGAGATAGCGGTGAGAAATCATATAGAGAGAACATATAGAGAGAGAGAACATATATAGAGAGAACAGAGAGAGAGAATATATAGAGAGAGAACAGAGAGATAGCGGTGAGAAATCATATAGAGAGAACATATAGAGAGAGAGAACATATATAGAGAGAACAGAGAGAGAGAATATATAGAGAGAGAACAGAGAGATAGAGGTGAGAAATCATATAGAGAGAGAACATATACAGAGAGAGAACAGAGAGATAGAGGTGAGAAATCATATAGAGAGAACATATAGAGAGAGAACAGAGAGATAGAGGTGAGAAATCATATAGAGAGAACATATAGAGAGAGAATATACAGAGAGAGAACAGAGAGATAGAGGTGAGAAATCATATAGAGAGAGAACATATACAGAGAGAGAACAGAGAGATAGAGAACAGAGAGATAGAGGTGAGAAATCATATAGAGAGAGAATATACAGAGAGAGAACAGAGAGATAGAGGTGAGAAATCATATAGAGAGAGAACATATACAGAGAGAGAATATACAGAGAGAGAACAGAGAGATAGAGGTGAGAAATCATATAGAGAGAACATATAGAGAGAGAACAGAGAGATAGAGGTGAGAAATCATATAGAGAGAACATATAGAGAGAGAACAGAGAGATAGAGGTGAGAAATCATATAGAGAGAGAACATATACAGAGAGAGAACAGAGAGAGAGAGAACAGAGAGAGAGAATATATATAGAGAGAGAAAAGAGAGATAGAGGTGAGAAATCATATAGAGAGAGAACAGAGAGATAGAGGTGAGAAATCATATAGAGAGAGAACATATACAGAGAGAGAACAGAGAGAGAGAACAGAGAGAGAGAATATATATAGAGAGAGAAAAGAGAGATAGAGGTGAGAAATCATATAGAGAGAGAACATATATAGAGAGAGAACATATAGAGAGAGAACAGAGAGAGAGAACACAGAGAGAGAGAGAACAGAGAGAGAGAATATATAGAGAGAGAACAGAGAGATAGAGGTGAGAAATCATATAGAGAGAACATATACAGAGAGAGAACATATAGAGAGAGAACAGAGAGAGAGAACACAGAGAGAGAGAGAACAGAGAGAGAGAATATATAGAGAGAGAACAGAGAGATAGAGGTGAGAAATCATATAGAGAGAACATATACAGAGAGAGAACATATAGAGAGAGAACAGAGAGAGAGAACACAGAGAGAGCCACCTGGTAGGGCAATCCCAAGCCAGATGCCAACTCGGAGGGTGGAGAGGAGGCTGATGGTTCACTCGCCGATAGAGGGATGAGAGAGAGGAGGAGTTAGCTTTAGCAGTGGCCTCCGTCTGAGGGAGAAACAGTATCGAATGACTAGTCCGAAACCTGAGAGGTGAGAAATCATTTAGAGAGAACATATAAAGAGAACAGAGAGAACACAGAGAGAGAGAGAGAACAGAGAGATATAGAACACAGAGAGAGAGAGAGAACAGAGAGAGAGAACACACACAGAGAGAGAGAACAGAGAGAGAACACACAGAGAGAGAGAGAACAGAGAGATATAGAACACAGAGAGAGAGAGAGAACAGAGAGAGAGAACACACACAGAGAGAGAGAACAGAGAGAGAGAGAACATATATAGAGAGAGAACACAGAGAGAGAGAGAACAGAGAGAGAGAGAACAGAGAGAGAGACCACACAGAGAGAGAGAGAACAGAGAGAGAGAGAACATATATAGAGAGAGAACACAGAGAGAGAGAGAACAGAGAGAGAGAGAACATATATAGAGAGAGAACACAGAGAGAGAGAACAGAGAGAGAGAGAACAGAGAGAGAGAGAACACACAGAGAGAGAGAACAGAGATAAAACAGAGAGAGAACAGAGAGAACAGAGAGTAAGAGAGAGAGAACAGAGAGATCAGATATATTATATACCTCACTTGCTTTGGCAATGTTAACACATGTTTCCCATGCCAATAAAGCCCCTTGAATTGAATTGAATTGAGAGAGAACAGAGAGATCAGAGAGAAAGAACTGAGAGATAGAACATAGAGAGAGAACAGAGAAATAGTACACAGAGAGAGGACATAGAGAGAGAACAGATAGAGAGAGAACAGAGAAAAAGAACAGAGAGATAGATCAGAGAGAGAGAGAACAGAGAGAGAGAGAGAGAGAGAGAGAGAAGGGAGGGGTGAGAGAGAGAAAGAGAGAGAACATAGAGAGAAGGGAGGGGTGAGAGAGAAAGATCAAAATCTATATGTGTATATGGTATCCTCTGAGCCAATCTGTATCTGTATCCCCCTCCACACACACACACACACACACACACACACACACACACACACACACACACACACACACACACACACACACACACACACACACACACACACACACACACACACACACACACACACACACACACACACACACACACACACACACACACACGTCTCCAGTGGAACGTTCATGGATGAAAGAGTTGACAGTTAGTAGGCGTAACTGCACAGAGTGCATTATGGGTAGCTGGGAAGCTGCTCCTATCCTCCCTGTCACTCCCTTTTCCTGGTTCCAGGAACTCTTGAAGACACATGCACCTGCTTACACACACACAGTCTCTCTCTCTCTCCCTCTCTCTCTCTCAATTCAATTCAAAGTGTTTTGTCAGCATGGGAAACATGTTTCCATTGCCAAAGCAAATGGAATAGATAATTAACAAAATGTAAGGACACATTAGTAAACATTACTCACATAAGGTTTTAAAGAATATAATGTTATATTATTGTGTTTGTACAGTGAAGTATGAAAGGTCAAATAAATAAACAGAAAAATACAGGTTGTATTTAGAATGGTTAATAGAATAGATAGAATAGAATAGAATAGTGTTTGTTCTCCACTGGTTGACCTTTTCTCATGGTAACGGTCCACACATCTTGCTGCTGTGACTTCACACTGCGATATTTCACCTAACAGATATGGGACTTTATCAATGTTTGTGCGATCTGTGGGAAACATGTGTCTCTAATATGGTGAAACATTTGGCAGGAATTTAGGGAGTGCAGCTCAGTTTCCACCTCATTTTGTGGGCAGTCGTTATATAGCCTGTGTCACATCCTGACCTTAGTTCCTTTTTTTATGTCTCTATTTAGGTTGGTCAGGGCGTGAGCTGGGATGGGCATTCTGTTTTGTTCTATGTTTGTATTTCTAGGTGTTTGGCCTGGTATGGTTCCCAATCAGAGGCAGCTGTCAATCGTTGTCTCTGATTGAGAACGATACTTAGGCAGCCTGTTTTCACTCTTGAGTTGTGGGTAGTTGTTTTCTGTCTCTGTACCAGACAGGACTGTTTGGTTTGTTCTAGTGTTCAGTGTAATTAACAGATCATGAACACGTACCACCTTGGTCCTCTCCTTCTTCTACCTACGACAACCGTTACAGCCTGTCTTCTCTTGAGAGCCATGTCTGCCTACGGCAGCCTTTCTCAAGAGCAAGGCTATGCTCACTAAGTCTGTACAAAGTCATTGATTTTCTTAAGTTTGGGTCAGTCACAGTGGTCAAGTATTCTGCCACTGTGTAGTCTCTGTTTGGGACCAAATAGCATTCTAGTTCGTTCAGTTTTTTGGTTGATTCTTTCCAATGTGTGAAATAGTTATCATTTTGTTTTCTGATGATTTCTTTGGGTCTAAATGTGTTTCTGTCCTGGGCTCTTTGGGGTCTGTTTGTGGTGGAATGTGTGGGCATCGCTTCCTTTTAAGTGGAAGGAGAACTGAACAGCTCTTTTCTGGATTGTGTGCTCTGTTTCTAGAGCAACAGTGTCTAGATAGAATTATTAATTTGTTGTCTTGGCAACTGGATCTTTCTTTGGAACACCATTTTGTTGGTCTTACTGAGATTTGCTATCAGGGCCCAGGTCTGACAGTATGTGCAGAAGATCTAGGTGCTGCTGTAGGCCCTCCTTGATTGGGGACAGAAGCACCAGATCATCCGCAAACAGTAGACATTTGACTTCTGAGTCAGTAAGGTGAAGCCAGGTGCTGCAGACTGTTCTCTTTCCAATTTGTTGATATACATATGTAAAAGAGGGTGGGGCTCAAGCAGCATCCATGTGCCACCCAACGGCCCCATGGAAAGAAATCTATGTATTTATTTTAACATGTGTTTGTGTACTTTGCTTTTATACTGTGATTTCCCCCCAACACTTCTTCTCCATCCATTTGTAGCAGACCAACTTTGACAATTTTTTGTATTTTTTTGGTATCTTTAGTCAGTTTAACGTCTTAATGTGATTCAGTTTGTTCGGCTTCGATGAGTCTTTGTTGAGTGTTGCTCTGTTCAAGTAGACAGTGATTTTACTGTGATCTGATAGGGGTGTCAGTGGACTGACTGAACGCTCTGAGAGACTCTGGGTTGATGTCAGTGGACTGACTGAACGCTCTGAGAGACTCTGGGTTGAGGTCAGTGGACTGACTGAACGCTCTGAGAGACTCTGGGTTGAGGTCAGTGATAAAGTAGTCTACAGTACTACTGCCAAGAGATGAGCTATAGGTGAACCTAAAATAGGATTCCCCTTGAAGCCTACCATTGTAACGGCATTCTTCCTCCTCTTCTGAGGAGTAGCGAGAAGGATCGGAAGACCAATGCGCAACGTGGTAAGTGTCCATAATGTTTATTTAACCTGTTACTCCTACCCCCTACTTTTTCGAACATTCTGTTAAAAATCGCACAACATTTCAGCACCCTGCTACTCATGCCAGGAATATAGTATATGCATATGATTAGTATGTGTGGATAGAAAACAACCAGACATTTCTAAAACTGGTTAAATCCCGGCTGTGACTATAACAGAACGTGCGTTTCATCGAAAACTGCAGGAAAATCTGATGACTGAAAATGGGAAAATATATCCATGCTCCACTTCAACCACGTGAACCACATTAAATGGGGCCGAGGTTGCAATACCTACAGCTTCCACACGATGTCAACAGTCTTGTCATTTAACTACGATTTGTTACTTGGTCAAACAGACACAAGGCAGCGCAGTTCTTCCGGTCTCCGACCGGATATTTTGGTTGAGATTTACCCGGACATTATTTCCAGACGTACAGCTATAGAATATACATCGCCTCGTGATCAATTTGATCGCTTATTAACGTGTACTAATACCTAAAGTTGCATTACAAAAGTATTTCGAAGTGTTTTGTGAAAGTTTATCGTCGACTTTTTTAATTTAAAAAAATGACGTTACGTTATAAAACGCTATTTTTTTCGTTGATCACACAGTCTTCGTAGATCGATATCTAGGCTATATATGGACCGATTTAATCGAAAAAAAGACCCAATAGTGATGTTTATGGGACATCTAGGAGTGCCAACAAAGAAGATGGTCAAAGGTAATGAATGTTTTATATTTTATTTGTGCATTTTGTGTAGCGCCGACTATGCTAATTATTTTGTTTACGTCCCCTGCGGGTCTTTTGGGGTGTTACATGCTATCAGATAATAGCTTCTCATGCTTTCGCCGAAAAGCATTTTAAAAATCTGACTCGTTGCCTGGATTCACAATGAGTGTATCTTTAATTCAATACCCTGCATGTGTATTTTAATGAACGTTTGAGTTTTAACGAGTGCTATTAGCATTTAGCGTAGCGCATTTGCATTTCCAGATGTCTAGATGGGACGCCTGCGTGTCAGTTAGGAGCAAGAGGTTAAAGACAAACTGAACAATACAAAACAATAAACGCGAAACGGAAACAGTACCGTGTGGCAACAAACACTCACACAGAAACAAACACCCACAACTCAAAAGTGAAATCCAGGCTACCTAATCATGATTCTCAATTAGAGACAACTAACGACACCTGCCTCTGATACTAGGCTGAACTCAAAACCCCAACATAGAAAAACACACAGACTGCCCACCCCAACTCACACCCTGACCATACTAAATAAAGACAAAACAAAGGAAATAAAGGTCAGAACGTGACAACCATTTTTGTACAAACCCAGCGTACGACAGAGCTGAAGGAGTTGGACCCGTTTTTGTTGGTTATGTTGTCAGTGTCTGGAGAGGCACACAGAGGAGGAAATGCTCCATGTCCGTGTTTGTCCCCCTGTGTGCTGTGGGTGTCAGGTTCTTGTCCATGTTCCTGGGCCTGGAAATGATTGATTTCCCCCTCCAGGATGGAGAAGCTGTCTTCATTAAAGTATGGGGATTCTAGTGGTGGGATATAGGTGGCACACAGGAGGACATTTCTCTCTGTTGAGATCATTTCCTTTTAATTTTCTAGCCAAATGTAAAATGTTCCTGTTTTGATTAAACTAATAGAGTGAGTTAGATCTGCTCTATACCAAAGTACCCTGAGTACCTTCCCTGTTTCACACTTGGTAGTTTAGTGGATGGGACTACCAGCTCTCTGTAACCTAGAGGGCAACCAGTGGGTCCATCTCTTTAATACCATGTTTCTTGTGACAATGACAATGTTTGTATTTTTTTATTTCTTTGGTGAAGTCCAGGTTCCTGCTCTTTTGGCCAAAGGCAGATGACCTCAGGCCTTGGATATTCCAGGATGAGATAGTGAAGGATTTGTGTTCCATGAAGTGTCCAATGTTGTTGGTCGTGTGGTTTGACCTCAGACCAGAAAGTCAAATCAAATGTATTTATATAGCCGTTCTTACATCAGCTGATATCTCAAAGTGCTGTACAGAAACCCAGCCTAAAACCCCAAACAGCAAGCGATGCAGGTGTAGAAGCACGGTGGCTAGGAAAAACTCCCTAGAAAGGCCAAAACCTAGGAAGAAACCTAGAGAGGAACGAGGCTATGAGGGGTGGCCAGTCCTCTTCTGGTTTTGCCGGGTGGAGATTATAACAGAACATGGCCAAGATGTTCAAATGTTAATAGATGACCAGCAGGGTCAAATAATAATAATCACAGTAGTTGTCGAGGGTGCAACATGTCAGCACATCAGGAGTAAATGTCAGTTGGCTTTTCATAGCCGATCATTAAGAGTATCTCTACCACTCCTGCTGTCTCTAGAGATTTGAAAACAGCAGGTCTGGGACAGGTAGCACGTCCGGGAACAGGTCAGGGTTCCATAGCCGCAGGCAGAACTCGTTGAAACTGGAGCAGCAGCACGGCCAGGTGGACTGGGGACAGCAAGGAGTCATCATGCCAGGTAGTCCTGAGGCATGGTCCTAGGGCTCAGGTCCTCCGAGAGAGAGAAAGAAAGAAAGAGAGAAAGAAAGAGATGTCATGACGTTGGCCTGGGAGATTGGTTTTTGACAGTCAAAAATACCTCTTCCCCCCCTTTCCCTTCTCTAACCTACTGAGGATAGATAAAAAAAAACGTGGTTACCATAGAGATTCTGGGAACATCAGAATGTGGGGGAAATGAACCAAATCAAATCAAATCAAATCAAATGTTATTTGTCACATACACATGGTTAGCAGATGTTAATGCGAGTGTAGCGAAATGCTTGTGCTTCTAGTTCCGACAATGCAGTGATAACCAACAAGTAATCTAACTAACAATTCCAAAACTACTGTCTTATACACAGTGTAAGGGGATAAAGAATATGTACATAAGGATATATGAATGAGTGATGGTACAGAGCAGCATACAGTAGATGGTATCGAGTACAGTATATACATATGAGATGAGTATGTAGACAAGTAAACAAAGTGGCATAGTTAAAGTGGCTAGTGATACATGTATTACATAACGATGCAGTCGATGATGTAGAGTACAGTATATACGTATGCATATGAGATGAATAATGTAGGGTAAGTAACATTATATAAGGTAGCATTGTTTAAAGTGGCTAGTGATATATTTACATCATTTCCCATCAATTCCCATTATTAAAGTGGCTGGAGTTGGGTCAGTGTCAATGACAGTGTGTTGGCAGCAGCCACTCAATGTTAGTGGTGGCTGTTTAACAGTCTGATGGCCTTGAGATAGAAGCTGTTTTTCAGTCTCTCGGTCCCAGCTTTGATGCACCTGTACTGACCTCACCTTCTGGATGATAGCGGGGTAAACAGGCAGTGGCTTGGGTGGTTGATGTCCTTGATGATCTTTATGGCCTTCCTGTAACATCGGGTGGTGTAGGTGTCCTGGAGGGCAGGTACTTTGCCCCCGGTGATGCGTTGTGCAGACCTCACTACCCTCTGGAGAGCCTTACGGTTGAGGGCGGAGCAGTTGCCGTACCAGGCGGTGATACAGCCTGCCAGGATGCTCTCGATTGTGCATCTGTAGAAGTTTGAGAGTGCTTTTGGTGACAAGCCGAATTTCTTCAGCCTCCTGAGGTTGAAGAGGCGCTGCTGCGCCTTCTTCACGACGCTGTCAGTGTGAGTGGACCAATTCAGTTTGTCTGTGATGTGTATGCCGAGGAACTTAAAACTTGCTACCCTCTCCACTACTGTTCCATTGATGTGGATAGGGGGGTGTTCCCTCTGCTGTTTCCTGAAGTCCACAATCATCTCCTTAGTTTTGTTGAGTGTGAGGTTATTTTCCTGACACCACACTCCGAGGGCCCTCACCTCCTCCCTGTAGGCCGTCTCGTCGTTGTTGGTAATCAAGCCTACCACTGTTGTGTCGTCCGCAAACTTGATGATTGAGTTGGTGGCGTGCGTGGCCACGCAGTCGTGGGTGAACAGGGAGTACAGGAGAGGGCTCAGAACGCACCCTTGTGGGGCCCCCGTGTTGAGGATCAACGGGGAGGAGATGTTGTTGCCTACCCTCACCACCTGGGGGCGGCCCGTCAGGAAGTCCAGTACCCAGTTGCACAGGGCGGGGTCGAGACCCAGGGTCTCGAACTTGATGACGAGCTTGGAGGGTACTATGGTGTTGAATGCCGAGCTGTAGTCGATGAACAGCATTCTCACATAGGTATTCCTCTTGTCCAGGTGGGTTAGGGCAGTGTGCAGTGTGGTTGACATTGCATCGTCTGTGAACCTATTTGGGCGGTAAGCAAATTGGAGTGGGTCTAGGGTGTCAGGTAGGGTGGAGGTGATATGGTCCTTGACTAGTCTCTCAAAGCACTTCATGATGACGGAAGTGAGTGCTACGGGGCGGTAGTAGTTTAGCTCAGTTACCTTAGCTTTCTTGGGAACAGGAACAATGGTGGCCCTCTTGAAGCATGTGGGAACAGCAGACTGGTATAGTGATTGATTGAATATGTCCGTAAACACACCGGCCAGCTGGTCTGCGCATGCTCTGAGGGCGCGGCTGGGGATGCCGTCTGGGCCTGCAGCCTTGCGAGGGTTAACACGTTTAAATGTCTTACTCACCTCGGCTGCAGTGAAGGAGAGACCGCATGTTTTCGTTGCAGGCCGTGTCAGTGGCACTGTATTGTCCTCAAAGCGGGTAAAAAAGTTATTTAGTCTGCCTGGGAGCAAGACATCCTGGTCCGTGACTGGACTGGGTTTCTTCTTGTAGTCCGTGATTGACTGTAGACCCTGCCACATGCCTCTTGTGTCTGAGCCGTTGGATTGAGATTCTACTTTGTCTCTGTACTGACGCTTAGCTTGTTTAATAGCCTTGCGGAGGGAATAGCTGCACTGTTTGTATTCGGTCATGTTGCCAGACACCTTGCCCTGATTAAAAGCAGTGGTTCGCGCTTTCAGTTTCCCGCGAATGCTGCCATCAATCCACGGTTTCTGGTTAGGGAATGTTTTTATCGTTGCTATGGGAACGACATCTTCAACGCACGTTATAATGAACTCGCACACCGAATCAGAGTATTCGTCAATATTGTTATCTGACGCAATACGAAACATGTCCCAGTCCACGTGGTGGAAGCAGTCTTGGAGTGTGGAATCAGCTTGGTCGGACCAGCGTTGGACAGACCTCAGCGTGGGAGCCTCTTGTTTTAGTTTCTGCCTGTAGGCAGGGATCAACAAAATGGAGTCGGCTTTTCCGAAAGGGGGACGGGGCAGGGCATTATATGCGTCGCGCAACCCTCCAGGCAAGCTTCAACTATATTCTGGTAATCCGAACAATTGAACATATGCAGTGGTACTTAACAACCCTCCAGGCAAGCTTCAATGCCATACAACTCTCCTTCTGTGGCCTTCAATTGCTCTTAAATACAAGTAAAACTAAATGCATGCTCTTCAACCGATCGCTGCCTGCACCTGCCTGCCTGTCCAACATCACTACTCTGGACGGCTCTGACTTAGAATACGCGGACAACTACAAATACCTAGGTGTCTGGTTAGACTGTAAACTCTCCTTCCAGACCCACATCGTCACGTTGTTCCATAAGGTGTATTTTTATCTGTTTTAAAATCTGATTCTACTGCTGCATCAGTTACCTGTTGTGGAATAGAGTTCCATGTAGTCATGGTTCTAACGAGTACTGTGCACCTCCCATAATCTGTTCTGGACTTGGGGACTGTGAAGAGACCAAATGTCTTGTGGGGTATGTATGGGTGTCCGAGCTGTGCACCAATAGATCAAACAGACAGCTCGGTGCATTCGACATGTCAATTCCTCTCATAAACTCAAGTAGTGGTGAAGTCAATCTCTCCTCCACTTTGAGACAGGAGAGATTGACATGCATATTATTAATATTAGCTCTCTGTTTACATCCAAGCCATGCTGCCCTGTTCTGAGCCAATTGCAATTATCCTAAGTCCCGTTTTGTGGCACCTTGACTACATGACTGAACACTAGTCCACGTGCAACAAAACTAGGGCCTGTAGGACCTGCCTTGTTGATAGTGCTGTTAAGAAGGTAGAAACTAGGGCCTGTAGGACCTGCCTTGTTGATAGTGCTGTTAAGAAGGTAGAAACTAGGGCCTGTAGGACCTGCCTTGTTGATAGTGTTGCTAAGAAGGCAGAAACTAGGGTCTGTAGGACCTGCCTTGTTGATAGTGTTGTTAAGAAGGTAGAAACTAGGGCCTGTAGGACCTGCCTTGTTGATAGTGTTGTTAAGAAGGTAGAAACTAGGGCCTGTAGGACCTGCCTTGTTGATAGTGTTGTTAAGAAGGTAGAAACTAGGGCCTGTAGGATCTGCCTTGTTGATAGTGTTGTTAAGAAGGTAGAAACTAGGGCCTGTAGGACCTGCCTTGTTGATAGTGTTGTTAAGAAGGTAGAAACTAGGGCCTGTAGGACCTGCCTTGTTGATAATGTTGTTAAGAAGGTAGAAACTAGGGCCTGTAGGACCTGCCTTGTTGATAGTGTTGTTAAGAAGGTAGAAACTAGGGCCTGTAGGACCTGCCTTGTTGATAGTGTTGTTAAGAAGGTAGAAACTAGGGCCTGTAGGACCTGCCTTGTTGATAGTGTTGTTAAGAAGGTAGAAACTAGGGCCTGTAGTACCTGCCTTGTTGATAGTGTTGTTAAGAAGGTAGAAACTAGGGCCTGTAGTACCTGCCTTGTTGATAGTGTTGTTAAGAAGGTAGAAACTAGGGCCTGTAGGACCTGCCTTGTTGATAGTGTTGTTAAGAAGGTAGAAACTAGGGCCTGTAGTACCTGCCTTGTTGATAGTGTTGTTAAGAAGGTAGAAACTAGGGCCTGTAGTACCTGCCTTGTTGCTGTTAAGAAGGTAGAGCAGCTCTTTATTAGCGACATTTTTACCTATCTTAGCTACAGTTGCATCAATATGTTTTGACCATGACAGTTTACAATCGAGAGTTACTCCAAGCTGTTTAGTCTTCTCAGCTTGCTCAGTTTCCACTTATTTATTACAAGATTACAAGGTTTAGTTGAGGTTTCGGGTTCAGTGAATGATTTGTCGCAAATACAATGATTTTAGTTTTAGAAGTATGTAGGACTAACTTATCCCTTGCCACCCATTCTGAAAATAACTGCAGCTCTCTGTTGAGTGTAGCAGTCATTTCAGTTGCTGTTGTAGCTTGACATGCATAGTGTTGAGTCATCTGCATACATAGACACACTGGCTTTACTCAAAGCCATATATGTAAATAGAAAATAAGTAAGGGGCCTAAACAGCTGCCCTGGGGAATTCCTGATTCTACCTGGATTATGGTTGAGATGCTTCCATTAAAGACCACCCTCTGTGTTCTATTAAACAGGTAACTCTTTATCCACATTATAGCAGTGGGTGTAAAGCCAATCATCAGTCATTTGTGTAAGCACTGTGCTTGTTGAAAGTTTGATGTCAATTTGTTTACTGTAAAATAAATAGCATTGTATCTTGCCAAACACATAACAGGCTGATCGGTCGGCTATTTGAGGTAGTAAATGGGGTTTACTATTCTTAGGTAGCGGAATGACTTTTACTACAGTCCAAGCCTGGGGGAACTCACTTTCTAGTAGGCTGAAATTGAAAATATAGCAATGTAAAAATAATTAAAGTAGCTGGCAAAATCAGTTAGTTTTGTGATGAATGAGCCATCTGATTCAGTGAATTATGGCACTGAAATATCTGCAGCATTAGTAAAAATGTGATCAATACATGTTATTGATTTTATTCCTGTGCTCTTTGAAACTACCCTGGTAGGTTGACAGTTTTAAGCTTTTTCTCGAGTGGGTAGCTTGATGAAAGCCAGTCAGTATTTAAATCACCCAGAAAATATATCGCTCTGTTGATATCACATACATTATCAAGCATTTCACACATGTTATCCAGATACGGACTTTTAGCACTTTGTGGTCTACAGCAGCTTCCCACCATAATGGGCATTAAGTGAGGCAGATGAACCTATAGCCATATTACTTCAACAGTATTTGACATGAGCTCCTCTAATATTTACATGAATGTAGTTCTGAATATAAACAGCAACACCTCCTCCTTTGGCATGTTTTTTCTGTATATGTTATTACCTTGTATTTCTACCACTGTATCAAAGGTGCTATCTAAGGGAGTTTTCATAGATCAGTCAGAACATGAATATCATCTGTTACTAGCAACCTATTGATTTAATGAACCTTGCTTCTTAAGCTACATATGTTAACCTGAGCTATTTTGAGCATTTTTCTTCTGGGATGCTTACTGTTTACGTTGCTTTACTGGGAAGCTTAGCAGAAGTAGATGTGCTCATGTTATTTACGTTAGTGCAGGGTGAGAACCTAGCATCACAATGGTAGGGATTAACTGAGCTGGGCGTGAGTCATTAAGTCATTGTTTCAACGTAGCCTTATAATGCTGTGAAGCTTAGCAGCAGTAGATGTGCTCATGTTATTTATGTTAGTGCAGGGTGAGCTGCACACAGTGCACTTCCTCCTAGGGCACACCGCCTCAAAGCTAACAGTAGACTTCCTCCTAGGGCACACCGCCTCAGTGCTAACAGTAGACTTCCTCCTAGGGCACACCGCCTCAGTGCTAACAGTAGACTTCCTCCTAGGGCACTCTGCCTCAGTGCTAACAGTATAGTGAGGCATAAAAGTATTTAGTCAGCCACCAATTGTGCATGTTTTCCCACTTAAAAAGATTAGAGGGGCCTGTAATTTTCATCATAGGTACACTTCAACTATGACAGACAAAATGAGAAAAAATAAATAATTTAATGACTTTATTTGCAAATTATGGTGGAAAATAAGTAAAAATCCTACAAGCTCTATATTGACCGTGTCGTCGTTCAGCCACGACTCTGTGAAACATAAGATATTACAGTTCTTAAAACTTCTTCGGGATCCGTGTCACATCCACGGGACGGTTGAGCTACCAGCTAATTAGCATGAGGATGAGGTTGTAATTAACAATAACATTTCCCAGGACATAGACATATCTGATATTGGCAGAAAGCATCAATTGTTGTTAATAGTTGATTCTAATATTTGTATTGATCTATATATTTTTGTTGTTTGTTCTATGTTATAGAGCCAAAAAGATTGGAGAAGTGGGTTGTCCATTCGATAGATAACTCTTCATGTTGTTGTTTGTTTAGTGTTTTCCCATTTTTCCCAGAAATGGTTAGAGTTTGTGGATTCTTCAATTACTTTTTCTGTAGGGTATTTCTGTATTGTTTTAGTGATTCCCCATAGGGAAGGCATACGCTCAGGTTTTCTGGGTCTCTATGTTTTTGGCTGGATAGGTTTCTTAATTTCTCTCTTGGGTTTTTGCAATCTCTCAAATCATTTGTCATTGTGGTTCATTTTCTTACGTTTTCTGCTTGAAATGTGTTGAATTGATAGGGAAACTGAGAGGTCAAATATACTGTTTAGGTTTTCCACTGCCAAGTTTTCACCTTCACTATTACAGTGAAATGTTTTGTCCAGGAAGTTGTCTAAAAGGTATCGCATTTGTTGTTGCCTAATTTATTTTTGGTACTTTCCTTCCATCTACAGTATTTCTTAATATTACTCAGTTCCTTTGGCTTTGATGCCTCATGATTGAATATTGTTCTGTTTAAGTAGACTGTGATTTTGCTATGATCTGATAGAGGTGTCAGTGGGCTGACTGTGAATGCTCTGAGAGACTCTGGGTTGAGGTCAGTGGGCTGACTGTGAATGCTCTGAGAGACTCTGGGTTGAGGTCAGTGATAAAGTAGTCTACAGTACTACTGCCAAGAGATGAGCTATAAGTGTATCTACTGTAGGAGGCCCCTCAAAGCCTACCAATGACTATGTACACAACCAACGTGCGACAGAGCTACAGGAGTTTAAACCATTTTTGTTGGTATGTTTTCATAGTTGTAGTTATGTTATTGTGTGCCTTTCCACCTTACAATAAGGATAAATATATATTTTTAAATAAGTTGTGTCTAAGGTGACATATGGGGATGGAATGCTGTCACCTTCAGGTAGGTGTTTGTCCGCCTGTGTGCTGAGGGTGTCAGGTCTTGTCCAGTTCTGGCATTTAGGTCAACACAGACTATGTCCCTTGGCCTGGAAATCCCTTCCTCTAGGATGGAGAAGCTGTCTTCATTGAAGTATGGGGATTCTAGTGGGGGGATACATCCACCTCTGGCCTGCTCGCCTCCCTACCACTGAGGAAGTACAGTTCCCGCTCAGCCCAGTCAAAACTGTTCGCTGCTCTGGCCCCCCAATGGTGGAACAAACTCCCTCACGACGCCAGGACAGCGGAGTCAATCACCACCTTCCGGAGACACCTGAAACCCCACCTCTTTAAGGAATACCTAGGATAGGATAAAGTAATCCTTCTCACCCCCCTTAAAAGATTTAGATGCACTATTGTAAAGTGGCTGTTCCACTGGATGTCATAAGGTGAATGCACCAATTTGTAAGTCGCTCTGGATAAGAACGTCTGCTAAATGACTTAAATGTTAAATGTTAAATGTTAAATGTTAATTTTTAAATGTTATATACATTCGAAAAGTATTCGGACCCCTTTTTTCACAATTTGTAATGTTACTACATTTACATTTAAGTCATTTAGCAGACGCTCTTATCCAGAGTGACTTATTTAAAATGTATGAAATTGTTTTCCCCCCTCATCAATCTACACACAATACCCCATAATGACAGCAAAACAAGGTTTTTATACATCTTGGCAAATCAATTAAAAATACAAAACTGAAATATCACATTTACATCAGTATTCAGACCTTTACTCAGTACTTTGTTGAAGCACCTTTGGCAGCAATAACAGCCATGAGTCTTCTTGGATATGATGCTACAAGCTTGGCACACCTGTATTTGTGGAGTTTCTCCCATTCTTCTCTGCAGATCCTTTCAAGCTCTGTCAGGTTGGATGGGGAGCGTCGCTGCACAGCTATTTTCAGCTTTCTCCAGAGATGTTTGATTGGGTTCAAGTCCGGGCTCTGGCTGGGCCATTCAAGGACATTCAGAGACTTGTCCCGAAGCTTAGGGTTGTTGTCCTAATAGAAAGTAAACCTTTGCCCCAGTCTGAAATCTTGAGCGCTCTGGCACAGCATCTCTCTGTACTTTCGCTCCGTTTAACAATGATGGAGGCCACTGTGGCCTTCGGGACCTTCAATGTTGCAGAAAGTTTTTGGTACCTTTCCACCGATCCGTGCCACAATCCTGTCTCAGAGCTCTACAGACAATTCCTTCGACCTCATGGCTTGTTTTTTGCTCTGACATGCACTTTCAACCGTGGGGCCTAATATAGACAGGTGTGTGCCTTTCCAAATCATGTCCAATCAATTGAATTTACCACAGGTGGACTCCAATCAAGTTGTAGAAATATCTCAAGGATGATCAATATAAACAGGATGCACCTGAGCTCAATTTCGAGTCCCATAGCAAAGGGTCTGAATATTTATGTAAACAAGGTATTTCTATTAGCAACATTTCTCAAAACCTGTTTATGCTTTGTCATTATGGGGCATTGTGTGTAGATGTGTAATTTAATACAGTTTCGAGTAAGACTGAAAAGGAACAAAATGTGGAAAAAGGGAAGGGGTCTGAATACTTTATGAATGTAGGCAGCACGCAGGAGGGCATTTTCTGTTGAGATCATTTCCTTTTGATTTTCCAGCCAAACGTAAAATGTTCCTGTCTGATTAATTTAATAGAGTGAGTTAGGTCTGCACTACACTAAATTAGAGTACCCCCTGAGTTCGTTCCCTGTTTCACACCTGGTAGTTTGGTGGATGGGACAGCGTTCTGTAACCTAGTAGGTCCATCTCCACTATACCACTATACCAGGTTCCTGCTCTTTAGGCTAAAGGCAGATGACCTCAGGCCTTGGATATTCCAGCATGAATAAGGGCAACCAGTGAAGGTTTTCTGTTCCATAAAGTGTTGAATGTTGTTAGTCGCCTGGTTTGGCCTCAGACCAGTAAGTGTGAGCAGAGCCTGCTGAGCATCTGGCCCTGTGCTCTCTCTCTCTCTCTCTAAAAATGCTTGAATCAGTTATAGAGACATTACCTTTTATGGTTGTGAGGTCTGGGTTCCGCTCACCAACCAAGAATTCACAAAATTGGACAAACACCATATTGAGACTCTACATGCAGAATTCTGGAAAAATATCCCCAGAGTACAATGTAAAACAATAAATAGTACATACAGAGCAGAATTAGGCCGATACCCACTAATGATGAAAATCCAGAAAAGAGACGTTAAATTCTACAACCACCTAAAATAAAATTATTCCCAAACCTTCCACAACAAAGCCATCACATACAGAGAGATGAACCCGGAGAAGAGTCCCTAAGCAAGCTGGTCCTGAGGCTCTGTTCACAAACACACCACACAGAATCCTAGGACAGCAACACAATTAGACCCAACCAAATCATAAGACTGCAAAAAGATAATTACTTGACCCATTGGAAAGAATGAACAAAAAAATGAGCAAACTAGAATGCTATTTGGCCCTAAACAGAGAGTACACAGTACCTGACCACTATGACTGACCCAAACTTAAGGAAAGCTTTGACTATGTACAGACTCAGTGAGCATAGCCTTGCTATTGAGAAAGGCTGCCGTAGGCAGACATGGCTCTCAAGAGGAGACAGGCTATGTGCACACTGCCCACAAAATGAGTTGGGAACTGAGATGCACTTCCTAACCTCCTGCCAAATGTATGACCATATTAGAGACAAATATTTCCCTCAGATTACACAGATCTACAAAGAATTCCAAAACAAATCAAATTGTGATTAACTTCCATATCTACTGAGTGAATACCATCGTTTACCATCCCAGCAGCAAGATTTGCAACCTGTTGCCTCAAAAAAGGGCAACCAGTGAAGAACAATCACCATTGTAAATACAACATATATTTCTTTTTTAGTTTATATTCCCTTTTGTGCTTTAGCTATTTGCACATTAAAACACTGTATATAGACATAATATGACATTTGAAATGTCTTTATTCTTTTGGAACTTTTGTAAGTGTAATGCTTCCTGTAAATCTGTCATTGTTTATTTCACGAAGTGTTCATTAACAATTCCCATTTCACTTGCTTTGGAAATGTAAACATATGTTTTCCATGCCAATAAAGCCCTTGAATTGAATTGAGAGAAAGAGAGTGGAAGAGAGGGGGAGGGAGAGGGAAAGAGGGTAGTGGAGATAGGGAGAGGGGGATGGAGAAAGGGAGAGGGAGAGGGAAAGAGGGAGAGGGAGAGAGGGGGTGGAGAAAGGGAGAGGGAGAGGGAAAGAGGGAGAGGGAGAGAGGGGGTGAGAAAGGGAGAGGGAAAGAGGGTAGTGGAGAAAGGGAGAGGGAGAGGGAGAGAGGGGGTGGAGAAAGGGAGAGGGGGATGGAGAAAGGGAGAGGGAGAGGGAGAGGGAAAGAGTGAGAGAGAGAGGGGAATGGAGAAAGGGAGAGAAAGAGGGAGAGGAGAAAGGGAGAGGGAGAGAGGGGCACGGCACGGAGAGCCCCTCTCTCTCTTTCCTTCCCCTGCTCCACTCTCCCTTCCTCCTCTCCAACAATTCCCTATTCAGCTCCCACGTGCCCCTGCCCCCTCCCTACAGCGACCAAGGTGCTATTGTCTCGTTTCCTCTGGCCATGCAAGTCGACCTCCAGCCCACCGACCGCGCACGCGCACGCGAACACACAAACAGATCTTCTGCTGAAATTCACTTTCAACCAGGCACAGGACCCTGCGCGGTGAATTGGATCCCTTACTGCGTTTCCCATCAAATAGAAATAAACAACATGCTCTTCTAGATACGGCAAGATCGTTACGTTTTTACGAAATGACAGAACCTGGGAAACTTTTAAATACTGTTTGAAGGGAAGTTACTGCAAAGAGAAGAAAAACACTTGTTGGTGAACCAGTCTGATGTTTCCCGGGACAGTAGCAGTGTTGCACGTGTTGACTTGACAACCAGAGGTGACAACCAGGTGAGCTGTCATCATTATCATCATCCTCACGAACTCAGATAACAGGTTTCCACTAGTTATCACAGCCACAAAGGTAAAAAAATATATATATACACTGAGTGCACAAAACATTAGGAACACCAACCTAATATTGAGTCGCACCCCCTTTTGCCCTCTGAACAGCCTCAGTTTGTTGGAGCGTGGACTCTACAAGGTGTTGAAAGCGTTCCACAGGGATGCTGGCCCTTTTTTAAGATATTTATTTTACAAGGCAAGTCAGTTAAAAACAAATTCTTATTTTCAATGACGGCCTGGGAACAGTGGGTTAACTGCCTGTTCAAGGGCAGAATGACATATTTGTACCTTGTCAACTCGGGGATTTGAACTTGCAACCTTCCGGTTACTAGTCCAACGCTCTAAACACTAGGCTACCCTGCTTCCCACAGTTGTGTCAAGTTGGCTGGATGTCCTTTGGGTGGTGAAACATTCTTGATACACACAGCAAACTGTTGAGTGTGAAAAACCCAGCAGTGTTGCAGTTCTTGACACAAACCGCCGGGCACATACTACCATACCCCGTTGAAAGGCACTTAAACCTTTTGTCTTGCCCATTCATTTTTCACCCTCCGAATGGCACACAATCCGTCTCAAATGTCTCAAGGTTTAAACATAATTTTCTCCTCCCCTTCATCTACACGGATTGAAGTGGACTTAACAGGTGACATTAAGGTTAGGTTTAAAATAAGATTTTAAAAAGAGAAATAGTAGAAATCGGCGGGGCTAATACTTTGTGGCTGTGGTAACTAGTGTCAATCAAGATAATCTGTCACTGAACCAAAAGTTCTCTTGTTCTTTACAGGTTCAACTGTTAGCCATTAACAACTTGTTTGGGTCTTAAAAGTTATATCATCAGCGGCTCCCTCTTTCTCTGTCAGATAGAACCAGGACATCTCTCTCTTTCTCTGTCAGATAGAACTAGGACATATCTCTCTTTCTCTGTCAGATAGAACCAGGACATTTCTCTCTTTACCTGTCAGATAGGACATCTCTCTCTTTCTCTGTCAGATAGAACCAGGACATCTCTCTCTTTCTCTGTCAGATAGAACCAGGACATCTCTCTCTTTCCCTGTCAGATAGAACTAGGACATCTCTTTCTTTCCCTGTCAGATAGAACTAGGACATCTCTCTCTTTCCCTGTCAGATAGGACATCTCTCTCTTTCTCTGTCAGATAGAACTAGGACATATCTCTCTTTCTCTGTCAGATAGAACCAGGACATTTCTCTCTTTACCTGTCAGATAGGACATCTCTCTCTTTCTCTGTCAGATAGAACCAGGACATCTCTCTCTTTCTCTGTCAGATAGAACCAGGACATCTCTCTCTTTCCCTGTCAGATAGAACTAGGACATCTCTTTCTTTCCCTGTCAGATAGAACTAGGACATCTCTCTCTTTCCCTGTCAGATAGAACTAGGACATCTCTCTCTTTCCCTGTCAGATAGAACTAGGACATCTCTTTCTTTCCCTGTCAGATAGAACTAGGACATCTCTCTCTTTCTCTGTCAGATAGAACTAGGACATCTCTCTCTTTCCCTGTCAGATAGAACTAGGACATCTCTCTCTTTCCCTGTCAGATAGAACTAGGACATCTCTCTCTTTTTCTGTCAGATAGAACTAGGATATCTCTCTCTTTCACTGTCAGATAGAACTAGGACATCTCTCTCTTTCCCTGTCAGATAGAACTAGGACATCTCTCTCTTTCCCTGTCAGATAGAACTAGGACATCTCTCTCTTTCCCTGTCAGATAGGACATCTCTTTCTTTCCCTGTCAGATAGAACCAGGACATTTCTCTCTTTCCCTGTCAGATAGGACATCTCTCTCTTTCCCTGTCAGATAGGACATCTCTCTCTTTCCCTGTCAGATAGGACATCTCTTTCTTTCCCTGTCAGATAGGACCAGGACATTTCTCTCTTTACCTGTCAGATAGGACCAGGACATCTCTCTCTTTACCTGTCAGATAGGACTAGGACATCTCTCTCTTTCTCTGTCAGATAGGACATCTCTCTCTTTCTCTGTCAGATAGAACTAGGACATATCTCTCTTTCCCTGCCTGTCTACCTGTTTCTCTGCCATTCTGTCGACCTGTTTCTCTGCCTGTCTGTCTGAGTTGTACTATCTGTACTAGGACTGACAGAAAGAAACAGCTGTATTGGTCTAGTATCTATAGTGGGCCTGACAGAAAGAAACAGCTGCATTGTGTGTGTAGCTCATGTATGCAGCAGGTCAGGTCATGGACCTTGAAAAGACAGCTGCATACACACAGATTTCACTCACGGTGACACACACGTTGGCCCAGTCCCTGACACTGCTATATTCATAACAGATCAGCATGAAGCAACATTATATAGCTGAATGTTAGGAAGGCTATATAGTCTAGCCAAGTCACTGTGTTACTGTGTTAAGTCACTGTGTTAAGTCACTGTGTTACTGTGTTAAGTCACTATGTATTGCTGTGTTATGTCACTGTGTGTTACTATGTTTAGTCACTGTGTGTTACTGTGTTTAGTCACTATGGGATACTGTGTTAAGTCACTGTATTACTGTCTTAAGTCACTGTGTGTTACTGTGTTAAGTCACTATGTGTTACTGTGTTAAGTCACTGTGTTACTGTGTTTGGTCACTGTGTTACTGTCTTAAGTCACGGTGTGTTACTGTGTTAAGTTACTGTGTTAATTAAGTCACTATGTTTTACTTTGTTAACTCACTATGTGTTACTGTGTTAATTAAGTCACTGTGTGTTACTGTGTTAAATCACTGTGATACTGTGTTAAGTCACTGTGTGTTACTGTGTTAAATCACTGTGATACTGTGTTAAGTCACTGTGTTACTGTGTTTAGTCACTGTGTGTTACTGTGTTAAGTCACTGTGTGTTACTGTGTTTAGTCACTGTGTGTTACTGTGTTAAATCAAATCAAATTTATTTATATAGCCCTTCGTACATCAGCTGATATCTCAAAGTGCTGTTAAAACCCCAAACAGCAAACAATCACTGTGGCTAGGAAAACTCCTAGAAAGGCCAAAACCTAGGAAGTGTTAGTCCTCTTCTGGCTGTCGGGTAGAGATTATAACAGAAAATGACCAAGATGTTCAAATGTTCATAAATGACCAGCATGGTCAAATAATAATAAGGCAGAACAGTTGAAACTGGAGCAGCAGCACAGTCAGGTGGACTGGGGACAGCAAGGAGCCATCATGTTACTGGGGCACGGTCCTAGGGCTCAGGTCCTCCGAGAGAGAGAAAGAAAGAAAGAGAGAATTAGAGAGAGCATATGTGGGGTACTGTGATACTGTCTTAAGTCACTGTGTGTTACTGTGTTAAGTCACTATGTGTTACTGTGTTAAGTCACTGTGTTACTGTGTTTGGTCACTGTGTTACTGTCTTAAGTCACGGTGTGTTACTGTGTTAAGTTACTGTGTTAATTAAGTCACTATGTTTTACTTTGTTAACTCACTATGTGTTACTGTGTTAATTAAGTCACTGTGTGTTACTGTGTTAAATCACTGTGATACTGTGTTAAATCACTGTGTGTTACTGTGTTAAGTCACTGTGTGTTACTGTGTTAAGTCACATTTTCTTACTGTGTTAATAATAATAATAATATAATAATAATAATAATATATGCCATTTAGCAGACGCTTTTATCCAAAGCGACTTACAGTCATGTGTGCATACATTCTACGTATGGGTGGTCCCGGGGATCGAACCCACTACCCTGGCGTTACAAGCGCCATGCTCTACCAATTGAGCTACAGAAGGACCACAAAGTCACTGTGTGTTACTGTGTTTGGTCACTATGTGTTACTGTGTTAAGTCACTGTGTGGTACTGTGTTTAGTCATTATGTGTTACTGTGGTAAGTCACTGTGTGTTTCTGTGTTAAGTCACTGTGTTACTGTTTTAAGTCACTATGTTACTGTGTTTGGTCACTGTGTTACTGTGTTAAGTCACTCTGTGCTACTGTGTTAAGTCGCTGTTACTGTGTTAAGTCACTGTGTGTTACTGTGTTAAGTCACATTTTCTTACTGTGTTAAAGTCACTGTGTGTTACTGTGTCAAGTCACTGTGTGTTACTGTGTCAAGTCACTGTGTGTTACTGTGTCAAGCCCCATGTAGTTGTTGTGTTAAATCACTGTGTTACTGTGTTAAGTCACTCATTGTTACTTTATTAAGTCACTGTTACCGTGTTAAGTTGCTGTGCGTCGCCGTTTTATGTCATTGTTTGTTACTGTGTTACTCACTACTTCCGGCGCCAACAGAGATGGCCGCCTCGCTTCGCGTTCCTAGGAAACTCTGCAGTTTTTTGTTTTTTTACGTGTTTTTTCTTACATTGGTACCCCACGTAATCTTAGGTTTCATTACATACAGTCATGAAGAACTACTGAATATAAGAGCAGCGTCAACTCACCATCAGTACGACCAAGAATATGACTTTCCCGATGCGGATCCTGTGTTCTGCCCTCCACCCAGGACAACGGAATGGATCCCAGCCTGCGATCCAGAACAACGACGTCGTAAAAGATGCAAACGAAGCGGTCTTCTGGTCAGGCTCCGGAGACGGGCACATCGCGCGGCACTCCCTAGCATACTACTCGCCAATGTCCAGTCTCTTGACAACAAGGTTGATGAAATCCGAGCAAGGGTAGCATTCCAGAGGGACATCAGAGACTGTAACGTTCTTTGCTTCACGGAAACATGGCTCACGGGAGAGACGCTATCGGAGTCGGTGCAGCCAGCTGGTTTCTAATCGCATCGCGCCGACAGAAACAAACATCTTTCTGGTAAGAAGAGGGGCGGGGGCGTATGCTTCATGGTTAACGAGACGTGGTGTGGTCACAACCACATACAGGAACTCAAGTCCTTCTGTTCACCTGATTTAGAATTCCTCACAATCAAATGTCAACCCCATTATCTACCAAGGGAATTCTCTTCGATTATAATCACAGCCGTATATATTCCCCCCCAAGCAGACACATCGATGGATCTGAACAAACTTTATTTGACTCTTTGCAAACTGGAATCCGCATATCCTGAGGCTGCATTCATTGTAGCTGGGGATTTTAACAAGGCTAATCTGAAAACAAGACTCCCATAATTGTATCAGCATATCGATTGCGCAACCAGGGCTGGTAAAACCTTGGATCATTGCTATTCTAACTTCCGCGATGCATATAAGACCCTGCCCCGCCCTCCTTTCGGAAAAGCTGACCACGACTCCATTTTGTTGATCCCTGCCTACAGACAAAAGCTCAAACAAGAAGCTCCCACGCTGAGGTCTGTTCAACGCTGGTCCAACCAATCTGATTCCACGCTCCAAGACTGCTTCCATCACGTGGACTGGGATATGTTTCGTATTGCGTCAAACAACAACATTGATGAATACGCTGATTCGGTGAGCGAGTTCATTAGAACGTGCATTGAAGATGTCGTTCCCATAGCAACAATTAAAACATTCCCAAACCAGAAACCGTGGATTGATGGCAGCATTCGTGTGAAACTGAAAGCGCAAATCACTGCTTTTAATCAGGGCAAGGTGACCGGAAACATGACCGAATACAAACAGTGTAGCTATTCCATCCGCAAGGCAATCAAACAAGCTAAGCGGCAGTATAGAGACAAAGTAGAATCGCAATTCAACGGCTCAGACACAAGAGGTATGTGGCAGGGTCTACAGTCAATCATGGATTACAAAAAGAAAACCAGCCCAGTCACGGACCAGGATGCCTTGCTCCCAGGCAGACTAAATAACTTTTTTGCCCGCTTTGAGGACAATACAGTGCCACTGACACGGCCCACAAACAAAACATGCGGACTCTCCTTCACTGCAGCCGAGGTGAGTAAAACATTTAAACGTGTAAACCCTCGCAAGGCTGCAGGCCCAGACGGCATCGCCAGCCGTGCCCTCAGAGCATGCGTAGACCAGCTGGCTGGTGTGTTTACGGACATATTCAATCAGTCCCTATCCCAGTCTGCTGTTCCCACATGCTTCAAGAGGGCCACCATTGTTCCTGTTCCCAAGAAAGCTAAGGTAACTGAGCTAAACGACTACCGCCCCATAGCACTCACTTCCGTCATCATGAAGTGCTTTGAGAGACTAGTCAAGGACCATATCACCTCCACCCTACCTGACACCCGAGACCCACTCCAATTTGCTTACCGCCCAAATAGGTCCACAGACCTACTGCACACTGCCATAATCCATCTGGACAAGAGGAATACCTATGTGAGAATGCTGTTCATCGACTACAGCTCAGCATTTAACACCATAGTACCCTCCAAACTCGTCATCAAGTTCGAGACCCTGGGTCTCGACCCCGCCCTGTGCAACTGTGTACTGGACTTCCTGACCGGACGCCCCCAGGTGGTGAGGGTAGGTAACAACATCTCCACCCCGCTGATCCTCAACACTGGGGCCCCACAAGGGTGCGTTCTGAGCCCTCTCCTGTACTCCCTGTTCACCCACGACTGCGTGGCCACGCACGAATCCAACTCAATCATCAAGTTTGCGGACAACACAACAGTGGTAGGCTTGATTACCAACAACGACGAGACGGCCTACAGGGAGGAGGTGAGTGCCCCAGAGTGTGGTGTCAGGAAAATAACCTCACACTCAATGTCAACAAAACTAAGGAGATGATTGTGGACTTCAGGAAACAGCAGAGGGAACACTCCCCTATCCACATTGATGGAACAGTAGTGGAGAGGGTAGTACATTTTAAGTTCCTCGGCGTACACATCACAGACAAACTGAATTGGTCCACCCACACAGGCAGCATCGTGAAGAAGGCGCAGCAGTGCCTCTTCAACCTCAGGAGGCTGAAGGAATTCGGCTTGTCACCAAAAGCACTCACAAACTTCTGCCTATTACTGCCTGGTACGGCAACTGCTCCGCCCTCAACCGTAAGGCTCTCTAGAGGGTAGTGAGGTCTGCACAACGCATCACCGTTGTCCCTCCAGGACACCTACACCACCCGATGTCACAGGAAGGCCATAAAAATCATCTAGGACAACAACCACCCGAGCCACTGCCTGTTCACCCCGCTATCATCCAGAAGGCGAGGTCAGTACAGGTGCATCAAAGCTGGGACCGAGAGACTGAAAAACAGCTTCTATCTCAAGGCCATCAGACTGTTAAACAGCCACCACTAACATTGAGTGGCTGCTGCCAACACACTGACTCGACTCCAGCCACTTTAATAATGGGAATTGATGTAAAATATATCACTAGCCACTTTAAACAATGCTACTTAATATAATGTTTACATACCCTACATTATTTATCTCATATGTATACGTATATACTGTACTCTATATCATCTACTGCATCTTTATGTAATACATGTATCACTAGCCACTTTAAACTATGCCACTTTGTTTACATACTCATCTCATATGTATATACTGTACTCGATACCATCTACTGCATCTTGCCTATGCCGCTCTGTACCATCACTCATTCATATATCTTTATGTACATATTCTTTATCCCTTTACACTTATGTGTATAAGGTAGTAGTTTTGGAATTGTTAGCTAGATTACTCGTTGGTTATTACTGCATTGTCGGAACTAGAAGCACAAGCATTTCGCTACACTCGCATTAACATCTGCTAACCATGTGTATGTGACAAATACAATTTGATTTGAAGTCACTGTGTGTAACTGTTTCAAGTCAATGTTACTGTGTTAAGTCACTGGGTGTTAATGTTTTAATGGACTTTTTTACTCTGTTCAGTTACTTTGTGTTGCTGTGTAATCTTGTGTTACAATGTTAAGTCACTATGTGGGATTCAGTACAGAGAGAGACAGAGACCCCCAGTTAAGGAGTAGACTGTGGAAGGCTGTCAACATGAGATGGAGAGAGAGAGGGAATGTGTGGTAGGTACTGTCTAGGTGTGTGAGAGAGAGAGACATCGTTACAACTCTGTATATAGCAATAATATATGACATTTGAAATGTTTCAATTATTTGGAACTTTTTTAAATATTTGAATTATTTATTTAACCTTTATTTATCTAGACAAGAACAATTTTTTAACTGGCCTCCTGCGGGGATGGGGGCTGGGATTAACGTCTGTGAGTGTAATGTTTACTGTTAATTTTTTATTGTTTATTTCTCTTTTGTTTATTATCTATTTCACTTGCTGTGGCAATGATAACATATGTTTCCCATGCCAATAAAGACCAATGCTAACATATGTTTCAATAAAGAGCAATGTTAACATATGTTTCCCAGGACAATAAAGACCAATGTTAACATATGTTTCCCATGCCAATAGAGACCAATGTTAACATATGTTTCAATAAAGAGCAATGTTAACATATGTTTCCCAGGACAATAAAGACCAATGTTAACATATGTTTCCCATGCCAATAGAGACCAATGTTAACATATGTTTCCCAGGACAATAAAGACCAATGTTAACATATGTTTCCCAGGACAATAAAGACCAATGTTAACATATGTTTCAATAAAGACCAATGTTAACATATGTTTCAATAAAGACCAATGTTAACATATGTTTCAATAAAGACCAATGTTAACATATGTTTCCCATGCCAATAAAGACCAATGTTAACATATGTTTCAATAAAGACCAATGTTAACATATGTTTCAATAAAGACCAATGTTAACATATGTTTCAATAAAGACCAATGTTAACATATGTTTCAATAAAGACCAATGTTAACATATGTTTCCCAGGACAATAAAGACCAATGTTAACATATGTTTCAATAAAGACCAATGTTAACATATGTTTCAATAAAGATCAATGTTAACATATGTTTCCCAGGACAATAAAGAGCAATGCTAACATATGTTTCAATAAAGAGCAATGTTAACATATGTTTCAATAAAGACCAATGTTAACATATGTTTCAATAAAGACCAATGTTAACATATGTTTCAATAAAGACCAATGTTAACATATGTTTCAATAAAGATCAATGCTAACATATGTTTCCCAGGACAATAAAGACCAATGCTAACATATGTTTCAATAAAGATCAATGTTAACATATGTTTCAATAAAGACCAATGCTAACATATGTTTCAATAAAGACCAATGTTAACATATGTTTCAATAAAGACCAATGTTAACATATGTTTCAATAAAGATCAATGTTAACATATGTTTCAATAAAGACCAATGTTAACATATGTTTCAATAAAGACCAATGTTAACATATGTTTCAATAAAGACCAATGTTAACATATGTTTCAATAAAGACCAATGTTAACATATGTTCCAATAAAGACCAATGCTAACATATGTTTCAATAAAGACCAATGTTAACATATGTTTCAATAAAGACCAATGATAACATATGTTTCCCAGGACAATAAAGACCAATGTTAACATATGTTTCAATAAAGACCAATGTTAACATATGTTTCAATAAAGACCAATGTTAACATATGTTTCCCATGCCAATAAAGACCAATGATAACATATGTTTCCCATGCCAATAAAGACCAATGTTAACATATGTTTCAATAAAGACCAATGCTAACATATGTTTCAATAAAGACCAATGTTAACATATGTTTCCCATGCCAATAAAGCCCTTTGAAT
>NC_060195.1:2509695-2514695 GCF_021184085.1 Oncorhynchus gorbuscha | reverse complement strand
ACCTGTACAGCGTGGTCTACAGCGTGGTGTTTGTCCTGGGGCTCTGCACCAACTGTGCTGCTCTCTTTGTGTTCTGCTTCCGGATGAAGCTACGCAACGAGACAACGCTGTTCATGACTAACCTGGCGTTGTCAGACCTTGTGTTTGTGTTCACACTGCCCTTCAAGGTCTACTACAACGTCAACCGACACTGGCCCTTTGGAGATGAACTTTGCAAGGTAGTTACTAGTTTCTAGCCCTTTTCACCATGTGAACTGTTCTGTCATTGCACAGATGTTTGGCTGTATGTGTCTTTCTGCCTAATACATCTATTCCACCCCCAGGTATCAGGTAATGAAGGAATGAATCAATTAACCATTCAATCTCTCTCCTTCCCCCAGGTATCAGGTAATGAAGGAATGAATCAATTAACCATTCAATCTCTCTCCTTCCCCCAGGTATCAGGTAATGAAGGAATGAATCAATTAACCATTCAATCTCTCTCCTTCCCCCAGGTATCAGGTAATGAAGGAATGAATCAATTAACCATCAATCTCTCTCCTTCCCCCAGGTATCAGGTAATGAAGGAATGAATCAATTAACCATTCAATCTCTCTCCTTCCCCCAGGTGTCAGGTAATGAAGGAAATGAATCAATTAACCATTCAATCTCTCTCCTTCCCCCAGGTATCAGGTAATGAAGGAATGAATCAATTAACCATTCAATCTCTCTCCTTCAGGTATCAGGAACAGCGTTCATCACCAACATCTACGGTTCCATGTTGTTCCTCACCTGCATCAGCGTGGACCGCTTTCTGGCCATCGTCTACCCCTTCCGCTCACGCTCAGTCCGCACGAGGAGGAACGCAGGCCTGGTGTGTGCTGCGGTCTGGCTCACCATCGTGGGTGGAGGGATATCGGTCACCTTCTTTTCCACGATCAACCAGGCGAACCGCGCCACGGCCTGCTTCGAGGGATTCTCCAAGAGCACCTGGAAGACATACCTGTCTAAGATCACTATCTTTATAGAGGTGAGGAGAGAGAGAGAGAGAGAGAGAGAGAGAGAGAGAGAGAGAGAGAGAGAGAGAGAGAGAGAGAGAGAGAGAGAGAGGGGGATGGAGGCAGGGAGGGAGGAAGAGAGAGAAGGATTCTATTCGATCACCTGGGAGACGTAGGCCGCGTTTAAATCAGAAACAGATTACAGCGTGCTTGACATTTTGAAGGTCATCTCCAATTCATCCAACATCTGACCTTAAAAATATCTTTGGGAATGCGGTAATATTGAAAGATCTCTGGGAACGCGGTAAGATTGGAATATCTCTGGGAATGCGGTAAGATTGAAAGATCTCTGGGAACGCGGTAATATTGAAAGATCTTTGGGAATGAGGTAAGATTGAAAGATCTCTGGGAATGCGGTAAGATTGAAAGATCTCTGGGAATGCGGTAATATTGAAAGATCTCTGGGAACGCCGGTAAGATTGAAAGATCTCTGGGAACGCCGGTAAGATTGAAAGATCTCTGGGAACGCGGTAAGATTGAAATATCTCTGGGAACGCCGGTAATATTGCTTTAAAAGCCACCTTGTCTTTAAACACAATGGGATTGAATCCTGGCCTCTCAAAGTATGTAATTCAATCAGTATGTCTATCAGTGTATATCAGTGTGTATATCAGTGTATATATATATTTATATATATATACAGTGCCTTGCAAAAAGTATTTGGCCCCCTTGAACTTTGCGACCTTTTGCCACATTTCAGGCTTCAAACATAAAGATATAAAACTGTATTTTTTTTGAAGAATCAACAACAAGTGGGACACAATCATGAAGTGGAACGACATTTATTGGTTATTTCAAACTTTTTTAACAAATCAAAAACTGAAAAATTGGGCGTGCAAAATAATTCAGCCCCTTTACTTTCAGTGCAGCAAACTCTCTCCAGAAGTTCAGTGAGGATCTCTGAATGATCCAATGTTGACCTAAATGACTAATGATGATAAATACAATCCACCTGTGTGTAATCAAGTCTCTGTATAAATGAACCTGCACTGTGATAGTCTCAGAGGTCCGTTAAAAGCGCAGAGAGCATCATGAAGAACAAGGAACACACCAGGCAGGTCCGAGATACTGTTGTGAAGAAGTTTAAAGCCGGATTTGGATACAAAAAGATTTCCCAAGCTTTAAACATCCCAAAGAGCACTGTGCAAGTGATAATATTGAAATGGAAGGATTATCAGACCACTGCAAATTTACCAAGACCTGGCCGTCCCTCTAAACTTTCAGCTCATACAAGGAGAAGACTGATCAGAGATGCAGCCAAGAGGCCCATGATCACTCTGGATGAACTGCAGAGATCTACAGCTGAGGTGGGAGACTCTGTCCATAGAACAACAATCGGTCGTATATTTCACAAATCTGGCCTTTATGGAAGAGTGGCAAGAAGAAAGCCATTTCTTAAAGATTTCAAGGTTGCCACAAGCCACCTGGGAGACACACCAAACATGTGGAAGAAGGTGCTCTGGTCAGATGAAACCAAAATTGAACTTTTGGCAACAATGCAAAACATTATGTTTGGTGTAAAAGCAACACAGGTCATCACCCTGAACACACTATCCCCACTGTCAAACATGGTGGTGGCAGCATCATGGTTTGGGCCTGCTTTTCTTCAGCAGGGACAGGGAAGATGGTTAAAATTGATGGGAAGATGGATGGAGCCAAATACAGGACCATTCTGGAAGAAAACCTGATGGAGTCTGCAAAAGACCTGAGACTGGGACGGAGATTTGTCTTCCAACAAGACAATGATCCAAAACATAAAGCAAAATCTACAATGGAATGGTTCAAAAATAAACATATCCAGGTGTTAGAATGGCCAAGTCAAAGTCCAGACCTGAATCCAATCGAGAATCTGTGGAATGAACTGAAAACTGCTGTTCACAAATGCTCCCCATCCAACCTCACTGAGCTCGAGCTGTTTTGCAAGGAGGAATGGGAAAAAATTTTGGTCTCTCGATGTGCAAAACTGATAGAGACATACCCCAAGCGACTTACAGCTGTAATCGCAGCAAAAGGTGGCGCAGTTTTTGATTTTAAAAAAAAGTTTGAAATATCCAATAAATGTCCGTCCACTTCATGATTGTGTCTCACTTGTTGATTCTTCACACAAAAAATACAGTTTTATATCTTTATGTTTGAAGCCTGAAATGTGGCAAAAGGTCTAAGTTCAAGGGGGCCGAATACCTTCGCAAGGCACTGTATATATCAGTGTGTCTATCAGTGTATATATATATATATATATATATATACATATATATATCAGTGTGTATATCAGTGTGTGTATATATATATATATATATATATATATATATATATATATATATATATATATATATATATATATATATATATATATATCAGTGTGTATATATATATATATATATATATATATATACATATATATATCAGTGTGTATATCAGTGTGTGTATATATATATCAGTGTGTATATCAGTGTGTGTGTATCAGTGTGTCTATATGGGTGTATCTTATTATTTATTTATGTGCTAAGCTATTCCTGTCCTCTCCAGATCGTAGGTTTTCTCCTCCCACTCCTAACCAACCTGGTGTGTTCCTCTCTGGTGCTGAGAACCCTCCGTCGCCCAGGGACCATCGGCCACGGCTGCAACAGCAAGCGCCGGGTGCTCCGTATGATCCTCGTCCACTTGGCCATCTTCATCATCTGCTTCGTCCCCTACAACTCCATCCTCTTCCTATATGCCATGGTGCGGACCCAGGCTCTGGCCAACTGTAACCTTGAGAGGTATAACTAACCCTAACCCTACAACTCAATCCTCTTCCTCTACACCATGGTGCAGACCCAGGCTCTGGCCAACTGTAACCTTGAGAGGTATAACTAACCCTAACCCTACAACTCAATCCTCTTCCTCTACACCATGGTGCAGACCCAGGCTCTGGACAACTTTAACACTTTACATTTACATTTAAGTCATTTAGCAGACGCTCTTATCCAGAGCGACTTACTTTAGCACTTGCATTTTAAGAAATCAATAAATCAACATGTCAATTTTTATAAAAACGTTGTCCTCTGAATTGTGTTGTTTGTAGATATGTGATTTAGTCTATCTCTATGTACAATATGGTGTTTGGTGCAAAATTACTTGCCACATTGAGGCCAATAATTAGCGTTTTTCTGAATGTGAAGGTTTGTCCGGACGCTGTACCCCATCACCCTGTGTCTGGCCACCCTCAACTGCTGCCTAGACCCAGTGGTGTACTACTTTACATCTGAGTCCTTCCAGAAGAGTCTCACCACAGGGGGAAGGGAGGGGTCCGGGCTGAGAGCATCCCCGCAGCGACACACACCTGAGTAGTGAGGCAGAGACGCAGCAGGACACAGGGACAATGACCAGGGATGGGAGACCGTGGAGAGACACACGGGACTGGACAGTCACCAGGAGAGACTCACAAGAAGCATCACTCACTAGAAACACCCAGGACGCATATGCTCTCGCCAGCAATGGGAAAGATACGGGAGTGAATGAGACTCAGTTCTGACACTACGGGTGAGAGAGAAATAAAAAGAGAGAGAGAGATGGAGAAAGAGAGCGAGGGGACAGTTCAGGATGGAGAAATCAGGTTTCTGAGTTTAAGCCCTAGTTCAAAGCCACTGTATCTCCGCTCCAAACAAAAAAATATGTCACTTTCTCTTTGGAAGAGCAGGGATTGAATGCCGTCTGAAACAATGCAGTGTGCCCCGTCAAAAAGTCTGATGATAGTTCGGGAGTCTCTGCCGCTCTTTTGGCATAGTGCAGGTGAAGCCTTCCTGCAGCTCGCCTGAGCAGTTCTTCCACTGTCAGGAGAAATGGTAATGCATATCAATATATGTTAATTGCATGCAAATAAAGGTTGCTTTGCTACCACACCCACAACAGAAAGACAATCATGGTCTCAGATTCGCAGGTAGAGGACTTCTGTGAGATGTTGCTGTTATGTCTGAATTCAAC
>NC_060195.1:2502195-2504695 GCF_021184085.1 Oncorhynchus gorbuscha | reverse complement strand
ATCACGTAATGGCATCTTTGGAATGCCATAGGCGGTAGACCCTCCTGGCCTGGATCGATGGGATTAGACAAGCTAGCTTTCCTATGACAAGTCCTCCGTCCTGGCATCTGCTGATTGTCCATCATATACTCCAGTCGCAGCATTCAAGAGTTTCGATCATTGGGTCTCGGTCCATATTAAACAACAGCGGGGACATTGGGTCTCCCTGTTTGACTCCAACTCTTACGTCAAAGGGAGGGGACAACTCTCCACTGACTGTTATTGTGGTCATTACTTCGGTGTACGAGTCACCTGCGATTCCAATGATATGTTCATCAAGCCCTCTCTGTCTTAGCGCATCCAAGATGTGCACATGGCTCACTGAATCAAATGCATGTGCAAAATCAACCAACACCACGGCCAACATCTTGGCTTTCGCCCTGCTCTGCTTGATTAGACCTACCAAGATCATCAAGTTTTCTGAACACCCAGGTAAGGAGATAAATCCTCTCTGGCGCGGGTTAATGGGACACGCCCGTGTCAGCCTTTGTGTTAGGATACGAGAGTATAGTCTCAACACCACCGACCCGATCGTTACATGCCTCCACCCAGCCACCTGGGTGAGTAGAATTGGGTCATCGGTCTTGGGTATCAGAGTTGTTCTACACTTCTTGAATGGCCCTGGCAGGGTACCTGATGTCAACCACACGGAAAAGGTAGCGGCCAATTTCGCACCAGAGGGATCCCACTCTCGCATTGCCGTTTTCGTTACCCCATCTGGCCCTGCTGCTGTACAGCTCTGAATTGCCCCTAGGTTTTCCACATACTTCGGCAGCCGAAATGTGAGATTGGAAAACCCCGTTATCGGCCCTCCCCTTCGAGAAAAACCGGCCAAGCTCCCGGTATGCTTCTCGACACCTCCCACTGGCTCTTGAATGCCAAAGCAGCCTCAAGCAGAGGGGGCGCGGCCGCACCACCTTCATTGCCATCCAGGATATACTTAGCAAGTCTTGCCTGTTTCTTTGCACACAGTTCCTGCACTCTATGGTATTCAGACCGACTCTGTCATGTTTGTCATTTATTGTCATGTCTTGTCCCTGTGCTCCCCATGCTATTCGTTTCCCTCTGCTGGTCTTGTTTGGTTCTATCCCTCTCTCTCCCCTCCCTTTCACTCTCTCGCTCTCTCTTCTCTCTGTCGTTCCGTTCCTGCTCCCAGCTGTTCCTATTCCCCTAATCATCATTTAGCCTTCCCACACCTGTTCCCGATCCTTTCCCCTGATTAGACTCCCTATTTATTCCTTTGTTATCCGTTCCTGTTCCATCGGTTCCTTGTTTTGTATTCCATGCTGTAATTGCGTTTCGCCCTGTCCTGTCGTGTTTTTTGCCGTGATTGTGTATCACCCTGTCCTGTCGTGTTTTGTGCCTTCTTCAGACGCTGCGTGTGAGCAGGTGTCTCAGTTGACTACGGCCTGCGCCTACCCGGCGACCTGCAGTCTGTGGCCGCTTCTCCAGTTGTTTTCCCTCTACTATCTAGAGGATTTCAGTTATTCGGTTTTGAGCATTAATAAACTCTGTTTCTGTTAAGTCGCGTTTGGGTCCTCCTTCACCTGCATAACAGAAGGAACCGATCAAAGAATGGACCCAGCGACTTCTGACGCTCGTTACACTGCCGTCGAGATCCAAGGAGCCATGCTCGGCAGACACGAGCAGGAATTGTCCGCTGCTCGCCAGGCCGTGGAAAACCTGGCTGCTCAGGTTTCCGACCTCTCTGGACAGTTCCAGAGTCTACGTCTCGTGCCACCTGTTACTTCCTGGCCTGCCGAGCCTCCAGAACCTAGGGTTAATAACCCACCTTGCTACTCCGGGCAGCCCACTGAATGCCGCTCCTTTCTCACGCAGTGTGAGATTGTGTTCTCTCTCCAACCCAACACATACTCTAGAGAGAGAGCTCGGGTTGCTTACGTCATCTCACTCCTCACTGGCCGGGCTCGAGAATGGGGCACAGCTATCTGGGAGGCAAGGGCTGTTTGCTCTAACGATTTCCAGAACTTTAAAGAGGAGATGATTCGGGTTTTTGACCGTTCAGTTTTTGGTGGGGAGGCTTCTAGGGCCCTGGCTTCCTTATGCCAAGGTGAACGGTCCATAACGGATTATTCCATTGAGTTTCGCACTCTTGCTGCCTCTAGTGAGTGGAACGAGCCGGCGCTGCTCGCTCGTTTTCTGGAGGGACTCCACGCTATGGTTAAGGATGAGATTCTCTCCCGGGAGGTTCCTTCAGATGTGGACTCTTTGATTGCTCTCGCCATCCGCATAGAACGACGGGTAGATCTTCGTCACCGGGCTCGTGGAAGAGAGCTCGCATCAACGGTGTTTCCCTGCTCCGCATCGCAGCCATCTCCCCCTCTGGCTTTGAGACTGAGCCCATGCAGCTGGGAGGGATTCGCATCTCGAATAAGGAGAGGGAACGGAGGATCACCAACCGCCTGTGCCTCTATTAGTGGAGTTGCTGGACATTTCGTTA
>NC_060195.1:2491556-2496556 GCF_021184085.1 Oncorhynchus gorbuscha | reverse complement strand
CTCAGCATGGCTGGTCTAGTGCTGAATGAGACAGGCATGGAGGACTGTGGGATAGATGACAGCTTTAAGTATGACCTGTACAGCGTGGTCTACAGCGTGGTGTTTGTCCTGGGGCTCTGCACCAACTGTGCTGCTCTCTTTGTGTTCTGCTTCCGGATGAAGCTACGCAACGAGACAACGCTGTTCATGACTAACCTGGCGTTGTCAGACCTTGTGTTTGTGTTCACACTGCCCTTCAAGGTCTACTACAACGTCAACCGACACTGGCCCTTTGGAGATGAACTTTGCAAGGTAGTTACTAGTTTCTAGCCCTTTTCACCATGTGAACTGTTCTGTCATTGCACAGATGTTTGGCTGTATGTGTCTTTCTGCCTAATACATCTATTCCACCCCCAGGTATCAGGTAATGAAGGAATGAATCAATTAACCATTCAATCTCTCCTTCCCCCAGGTATCAGGTAATGAAGGAATGAATCAATTAACCATTCAATCTCTCTCCTTCCCCAGGTATCAGGTAATGAAGGAATGAATCAATTAACCATTCAATCTCTCTCCTTCCCCCAGGTATCAGGTAATGAAGGAATGAATCAATTAACCATCAATCTCTCTCCTTCCCCCAGGTATCAGGTAATGAAGGAATGAATCAATTAACCATTCAATCTCTCTCCTTCCCCCAGGTGTCAGGTAATGAAGGAAATGAATCAATTAACCATTCAATCTCTCTCCTTCCCCCAGGTATCAGGTAATGAAGGAATGAATCAATTAACCATTCAATCTCTCTCCTTCAGGTATCAGGAACAGCGTTCATCACCAACATCTACGGTTCCATGTTGTTCCTCACCTGCATCAGCGTGGACCGCTTTCTGGCCATCGTCTACCCCTTCCGCTCACGCTCAGTCCGCACGAGGAGGAACGCAGGCCTGGTGTGTGCTGCGGTCTGGCTCACCATCGTGGGTGGAGGGATATCGGTCACCTTCTTTTCCACGATCAACCAGGCGAACCGCGCCACGGCCTGCTTCGAGGGATTCTCCAAGAGCACCTGGAAGACATACCTGTCTAAGATCACTATCTTTATAGAGGTGAGGAGAGAGAGAGAGAGAGAGAGAGAGAGAGAGAGAGAGAGAGAGAGAGAGAGAGAGAGAGAGAGAGAGAGAGAGAGAGAGGGGGATGGAGGCAGGGAGGGAGGAAGAGAGAGAAGGATTCTATTCGATCACCTGGGAGACGTAGGCCGCGTTTAAATCAGAAACAGATTACAGCGTGCTTGACATTTTGAAGGTCATCTCCAATTCATCCAACATCTGACCTTAAAAATATCTTTGGGAATGCGGTAATATTGAAAGATCTCTGGGAACGCGGTAAGATTGGAATATCTCTGGGAATGCGGTAAGATTGAAAGATCTCTGGGAACGCGGTAATATTGAAAGATCTTTGGGAATGAGGTAAGATTGAAAGATCTCTGGGAATGCGGTAAGATTGAAAGATCTCTGGGAATGCGGTAATATTGAAAGATCTCTGGGAACGCCGGTAAGATTGAAAGATCTCTGGGAACGCCGGTAAGATTGAAAGATCTCTGGGAACGCGGTAAGATTGAAATATCTCTGGGAACGCCGGTAATATTGCTTTAAAAGCCACCTTGTCTTTAAACACAATGGGATTGAATCCTGGCCTCTCAAAGTATGTAATTCAATCAGTATGTCTATCAGTGTATATCAGTGTGTATATCAGTGTATATATATATTTATATATATATACAGTGCCTTGCAAAAGTATTTGGCCCCCTTGAACTTTGCGACCTTTTGCCACATTTCAGGCTTCAAACATAAAGATATAAAACTGTATTTTTTTTGAAGAATCAACAACAAGTGGGACACAATCATGAAGTGGAACGACATTTATTGGTTATTTCAAACTTTTTTAACAAATCAAAAACTGAAAAATTGGGCGTGCAAAATAATTCAGCCCCTTTACTTTCAGTGCAGCAAACTCTCTCCAGAAGTTCAGTGAGGATCTCTGAATGATCCAATGTTGACCTAAATGACTAATGATGATAAATACAATCCACCTGTGTGTAATCAAGTCTCTGTATAAATGAACCTGCACTGTGATAGTCTCAGAGGTCCGTTAAAAGCGCAGAGAGCATCATGAAGAACAAGGAACACACCAGGCAGGTCCGAGATACTGTTGTGAAGAAGTTTAAAGCCGGATTTGGATACAAAAAGATTTCCCAAGCTTTAAACATCCCAAAGAGCACTGTGCAAGTGATAATATTGAAATGGAAGGATTATCAGACCACTGCAAATTTACCAAGACCTGGCCGTCCCTCTAAACTTTCAGCTCATACAAGGAGAAGACTGATCAGAGATGCAGCCAAGAGGCCCATGATCACTCTGGATGAACTGCAGAGATCTACAGCTGAGGTGGGAGACTCTGTCCATAGAACAACAATCGGTCGTATATTTCACAAATCTGGCCTTTATGGAAGAGTGGCAAGAAGAAAGCCATTTCTTAAAGATTTCAAGGTTGCCACAAGCCACCTGGGAGACACACCAAACATGTGGAAGAAGGTGCTCTGGTCAGATGAAACCAAAATTGAACTTTTTGGCAACAATGCAAAACATTATGTTTGGTGTAAAAGCAACACAGGTCATCACCCTGAACACACTATCCCCACTGTCAAACATGGTGGTGGCAGCATCATGGTTTGGGCCTGCTTTTCTTCAGCAGGGACAGGGAAGATGGTTAAAATTGATGGGAAGATGGATGGAGCCAAATACAGGACCATTCTGGAAGAAAACCTGATGGAGTCTGCAAAAGACCTGAGACTGGGACGGAGATTTGTCTTCCAACAAGACAATGATCCAAAACATAAAGCAAAATCTACAATGGAATGGTTCAAAAATAAACATATCCAGGTGTTAGAATGGCCAAGTCAAAGTCCAGACCTGAATCCAATCGAGAATCTGTGGAATGAACTGAAAACTGCTGTTCACAAATGCTCCCCATCCAACCTCACTGAGCTCGAGCTGTTTTGCAAGGAGGAATGGGAAAAATTTTGGTCTCTCGATGTGCAAAACTGATAGAGACATACCCCAAGCGACTTACAGCTGTAATCGCAGCAAAAGGTGGCGCAGTTTTTGATTTTAAAAAAAAAGTTTGAAATATCCAATAAATGTCCGTCCACTTCATGATTGTGTCTCACTTGTTGATTCTTCACACAAAAATACAGTTTTATATCTTTATGTTTGAAGCCTGAAATGTGGCAAAAGGTCTAAGTTCAAGGGGGCCGAATACCTTCGCAAGGCACTGTATATATCAGTGTGTCTATCAGTGTATATATATATATATATATATATATATATACATATATATATCAGTGTGTATATCAGTGTGTGTATATATATATATATATATATATATATATATATATATATATATATATCAGTGTGTATATCAGTGTGTGTATATGTATATATATATATATATATATATATATATATATACATATATATATCAGTGTGTATATCAGTGTGTGTATATATATATCAGTGTGTATATCAGTGTGTGTGTATCAGTGTGTCTATATGGGTGTATCTTATTATTTATTTATGTGCTAAGCTATTCCTGTCCTCTCCAGATCGTAGGTTTTCTCCTCCCACTCCTAACCAACCTGGTGTGTTCCTCTCTGGTGCTGAGAACCCTCCGTCGCCCAGGGACCATCGGCCACGGCTGCAACAGCAAGCGCCGGGTGCTCCGTATGATCCTCGTCCACTTGGCCATCTTCATCATCTGCTTCGTCCCCTACAACTCCATCCTCTTCCTATATGCCATGGTGCGGACCCAGGCTCTGGCCAACTGTAACCTTGAGAGGTATAACTAACCCTAACCCTACAACTCAATCCTCTTCCTCTACACCATGGTGCAGACCCAGGCTCTGGCCAACTGTAACCTTGAGAGGTATAACTAACCCTAACCCTACAACTCAATCCTCTTCCTCTACACCATGGTGCAGACCCAGGCTCTGGACAACTTTAACACTTTACATTTACATTTAAGTCATTTAGCAGACGCTCTTATCCAGAGCGACTTACTTTAGCACTTGCATTTTAAGAAATCAATAAATCAACATGTCAATTTTTATAAAAACGTTGTCCTCTGAATTGTGTTGTTTGTAGATATGTGATTTAGTCTATCTCTATGTACAATATGGTGTTTGGTGCAAAATTACTTGCCACATTGAGGCCAATAATTAGCGTTTTTCTGAATGTGAAGGTTTGTCCGGACGCTGTACCCCATCACCCTGTGTCTGGCCACCCTCAACTGCTGCCTAGACCCAGTGGTGTACTACTTTACATCTGAGTCCTTCCAGAAGAGTCTCACCACAGGGGGGAAGGGAGGGGTCCGGGCTGAGAGCATCCCCCGCAGCGACACACACCTGAGTAGTGAGGCAGAGACGCAGCAGGACACAGGGACAATGACCAGGGATGGGAGACCGTGGAGAGACACACGGGACTGGACAGTCACCAGGAGAGACTCACAAGAAGCATCACTCACTAGAAACACCCAGGACGCATATGCTCTCGCCAGCAATGGGAAAGATACGGGAGTGAATGAGACTCAGTTCTGACACTACGGGTGAGAGAGAAATAAAAAGAGAGAGAGAGATGGAGAAAGAGAGCGAGGGGACAGTTCAGGATGGAGAAATCAGGTTTCTGAGTTTAAGCCCTAGTTCAAAGCCACTGTATCCCCGCTCCAAACAAAAAAATATGTCACTTTCTCTTTGGAAGAGCAGGGATTGAATGCCGTCTGAAACAATGCAGTGTGCCCCGTCAAAAAGTCTGATGATAGTTCGGGAGTCTCTGCCGCTCTTTTGGCATAGTGCAGGTGAAGCCTTCCTGCAGCTCGCCTGAGCAGTTCTTCCACTGTCAGGAGAAATGGTAATGCATATCAATATATGTTAATTGCATGCAAATAAAGGTTGCTTTGCTACCACACCCACAACA
>NC_060195.1:2451556-2486556 GCF_021184085.1 Oncorhynchus gorbuscha | reverse complement strand
CCCTCCAGGGGAGGCAGACTTGCCTCATCCCCACCAGCTCTCATCCACATCCTAAGATACTCTTTCTGCTCAACTGTTCTGCGGGTAACTAATCACGTAATGGCATCTTTGGAATGCCATAGGCGGTAGACCCTCCTGGCCTGGATCGATGGGATTAGACAAGCTAGCTTTCCTATGACAAGTCCTCCGTCCTGGCATCTGCTGATTGTCCATCATATACTCCGAGTCGCAGCATTCAAGAGTTTCGATCATTGGGTCTCGGTCCATATTAAACAACAGCGGGGACATTGGGTCTCCCTGTTTGACTCCAACTCTTACGTCAAAGGGAGGGGACAACTCTCCACTGACTGTTATTGTGGTCATTACTTCGGTGTACGAGTCACCTGCGATTCCAATGATATGTTCATCAAGCCCTCTCTGTCTTAGCGCATCCAAGATGTGCACATGGCTCACTGAATCAAATGCATGTGCAAAATCAACCAACACCACGGCCAACATCTTGGCTTTCGCCCTGCTCTGCTTGATTAGACCTACCAAGATCATCAAGTTTTCTGAACACCCAGGTAAGGAGATAAATCCTCTCTGGCGCGGGTTAATGGGACACGCCCGTGTCAGCCTTTGTGTTAGGATACGAGTATAGTCTCAACACCACCGACCCGATCGTTACATGCCTCCACCCAGCCACCTGGGTGAGTAGAATTGGGTCATCGGTCTTGGGTATCAGAGTTGTTCTACACTTCTTGAATGGCCCTGGCAGGGTACCTGATGTCAACCACACGGAAAAGGTAGCGGCCAATTTCGCACCAGAGGGATCCCACTCTCGCATTGCCGTTTTCGTTACCCCATCTGGCCCTGCTGCTGTACAGCTCTGAATTGCCCCTAGGTTTTCCACATACTTCGGCAGCCGAAATGTGAGATTGGAAAACCCCGTTATCGGCCCTCCCCCTTCGAGAAAAACCGGCCAAGCTCCCGGTATGCTTCTCGACACCTCCCACTGGCTCTTGAATGCCAAAGCAGCCTCAAGCAGAGGGGGCGCGGCCGCACCACCTTCATTGCCATCCAGGATATACTTAGCAAGTCTTGCCTGTTTCTTTGCACACAGTTCCTGCACTCTATGGTATTCAGACCGACTCTTCCTGTACCTCCTTTCACTTGACACTACGGGCCTGTGTTTCTTCGCTTGGGTTGGCCAACCCGGGATCATCGCACCCCCACCCAGCTGCCGCTGTAGTTCAAGGGCCGACAACTCGAGCAAGGCTGGGCTCTGCTCAACCCCCCCTTAGGGACAATGTGACTGCTCCAATCTGTACCCCATCTTTGGTAGCATCTTTGGTAACACCCCAACACCCGTGTTGGGGTGTTGATGGTGTTACCGGTTTGGACAGCATCCTGATAGGATCACCTCCCTCAGGTGCCTCCTTGGACTTGTCACTTTTCGCTTCTTTTGGTCTCAGTTGTCGTCTTCTCTGCCTCACCTGCTCTGCAGTTTTACCGGTTCCCAGGCAGTCTGCTACTCGCCAGTTAACCTTGCTCACCCCAGCCAGCTCCCCACTTAGACGCACCATCTCGTTTTCCTCATCAATCGTCCATCCTTTCCCTGCACACCTCTGGTTCTTGTCCTTTGCTGTCATCTCCCCCTCCTTTTCTCGACAGTAGATGGCAATGTGCTTGTGTCTCTTGTGTTGCGTCTTTCCCCTAGCCTTTGTGAAACTTCCCGGACAGTGTCCACAAGGATACTCACTGTCCGTTCGTTTCCATCTGAGTCCCTATCACTCCCTTACATACCTTAAGGGAACATTTTGACATTCGCCATATGGTTGGAGAGACTGACCACATTGCAAATGTACGGTCCCTTACTAGACGTCCGAAAACGTTTGTAAAATTTGCTGACAGCGTCGGGCCGTGCGGCAGGGCCGGATCTTCCGGGAAGTCATCAAAAGAACTCTCTCGGAGATTCGGTTTCCGTTTAAAAAATAATCAAATTTTGGTCATTTTTACGCTGTCCCGGTAAATCCCACAAGAGCGCGAATGCAATCATATTGCAGATCATCAACAAAACATCATGAATCACGACGTGACCTTATCTCCTAAATGGAAAATATTTCGAAGCCGAAACTTGGTGAGCATAGGTTTGGCATAATGGGCAGTTGGCCCCGAACAAGATGGCGTCTAGGCCTCAACGGTTTTTGAGTTATGGCAATTTTGGGGGGGATTAAAGGTCCAAAATGAAAATAGAGCAATATTTTTTTTCTTCACATCAAAGTCAAGGAACCTCCGGTGTCAATAAAAAAAGAACCAGCCATTTATCTATCGTCATTTAAGAGAAATCGTACAATGTCAAATTGATGATGTGCAAATATATATATATATATATATATATATATATATATATATATATATATATATATATATTTTTTTTAAACAGTTACAGATCCAGTTGCAGCGTGTTCATACAAATCTTTTTAAAGTGTGCTTCGGAGCTCTGCGAGTTACTGTGATTTTCTGTGATTTTCTGAAATAACACACACTCACTAAACCTTCCGTAAATAAGTCAGTTCTTAAAATAAAGGCTTAAAACTCAAAATTCTATAAGTGCCTACCCCACGGAAGATATGTGTTCACTTTCAGCTTCCTGTGTAAACCGGAAGTGCCTTAAAATGGTGTCATAGGTGCTGCTTCCAAGGGTTAAAAAGGTCAGATCTTTTCAAAACTTCATATGTGTGATTAGGCAACCCCCATGAACTGTAAGTCAGTCTTTTCTCCCAACAGATGTCAAAGAAAAGCTCTCTCTCTCACACACACACACACACAGCAAGGATGGAGTGACAAAGTGCGGTGCTTAAAGACACACAGAGCCTGCAATGGCATTTCCATATTCTCTAGGCCGTGCAGAGTTCAGCGAGATGCCCTGCTTGACCGTAGCTCGCTCTAAGTGCAGCGACCCTGAAATAAGTAGGCCAAAATGAAGCTTGGCCCTAAATGTCATTTGCTTTTGGGTGACAGTGAGAGAACCGTTAGGGTGAGAAGCACAATTCGACCTCAGGTATGTTCCTAAGGTCCTTCTGATCCGTGCAAGCCTAACCTTGACCGTGTGGCATTAACCCTTAACAGTAAAACAGGGTTTTTTGATCTCAGATTACAGTGACATCTCTCCCCATAGGAATACAATTCCTGCTCCTCTAAAGTAAACCTGAAGTCTATGTGGATTATGAATGCCTTATGAACCTGTCTTCAATGACAGTCCATCAGGATACTATGAGGTCTACCTGTGTCGATTCTAAGCTTCCTGAATCAACCGGAAGTGGTAAAAATCACCCTAAACGTATTTTTTCATACCCAACCAGCAGTTTGTGATAAATAGTGCATTCAACCCTGTGTAAATCGGTCAGTTCTTAACGTAAACACTTAAAACTCAGGATTCTGTAAAGGCATACCCCAATGAGGATATGTGTTTACTTATAGATTCCTGTGCCAACCGGAAGTGCCATAATTGGTGTCACAGGGGCTGTTTCGAAGGATTAAAAAAGTCAGATCTTTCCAAAACCTCATATGCGTGATTAGGCAACCCCCATGAACTATAAATCAGTAATTTCTCCCATAAAATATCAAAGACAAACAAAATTACACACACATACAGCTTGGAAGGAGGGACGTATTGGGGTGCGTAGAGACAGACAGTGCCTGCAATAGTTAGCTTTGTTCGGGCTAAAAACGAACCATCAGACCTAGAGTTCTGAAACTTTATAAACCTGTTCTAGACCTCAGGTCGATAGTTCGTGGTGAGTTACTTGGCTCTATAAGGTTCTCGGACTGAGAAACCGCCTCGTACATTTGCAATGACTTCAATTCATTTAGACCATTACGAAAATGACGACATTTAGAAAAGTCTCAGAGACGCAAGACTAGGTGCATTGAAACCGGCTCGGCCCATAGAGACGGACCCCAACGTTTCTGTCCGATAGCTCATTCAAGGACTGAAAACGTGGATTTTCAGCACCAATTAGGGTCTTGCTCGGGCACCGAAGGACCTATTGAGCCGAAACTCGGGATTCGGGGTCGCCTCACATAGGCCTACACATAATGTCAGAACTGGACCCGCAGCTAGAATGTAACTATGTGATTTACGTTTTTATTATGTTTTAAACTGAAGGCGCTGTGAATTATGGGCCTGCTCTGAAATATGTGATAGTTGGCTTCTAAATGAGTTGGAAAAAGTAGGTTTGGTGTCAATTGGTATCAGTTTGGTGTCAGAATGACATCTAATTGACTGATGGACACTGACTTGCTAGTTGACTTTTGTACATTTGCAATATGTTTAAACAGTTAGGTACCATCACCAAAGTGACATTCTGAAATCAACACCACGAGTGATGGAAAGGAACATCTATCACTGTCCGGCCATCCCGAGTTCATCAGGCCAGTCAATTTTGCATTTCTGCAGTATTTTTGAGCAAGTCAAATTTCCTATGGCATTTGGCCCCAAAAAGAGTGACTTTTGACTTTGACTTCCTATGAAATCATATAGCAAATGGACAAAACATATGCCTTATGCACAAGTAAAAATAATATATATATATATATATTATGATAATAAAATTGGACAAAAGTATATTCATACAGTTCTTACACATGTGTAATTGACAAAAAAATTGAAAGAATTTCGAAAAACGGTCCAGAAAGCACTTTTTGGGGGGGTGTTAAGTTTTTGATCTAGTTTTTGTCTATAGTCATTTGGGGGCACTCCTTGAGGCTAGAGTTCTATGGGGGCACCCCTTGAGGTTAGAGCTCTATGGGGGCATTCCTTGAGGTTAGAGTTCTATGGCGGCACTCCTTGAGGTTAGTCCTATGGGAGCACTCCTTGAGGCTAGAGTCCTATGGGGGTGTTCCTTGAGGCTAGAGTTCTATGGGGGCACTTCTTGAGTTTAGATTGCTATGGGGGCACTTTTGGGGTTTCACCATGTTTCATTGAAATATGCAGCTGTGTGTCATCCGCATAGCAGTGAAAGTTAACATTATGTTTTCGAATGACATCCCCAAGAGGTAAAATATATTGTGAAATCAATAGTGGTCCTAAAATGGAACCTTGAGGAACACTGAAATTTACAGCTGATTTGTCAGAGGACAAACCATTCACAGAGACAAACTGATATCTTTCCGACAGATAAGACCTAAACCAGGCCAGAACATGTCCGTGTAGACCAATTTGGGTTTCCAATCTCTCCAAAAGAATGTGGTGATCGATGGTATCAAAAGCAGCACTAAGGTCTAGGAGCGCGAGGACAGATGCAGAGCCTCGGTCTGATGCCATTAAAAGGTCATTTACCACCTTCACAAGTGCAGTCTCAGTGCTATGATGGGGTCTAAAACCAGACTGAAGCATTTGGTATACATTGTTTGTCTTCAGCGAGGCAGTGAGTTGCAGCGCAACAGCTTTTTCAATTTTTTTGAGAGGAATGGAAGATTTGATATAGGCCGATAGTTTTTTATATTTTCTGGGTCAAGGTTTGGCTTTTTCAAGAGAGGCTTTATTACTGCCACTTTTAGTGAGTTTGATACACATCCGGTGGATAGAGAGCCGTTTATTATGTTCAACATAGGAGGGCAAGCACAGGAAGCAGCTCTTTCAGTAGTTTAGTTGGAATAGGGTCCAGTATGCAGCTTGAAGATTTAGAGGCCATGATTATTTTCATCATTGTGTCAAGAGATATAGTACTAAAACACTTGAGTGTCTCTCTTCATCCTAGGTCCTGGCAGAGTTGTGCAGACTCAGGACAACTGAGCTTTGGAGGAATACGCAGATTTAAAGAGTCCGTAATTTTCTTTCTAATGATCATGATATTTTCCTCAAAGAAGTTCATGAATTTATTACTGCTGAAGTGAAAGCCATAGGAAAAACATTAAGATCCACAACATTTATTCCATGGGACAAAACTAGGTCCAGAGTATGAATGTGAGGGTGAGTAGGTCCAGAGACATGTTGGACAGTCGATGATGGCTCCGAAAGCCTTTTAGAGTGGGTCTGTGGACTTTTCCATGTGAATATTAAAATCATCAAAAATTGGAATATTATCTGCTATGACTACTAGGTCTGATAGGAATTCTGTGAACTCAGTGAGGAATGCTGTATATGGCCCAGAAGGCCTGTAAACAGTAGCTATAAAAAGTGTTTGAGTAGGCTGCATAGATCATCATGACTAGAAGCTCAAAAGACGAAAACATCAGGGGGGTAGGGGGGGGGGTTTGTATATTGAAATTTGCTATCGTAAATTATAGCAACACCTCCGCCTTTGCGGGATGCAAGGGGGATATGGTCACTAGTATAACCAGGAGGTGGGGCCTCATTTAAATCAGGCTTAAGCCATGTTTCAGTCAGGCCAATCACATCAAGATTATGATCAGTGATTAGTTCATTGACTATAACTGCCTTTGAAGCGAGGGATCTAACATTAAATAGCCTTATTTTGAAATGTGAGGTATCACGATCTCTTCCAATAATGGCAAGAATGGAGGAGGTCTTTATTCTAGTGAGATTGCTAAGGCGAACACCGCCATGTTTAGTTTTGCCCAACCTAGGTTGAGGCACGGAGACAGTCTCAATGGGGATAGCTAAGCTGGCTGTGCTAGTGGCAGACTCCACTAAGCTGGCTGGCTGGCTAACAGCCTGATGCCTGGCCTGCACCCTATTTTGTTGTGGAGCTAGAAGAGTTAGAGCCCTGTCTATGTTGGTAGATAAGATGAGAGCACCACTCCAGCTAGGATGGAGTCCATCACTCCTCAACAGGCTAGGCTTGGTCCTGTTTGTGGGTGAGTCCCAGAAAGAGGGCCAATTATCTACAAAATCTATCTTTTGGGAGGGGCAGAAAACAGTTTTCAACCAGCGATGGAGGTCTACAATTTTTTGTCTGAGGTCTTGTTTGATTTCTTTAGATTTTTCATGATGTCAAGCAAAGAGGCACTGAGTTTGAAGGTAGTCCTTGAAATACATCCACAGGTGCACACACTCCAACTGACTCAATTATCCTATCAGATGCTTCTAAAGCCATGACATTATTTTCTGGAATTTTCCAAGCTGTTTAAAAGCACAGTCAACTTAGTGTATTTAAACGTCTAACCCACTGGAATTGTGATACAGTTAAATAATCTGTCTGTAAGCAATTGTTGGGAAAATGACTTGTGTTATGCACAAAGTAGATGTCCTAACAGACTTGCCAAAACTATAGTTTGTTAACAAGAAATTTGTGGAGCGGTTGAAAAACTAGATTTAATGACTCCAACCTAAGTGTATGGAAACTTCAGACTTCAACTGTATAGCCCTTGGTTCACTCCAGACTTGACTGCCCTTGACCAGCACAAAAACATCCTGTGGCGTATTGCATTAGCATCGAATTACCCCCGCGATATGCAAGTCAGGAACCAAAATACAAAGTTAGTTAGGACAGAGGACGTGCGCCCGGTGGGGGCTGATCCCGACCAGGGGTCAGTCCCACGAGGGGATCCGACCACACCGGAACGTCCGACCCTGACCCGCCGAGTTCAAACCTCTGGGCAGACTGCGCGGACCCCATCCGTTTACCTCTCAACAGTTTCACGCCCTCTTGAACTCTCTCTTCAAAGTTATTTTCAACTTTCCCTTACGGTACTTGTCGTCTATCGGTCTCGTGCCGGTATTTAGCCTTAGATGGAGTTTACCACCCGCTTTGGGCTGCATTCCCAAGCAACCCGACTCCGAAAAGACCTTGATCAGAAGGACTCGACACCGGGCAAAGCGGTCTTCTATACACCACATAGATGAGCATGTTTCTAAATACTGTTGGTCATGTACAATGTACAGGGTTGTCATTAAAATGTGAAAATGTCTATCATAGATATGTTTCATAGCCCCTTATCTGATCGAAAATGTGCTTAATTAGTCTCTTTCCGCTCAAAATCCTTTTAATCTGTTCAGGTGCCGAAAATCATTCTGCTCCTTCACATGAAGGTGACCTATCTGAGCATACATTTACATGATATTCAGTGGTAGGCTACAAGGCACAGAAAGGCAAACGTCTTAAAATTGAACCCAAGTTGCTATTTCCAAAGCAAATCCGTACTATTTAAGTGAGAGAGAGAGAGAGAGAGAGAGAGAGAGAGAGAGAGAGAGTCATGAGATAAAGCCTGAGCTTTAGGGATTAACATGGTCCTCATGGAGGTCAGTTGACTGTGATGCTGACGCCTTTAGTAAGAGACCAGCTGAATGTTACTGACTGTTAGGGTTGTAATGAATGTCCTGACTGTTGGGGTTGTAATGAATGTTCCTGACTGTTAGGGTTGTAATAAATGTTCCTGACTGTTGGGGTTGTAATGAATGTTCCTGACTGTTAGGGTTCTAATAAATGTTACTGACTGTTAGGGTTGTAATAAATGTTCCTGACTGTTAGGGTTGTAATAAATGTTACTGACTGTTAGGGTTGTAATGAATGTTCCTGACTGTTGGGGTTGTAATGAATGTTCCTGACTGTTAGGGTTCTAATAAATGTCCCTGACTGTTAGGGGTGTAATGAATGTTCCTGACTGTTGGGGTTGTAATGAATGTTCCTGACTGTTAGGGTTGTAATGAATGTCCTGACTGTTGGGGTTGTAATGAATGTCCTGACTGTTGGGGTTGTAATGAATGTTCCTGACTGTTAGGGTTGTAATGAATGTCCTGACTGTTAGGGTTGTAATGAATGTTCCTGACTGTTAGGGTTGTAATGAATGTCCCTGACTGTTAGGGTTGTAATAAATGTCCTGACTGTTAGGGTTGTAATGAATGTTCCTGACTGTTAGGGTTGTAATGAATGTTCCTGACTGTTAGGGTTGTAATGAATGTCCTGACTGTTAGGGTTGTAATGAATGTTCCTGACTGTTGGGGTTGTAATGAATGTTCCTGACTGTTGGGGTTGTAATGAATGTTCCTGACTGTTAGGGTTGTAATGAATGTTCCTGACTGTAAGGGTTGTAATGAATGTTCCTGACTGTTGGGGTTGTAATGAATGTTCCTGACTGTTAGGGTTGTAATGAATGTTCCTGACTGTTAGGGTTGTAATGAATGTTCCTGACTGTTAGGGTTGTAATAAATGTTCCTGACTGTTAGGGTTGTAATGAATGTCCTGACTGTTAGGGTTGTAATGAATGTTCCTGACTGTTAGGGTTGTAATGAATGTTCCTGACTGTTGGGGTTGTAATGAATGTTCCTGACTGTTGGGGTTGTAATGAAAGTTCTGACTATAAGGGTTGTAATGAATGTTCCTGACTAGGGATTAAAGCAGTGAGAAAAGGCCCAAAGCGATTAGAGCAGTGAGAAAAGGTCCACTTGGGATTAAAGGAGTGAGGAAAGGCCCATTTGGGATAAAGGTGTGAGATAAGGTCCACTTGGGATTAAAGGAGTGAGGAAAGGCCCATTTGGGATAAAGGTGTGAGATAAGGTCCACTTGGGATTAAAGCAGTGAGAAAATACCCAATAGGGGTTTAAGGAGTGAGGAAAGGTCCATAATTTTCAATGACGGCCTAGGAACAGTGGGTTAACTGTCTGTTCAGGGACAGAACGACAGATTTGTACCTTGTCAGCTTGGGGGTTTGAACTTACTAGACCAACGCTCTAACCACTAGGCTACCCTGCCGCCAATAGGGGTTAAAGGAGTGAGGAAAGGTCCACTTGGGATTAAAGGTGTGAGAAAAGGTCCAATTGGGATTAAAGGAGTGAGAAAATACCCAACAGGGATTACATGAGTGAGAAAAGGTCCACTAGGGATTACAGGTGTGAGAAAAGGCCTAATACGGATTAAATGGGTGAGAGAATGTCCAATATGGGTTAATGTAGTGATTAAAGCCCCCACTAGGGATTAAAGGAGTAAAACAAGGATCAACGGGATTAAAGGAGTGAGAAAAGGTCACAAAGGGATTAAAAGGGTGAGAAAAGGTCAACTAGGGATTAAAGGAGTGAGTAAACGTCCAACAGGGATTACAGGATTGAGAAAAGGACCAATACGGAGGAAAGACCCAATAGGGATTAAAGTAGTGATAAAAGGCCCAATATGGATTAAAGGAGTAAGAAAAGGCCCAATAGGGATTACAGGAGTGAGAAAAGGACCAATAGGGATTAAAGGAGTGAGAAAATGCCCAATGGGGATGAAGGAGTGAGAAAATACCCAACAGGGTAAAAGGTTTGAGAAAAGGCCCAACGGGGATGAACCTTTCTAGCGGAACCCCTCGACAATATTCCGCGGAAAAGGCAGAGCGAGAAATTCAAAAATATTTTTTAGAAATATGTAACTTTCACACATTGACATGTCCAATACATCAAAAAATAAACATCTTGTTAATCTACCCATCATGTCCAATGTCAAAAATGCTTTACAGCTAAAGCACAACATATGATTATGTTGGTCATAGCCAAGTCGAAAAAACACAGCCATTTTTCCAAGATAGGAGTCACAAAAAGCAGAAATATAGATAAAATGAATCACTAACCTTTGATGATCTTTATCAGTCGACACTCATAGGACACCATGTTTCACAATACATGTATATTTTGTTCGATAATGTGGATATTTATATCCAAAAATATCAGTTTATACTGGTGCCTTACGTGCAGTAATTGATTCCAAAACATCCAGTGATTTTGCAGAAATACTTATAATAAACATTGCTAAAAGATACAATTGTTATTCACAGAATTAAAGATAGACTTCTCCTTAATGCAACCACTGTGTCAGATTTCAAAAAAACTTTACGGAAAAAACATAATTTGAGAACGGCGCTCAGACCCCAAAACAGCCAGAGGAATATCCGCTATTTTGGAATCAACTAAGTTAGAAACAACACCATAAAAATTCACTTACTTCTGATGATCTTCATCAGAAGGCACTCCCAGGAATTCCAGTTTGACAGTAAATGACTGACTTGTTCCATAAAATTCTGTCATTTATGTCCAAATAGCCACTTGTTGTTAGCGTGTTCAGCCCAGTAATCCATCTTCATGAGGCGCAGGCACTTCATCCAGACAAAAACTCTACATGTTCCATTACAGTCCTTTAGAAACATGTCAAACGATGTATGGAATCAATCTTTAGGATGTTTTTAACATAAAACATCAATAATGTTCCAACCGGAGAATTCCTTTGTCTTCAGAAAAGCATTGGAACGAGAAGTAACTCTGTCGGGAGCGCGCGTGATGAGACCAAGGCTCTCTGCCAGACCACTGACTCAAAGAGCTCTTATGAGCCCCTCCTTTATAGTATAATCCTCAAACCAGTTTCTAAAGACGGTTGACATCTAGTGGAAGCCCTAGGAGGTGTAACCTTATCCATATCTCAATGTGTATTCGGTAGGCCAAGCTTTGAAAAACTACAAACCTCAGATGTCCCACTTCTTGGTTGGATTTTTCTCAGGTATTCACCTGCCATATAATAATAATAATAATATATGCCATTTAGCAGACGCTTTTATCCAAAGCGACTTACAGTCATGTGTGCATACATTCTACGTATGGGTGGTCCCGGGAATCGAACCCACTACCCTGGCGTTACAAGCGCCATGCTCTACCAACTGAGCTAAAGAAGACCATATGAGTTCTGTTATACTCACAGACATCATTCAAACAGTTTTAGAAACTACAGAGTGTCTTCCATCCAATACTACTACTAATATGCATATATTTTAGCATCTGTGACAGAGTAGGAGGCAGTTCACTCTGGGCACGCTATTCATCCAAAAGTGAAAATGCTGCCCCCTATCCCAAAAAGGTTAAACAATGCCACTTTTATATGTTTACATACCCTACATTACTCATCTCATATGTATATACTGTACCTGATACCATCTACTGCATCTTGCCTATGCCGTTCTGTACAATCACTCATTCGTAAATTTTCATGTACAGTGCCTTGCGAAAGTATTCGGCCCCCTTGAACTTTGCGACCTTTTGCCACATTTCAGGCTTCAAACATAAAGATATAAAACTGTACTTGTTTGTGAAGAATCAACAACAAGTGGGACACAATCATGAAGTGGAACGACATTTATTGGATATTTCAAACTTTTTTAACAAATCAAAAACTGAAAAATTGGGCGTGCAAAATTATTCAGCCCCCTTAAGTTAATACTTTGTAGCGCCACCTTTTGCTGCGATTACAGCTGTAAGTCGCTTGGGGTATGTCTCTATCAGTTTTGCACATCGAGAGACTGAAATTGTTTGTGTGTGAAGAGACACACACACACACACACACACACACACACACACACACACACACACACACACACACACACACACACACACACACACACACACACACACACACACACACACACACACACACACACACTATACACACGTATACACATGGATGTAGTACTGTGGATATGTGGTGATGGAGTAGGTCAAACACTGGTGTGAAATCTGTTGCGTATGAATAGTAATGTTGGTCAAAATTGTATATAACTGCCTTAATGTTGCTGTACGCAAGGAAAAGTAGCTGCTGCCTTGGCAGGAACTAATGGGGATCCATAATAAACCCCAGGAAGAGTAGCTGCTGCCTTGACAGGAACTAATGGGGATCCATAATAAACCCCAGGAAGAGTAGCTGCTGCCTTGAAGGATCTAATGGGGATCCATAATAAACCCCAGGAAGAGTAGCTGCTGCCTTGACAGGAACTAATGGGGATCCATAATAAGCCCCAGGAAGAGTAGCTGCTGCCTTGGCAAGAACTAATGGGGATCCATAATAAACCCCAGGAAAAGTAGCTGCTCCCTTGTCAGGAACTAATGGGGATCCATATTAATTAAAATACCCCTCCAGCCAGTCTCAACCTTTCCACCCACAATCTCCACCCCTCTCCACCCAGTCTTTACCTCTCCACCCAGTCTCTACCCCTTCACCTGTCAACAAAACAAAGGAGATGATTGTGAACTTCAGGAAACAGCAAGGGTGCACTCCCCTACCTACATTGATGGGACCACAGTGGAGAAGGTGGAAAGCTTCAAGTTCCATGTCGTACACGTCACTGACAAACAGAAATGGACCACCCACATAGACAGTGTGATGAATAAGGCACAACGGAGCCTCTTCAACCTCAGGAGGCTAAAGAAATGTGGCTTGTCACCTGTTATGGATACAGGTATCCTGTGTGTATATGTATCCTGTGTTCTTTTCTCTCCTTCTCCCCTTACAGGTGAAAATCATCACTCCCCAATCAGTCAACAATCAATCATCAATCAGAAGACACACCTCCTCCTGTTTCCTACCCAATCACAGTTCCTTTCCCTTGGTTTAAAACCCCATCAGTTGTTTGCTGTAGAGATCAATCTCTCTGTAAATGCCTGTAGGTCTCTCTCTTGTTGTGTATTAACCGCTCTTTTGTTTGAGCACTTTGTCATCACCTGTGAGTATTGTTTTGGTTGTGGTGTTTGTTTGTTTGCTTGTGGGAGAAGGGGAACCAAGACAAGTCGCCAATGGGCATACACTACCTGTAGGTAGACCTTGTTAAATACACTAGTTAGATCTGGGCGGACCACCCACTGTGTTTTTGGTTAGTTAGTTAGCTGTTGTTAAAGTAGGCTAGTCTAGCTTAGGGATGTTTTTGAATACTTATTGTTTCTTTCCTTGGGTCCAGCTCAGCCCCTTTTCCTGCTCCCCCCATTACCGTGTGTTTTACAATAAACCCTGAGTTTGACGGTAGATTTCAGTTGTCCTGTTTATTTCATTCTCACTTTTACTTTGTCACAATTATAATTTGCATGAGTTATGTTACGGGTCTCATTACCATCCCCCCCCTAGACTGTCGGGCCAAAAGGGATTCGTAACATCACCTAAAACCCTCACAAACTTTTACAGATGCACAATTGAAAGCACCTGGTCGTGCTGTTAAACAGCCACTACTAGCACATTTGAGGCTGCTGCCTATAGGCATAGATGAGGAATCACTGGCCACTTTAACTTCTTATGGCTGCAGGGGCAGTATTGAGTAGCTTGGATGAAAGGTGCCCAGAGGTGCCCAGAGTCAATGGCCTGCTCAGTCCCAGTTGCTAATATATGCATATTATTATTAGTATAGGATAGAAAACACTCTGAAGTTTCTAAAACTGTTTGAATGATGTCTGAGTTTAACAGAACTTTTATGGCAGGCAAAAACCTGAGAAGAAATCCAAACAGGAAGTGGAAAATCTGAGGTTGGTTGATTTTCAACCCAGCCCCTATTGAATACACAGTGGGATATGGATAAAGTTGCAATTCCTAGGGCTTCCACTAGATGTCAACCGTCTTTAGAAACTTGAATGAGGCTTCTACTGTGTTGTGGAGCCGGATGGAAGCTCTTTGAGTCAGTGGTCTGGCAGAGAGCCAGGTCCTGGTCATGCGCATTTCAGATGATAGCGACCTGTGTTCCATGGCTTCTCTACAGACATTCTCCGTTTGGCACTTTATTGACTATTTATGATAACAACATCCTAAAGATTGATTCTTTACTTAGTTTGACAAGTTTCTTCGACCTGTAATAACTTTTTAAAAAAAGTTTTCATCCGTTTGGATGGACCTGCACGAGCATTTGGATTTGTGTACTAAATGCGCTAACAAAAGTAGCTACTTGGACATAAATAATGGAGATTATCGAACAAATCAAGCATTTATGGTGGAACTAGGATTCCTGGGAGTGCATTCTGATGATCATCAAAGGGAATATTTAGATTGTGATTTCTGTTGACTCCAACATGGCAGATAATTGTATGTATTTTCTGAGCGCAGTCTCAAATTATTGCATGGTTTGCTTGAAGTTTCATTAAGGAGAGTTATCTATATTTCCATTTCTAACAATTGTATTTATCAACATTTATAATGACTACTGTAAAATGATGTGGATCTCAATATCACCGGATGTTTTTGGAACGAGTGAACGTAACGCACCAATGTATACTGAGATTTTTGTTATATGAACTTTATCAAACAAAACATACATGTATTGTGTAACATGAAGTCCTATGAGTCATCTGATGAAGATCATCAAAGGTTAGTGATTCATCACTATTTGTGCTTTTTATGACTCTCTTTGGCTGGAAAAATGGCTGGGTTTTTCTGTGGCTTGGTGGTGACCTAACATAATCGTTTTTGGTGCTTTTGAGAAATCGTACAACGACAGATTTGTGATGGTCACAGGTTTTTTTTTCAACGGTTACAGATCCAGTTGCAGGGTGTTCATACAAATCTTTTTAAAGTGTGCTGCGGAGCTCTGCGAGATTTCTGTGATTTTCTATGATTTTCTGAAATAACACACACTCACTAAACCCTCCGTAATTAACTCAGTTCTTAACCTAAAGACTTACAACTCAGGATTCTGTGAAGGCATACCCCAATCAGGATATGAGTTTATTTATAGCTTCCTGTGCCAACCGGAAGTGCCTTAAATGGTGTCACAGTGGCAGTTTCCAAGGGTTAAAAAGGTCAGATCAAAACGTCATGTGTGATTAGGCAACCCCCATAAACTGTAAGTCAGTCATTTCTCCCAACAGATGTCAAAGAAAAGCTCTCTCTCTCACACACACACACAGAAACACACACACACAGCAAGGATGGAGTGACAAAGTGCGGTGCTTAAAGACACACAAAGCCTACATTACCATATTCTCTAGGCCATGCCGAGTTCAACAAGCTGCCCCGCTAGACCGTAGCTCGCTCGGTCTAAGCACAGTGACCATTAGAAAAGTAGGCCCAAAATGAAGGCTGGCCCTCAATGTCATTTGCTTTTGGGTGACAGTGAGAACCGTTAAGGTGAGAAGCACAATTCGACCTCGGGAACGTACCCGAGGTCCTCCCGATCCGTGGAAGCCTAACCTTGACCATGTGGCATTAACCCTTAACAGTTAAAAGGTGTTTACATCAAACAGTTTGCATTGACTTCTCTCCCCATAGGAATACATTGCCTGCACCTCTAAATTCAAACTAAAGCCTATGTGGGTTATGAATGCCTTATGAACCTGTCTTCTATGACAGTCCATCAGACCACTATGAGGTCTACCTGTGTCGATTCTAAGCTTCCTGGAGCAACCGGAAGTGGTTAAATTGACCCAAAAGGTGTTTTGATGTACATAACCTTCAAAGGTGAAAATGACTACATTCAACCTTGTGTAGATCAGTCAATTCTTAACTGAAAGACTTAACTCAGGATTCTGTAAGAGGCTACCTCGGTCAAGACATGTTTACCTATAGCTTCTTGTGCCAACCAGAAGTGCCTTTAATTGGGTCACACTGTCTGTTTTTAAGGGTTAGAAACGTCACATCTCTCAAACTTCATGTGTGACTAGGTAACCCTCATGAACTGTAAATCAGTCATTTCTCCCAGCAGATGTCAAAGAAAAGCTCTCACACGCATACACAGCAAGGATGGAGTGATAAAGTGCGGTGCTCAAAGACACAGAGAGCAGGCAATGGCATAAACATAATCTCTAGGCCGTGCCGAGTTCAACGAGATATCCCGCTTGACCGTAGCTCGGTCTAAGTGCAGCGACCATTAGAAAAGTAGGCCCAAAATGAAGCCTGCCCCACAACGTCATTTGCTTTTGGGTGACGGAGAGAGAACCTTTAGGGTGAGAAGCACAATTCGACCTCAGGTACATTCCTAAGGTCCTCCCGATCCGTGCAAGCCTAACCTTGACCGTGTGGCATTAACCCTTAATAGGTAAAAGAAGGTGTTTACATCAAACAGTTTGCATTGACTTCTCTCCCCATAGGAATACATTGCCTGCACCCCTAAATTCAACCTGAAGCCTATGTGGGTTATGAATGTCGTATGAACCTGTCTTCGATGACAGTCCATCAGGCCACTACGAGGTCTACCTGTGGTGATTCTAAGCTTCCTGGACCAACCGGAAGTGGTTAAAATCACCCTAAAAGTGTATATCCATACCCTGCCTGCAGTTTGATAGACATAGTGCATTCAACCCTGTGTAAGTCAGTCAATTCTTAACGTAAGGACTTAACTCAGGATTCTGTAAAAGCATACCCCAGTGAGGATATATGTTGACTTATAGCTTCCTGTGCCAACCGGAAGTGCCATAATTGGTGTCTCTTGGGCTGTTTCGAGGGGTTAAAAAAGTCAGATCTTTCCAAAACTTCATATGTGATTAGGCAACCCCCATGAACTGTAAATCAGTCATTTTTCCCATAAAAGGAAAACTAAATCACACACACAGCTTGGAAGTAGGGACTCATTGGGGTGCATAGACATACACTCCCTGCATTAGTTAACCTTGTTGGAACTTTTAACCTGTTACTCCTATCCCCTACTTTTTCTAACATTCTGTTAAAAATCGCGCAACATTTTAGCGCCCTGCTACTCATGCCAGGAATATAGTATATGCATATGATTAGTAAGTGTGGATAGAAAACACTCAGACGTTTATAAAACTGGTTAAATCACGGCTGTGACTATAACAGAACATGCGTTTCATCGAAAAGTGCAGGAAAATCTCATCACTGAAAATGCGAAAATATATCCATGCGCCACTAGAACCCATTGTTGAATGTGAACCACATTAAATGGGGCCGAGATTGCAATACCTACAGCTTCCACACGATGTCAACAGTCTTGTCATTTGCCTGGGATTTGTTTCTTGGTCAAACGGACACAAGGTAGCGCCTTTCTTCCGGTCTCCGACCGGATATTTTGGTTGAGATTTACCCGGACATTATTTCCAGACGTACAGCTATAGAATATACATCGCCTCGTGATCAATTTGATCGCTTATTAACAATTACTAATACCTAAAGTTGCATTACAAAAGTATTTCGAAGTGTTTTGTGAAAGTTTATCGTCGACTTTTTTAATTTAAAAAAATGACTTTACATTATAAAACACTTTTTTTTCCTTGATCAGTCTTCATAGATCGATATCTAGGCTATATATGGACCGATTTAATCGAAAAAAAGACCCAATAGTGATGTTTATGGGACATCTAGGAGTGCCAACAAAAAGATGGTCAAAGGTAATGAATGTTTTATATTTTATTTGTGCGTTTTGTGTAGCGCCGACTAAGCTAATTATTTTGTTTACGTCCCCTGCGGGTCTTTTGGGGTGTTACATGCTATCAGATAATAGCTTCTCATGCTTTCGCCGAAAAGCATTTTAAAAATCTGACTTGTTGCCTGGATTCACAACGAGTGTAGCTTTAATTCAGTACCCTGCATGTGTATTTTAATGAACTTTTGAGTTTTAATGAGTGCTATTAGCATTTAGCATAGCGCATTTCCAGATGTCTAGATGGGATGCCTGCGTGTCGGGTAGGAGTAAGAGGTTAAAGAACCGTCAGACCTAGAGTTCCGAAACTTTAGAATCCTGTTCTAGACCTCAGGTCGATAGTGCATGGTGAGTTACGTGGCTCTAGAAGGTTCTAGGACTGAGAAACAACCTCGTACATTTGCAATGACTTCAAATCAATTTTTGCATTACGAAAATTACGACATTTAGAGTCGCAAGACTAGGTGCATTGCGACCGTCTCGGCCCATATAGACAGACCCCAACGTTTCTGTCCGATAGCTCATTCAAGGACCTCGTAGCAAGTCATGGAAAAAAGTGGATTTTCAGCACCAATTAGGGTTTTGCTCGGACACCAAATGACCGCTCGAGCTGAAACTTGGGATTCGGGGTTGCCTCAGCTAGGCCTACACAACATAAGAAATGGACACGCAGCGAGAACGTAACTACGTGTTTTATGTTTTTTTTAATGGTTTGAACCGAAGGCTTTGTGAATTTTGGGCCAGCTCTGAAGTACGAGGTCCTTCTGTAGCTCAGTTTTGGGCCAGCTCTGAAGTAGAATGTATGCACACATGAAAGTTGGCATATATTAAGTAGGTGAAAGTTGGCTACTAAACGAGTTGGAAAAAGTGGGTTTAGTGTCAGTTTGTATCAGTTTGGTGTCAGAATGATATCATATTGAAAATGGACAAAACATATTACTTATGCGCATGTAAAAAAAATGATAATAAAATTGGACAAAAGTGTATCATACAGTTCTTACACATGTGTAATTGACAAAAAAAAATCAAAGAATTTCGAAAAACAGAAAGCACTTTTTTAAGGGGTGATAAGTTTTTGACAATCATTTTTTTTTTAAATTTTGCTTTTGGATGTTGACTTGGGTTACATTTCCAATATGAAAAACCAAGGTGGAGCGGATTCGCCACCTGTTGGATTTTTAAAGTGTTACAACTGGCAATTGCCATATTGTCACGCCTTGGTCTTAGTATTTTGTGTTTTCTTTATTTGTTTGGTCAGGCCAGGGTGTGACATGGGTTATTGTGGTGTTTTTTTGTCTTGGGGTGTTGTGGGGGGACTAATTAGTCTATGGCTGCCTGAGGCGGTTCTCAGAGTCAGGTGATTTTTTTCGTTGTCTCTGATTGGGAACCATATTTAGGCAGCCATATTCTGAGTGTTTTCGTGGGTGATTGTTCCTGTCTCTGTGTTAGTGTTCACCAGATTGGCTGTAATAGGTTTCGCGTTTCGTTTGTAGTTTTTTGTATATTATAGTTTCATGTATCGTCGATTCTTCATTAAAGAACATGAGTAACCACCACCCTGCATTTTGGTCCGCTTCTCCTTCAACTGACGAACGCCGTTCCACATATGGCATTTGCAATACACTTTGGATGAATCAACGCCGAATTGGGTGGTATTGGACAATGTGTATATGGTTTGTCCGATGCCAATGACATGCCATTCATTTTTGTCCAATACAGGGGGCTATTCCCTTCCACCCAGTCTCTGCCCTTCCACCCAGTCTCTGCCCTTCCACCCAGTCTCTGCCCTTCCACCCAGTCTCTGCCCTTCCACCCGCAGTGGTTCAAACCATTGTGAGGGAAAGGGCAGGGAGTCACAATCTTTTGAAACTTAAAAATACTCTGTCTATAATCAGCACAAGTGCTTTCATTGCGTATTAATATTATTAATATTATTGCAATTACATAGTTATGTTTACAGTGATATATTGGGGGAGACAAATTATATTTTTCCCAGGATGGGAAACTACTGCTACTACTACTGTTAAGACTACTACTACTAATACTGTTACTACTACTGCTACTACTACTACTAATACTACCACTACTACTACTGCTACTACCACTACTACTGCTACTACTCCTGCTGCTACTACTGATACTGTTACTACTACTACTGCAACTGTTACTACTACTACTGCTACTGTTACTACTACTGCTACTGTTACTACTACTGCTACTGTTACTACTACTACTGCTACTGTTACTACTACTGCTACTGTTACTACTACTGCTACTGCTACTGTTACTACTACTGCTACTACTACTGCTACTGCTGCTACTACTACTGCTGCTACTACTACTCCTGCTGCTACTACTACTGCTGCTACAGCTGCTACTACTACTACTACTGCTGTTACTACAGCTGTTACTGCTGCTGATGCTGCTGCTACTACTACTGCTGTTACTACAGCTGTTACTGCTGCTGCTACCACTGATGCTGCTGCTACTGCCACTCTTACTACTGCTGCTTCTACTGTTACTACTGACACTACTGCTGCTTCTACTGTTACTACTGACCCTACTGCTGCTGCTACTACTACTACTGACCCTACTACTGCTACTGCTGCTACTACTACTACTACTACTGCTGTTACTACAGCTGTTACTGCTGCTGCTGCTACAACTGCTACTTGTACTACTGCTGCTGTTACTACTACTGTTACTGCTGTACCACTGATGCTGCTACTACTACTGCTGCTTCTACTGTTACTACTGCTGCTGCTACTACTACTACTACTGCTGACTACTACTGCTGCTACTGCTACTGACCCTACTACTGCTACTTGCTACTTGTACTACTGCTGCTACTACTACTGCTACTACTGCTGCTGTTACTACTACTGCTACTGCTGCTGCTGCTACTACTACTGCTACTTCTGCTGCTGCTACTACTACTGCTACTTCTGCTGCTGCTACTACTACTGCTACTTCTGCTGCTGCTACTACTACTGCTACTTCTGCTGCTGCTACTACTACTGCTACTTCTGCTGCTGCTACTACTACTGCTACTGCTGCTGCTGCTGCTGCTACTGCTGCTGCTACTACTACTACTACTGCTGCTGCTACTACAGCTGCTACTTGTACTACTGCTGCTGTTACTACAGCTGCTACTTGTACTACTGCTGCTGTTACTACTACCGCTGCTACTACTACCTCTACTGCTGCTGTTGTTACTACTACTGCTACTGCTGCTGCTGTTGCTACTGCTGCTGTTACTACTACTACTGCTACCTCTACTGCTGTTGTTACTACTGCTGCTACTGCTGCTACTACTGTTGCTACTACTACTGCTGCTACTACTGCTGCTACCTCTACTGCTGTTGTTACTTCTACTACTGCTGCTACTGCTGCTGTTACTACTGCTACTGTTACTACTACTACTGCTACTGCTGCTCTTACTACTGCTGCTACTAATGCTGCTGTTACTGCTTCTACCCCTACTACTGCTGCTGGTACTACTGCTTACTGTTACTGCTACTGATGCTGCTGCTGCTGCTACTACTGCTTACTGTTACTGCTACTGATGATGCTGCTGCTGCTACTACTACTGCTGCTGCTACCGCTGCTACTACAACTGCTACTGATGTTTCTGCTGCTGCTACTACTGCTGCTACTGCTGCTGTTACTACTACTGCTGCTGCTACTACTGCTGCTGGTACTACTACTGCCGCTACTACTGCTGCTGCTGCTACTACTGCTGCTACTACTGCTGTTACTACTGCTACTGCTACTGTTACTACTACTACTACTGCTGCTCTTACTACTGCTGCTACTACTGCTGCTGTTACTGCTTCTACCCCTACTACTGCTGCTGGTACTACTGCTTACTGTTACTGTTACTGCTACTTATGCTCCTGCTACTACTACTGCTACTAATACTACCGCTACTGCTGGCTGCCTCTACTACCGCTACTGCTGGCTGCCTCTACTACCGCTGCTACTACAGCTGCTACCACTGTTGCTGCTACTGTTGCTGCTACTGTTGCTGCTACTGTTGCTGCTACTGTTGCTGCTACTGTTGCTGCTACTACTGCTGCTGCTACTACTGCTGCTGGTACTACTACTGCCGCTACTACTGCTGCTGTTACTACTACTGCTGCTACTACTACTGCTGCTCTTACTACTGCTGCTGTTACTGCTTCTACCCCTACTACTGCTGCTGGTACTACTGCTTACTGTTACTGTTACTGCTACTTATGCTCCTGCTACTACTACTGCTACTACTGCTACTGTTACTACTACTGCTACTGTTACTACTACTACTACTGCTACTGTTACTACTACTGCTACTACTACTGCTACTGCTGCTACTACTACTGCTGCTACTACTACTCCTGCTGCTACTACTGCTGCTGCTACAGCTGCTACTACTACTACTACTGCTGTTACTACAGCTGTTACTGCTGCTGATGCTGCTGCTACTACTACTGCTGTGTTACTACAGCTGTTACTGCTGCTGCTACCACTGATGCTGCTGCTACTGCCACTCTTACTACTGCTGCTTCTACTGTTACTACTGACCCTACTGCTGCTACTACTACTACTGACCCTACTGCTGCTACTACTACTACTGACCCTACTACTGCTGCTGCTGCTGCTACTACAACTGCTACTTGTACTACTGCTGCTGTTACTACTACTGCTGCTGGTACTACTGCTACTACTGCTGCTACTTTTGCTGTTACTACAGCTGTTACTGCTACCACTGCTGCTGTTGCTGTTACTGCTGCTGCTACTGCTGCTGTTGCTCTTTCTACTGCTGCTGCTGTTACTGTTGCTACTGCTGTTGCTACTGCTGCTGTTTCTACTCCTGCTTGTGCTACTGCTGCTACTACTACTACTGCAGCTGCTACTGCTGCTGCTGCTACTGCTGCTGCTACTTTCTACTGCTGCTGCTACTACTGCTGCTACTGTTACTAATGCTGCTGTTGCTACCACTGCTGTTACTGCTGCTGTACCTACAGCTAATGCTACTACTGCTGCTACTGTTACTAATGCTGCTGTTACTACTGCTGCTGCTGCTACCACTGCTGTTACTGCTGCTGTTACTGCTGCTGCTACTGCTACTGATGCTACTACTGTTACTACTGATCAGGTTGTTACTACTGATCCTGTTGTTACTACTGCTGCTACTGCTGTTACTACTACTGCTGCTGCTGCAGTTACTACTACTACTGCTACTACTGCTGCTGCAGTTACTACTACTACTGCTGATGCAGTTACTACTACTACTGCTGCTACTGCTGCTGCAGTTACTACTACTACTACTGCTGCTACTACTGCTGCTGTTACTACTACTACTGCTACTGCTGCTGCTACTACTGGTGCAGTTACTACTACTGCTGTTGCAGGTACTGCTACTGCTGCTACTACTGCTGCTACTGCTATTACCCCTACTATTACTGCTTCTACCCCTACTACTGCTGCTGCTATTACTGCTTCTACCCCTACTGCTGCTGCTGCTATTACTGCTTCTACCCCTACTGCTGCTGCTGCTATTACTGCTTCTACTGCTGCTGCTGCTATTACTGCTTCTACCCCTACTGCTGCTGCTGCTATTACTGCTTCTACCCCTACTGCTGCTGCTGCTATTACTGCTTCTACCCCTACTGCTGCTGCTGCTATTACTGCTTCTACCCCTACTGCTACTGCTTCTACCCCTACTGCTGCTGCTGCTATTACTGCTTCTACTGCTGCTGCTGCTATTACTGCTTCTACTGCTGCTGCTGCTATTACTGCTACCGCTGCTGCTGCCGCTGCTGCTACTGCTGCTACTGCTGCTGCTGTTACTATAGCTGCTACCACTGTTGCTGCTACTGTTGCTGCTACTGTTGCTGCTACTGTTGCTGCTACTGTTGCTGCTGCTATTACTGCTACTGCTACTGCTGCTACTACTGATCCTACTGCTGCTTCTACTGATCCTACTACTGCTGCTATTACTGCTGCTACTACTGCTGCTTTACTGCTTCTACTTGCTGCTATTACTGCTGCTGCCCTACTGCTGCTGCTGCTATTACTGCTGCTACCCCTACTGCTGCTGCTATTACTGCTTCTACCCCTACTGCTGCTGCTGCTATTACTGCTTCTACTACTGCTGCTACTATTACTACTACTGCTACTGCTGATGTTACTACCTCTACTGCTGTTGCGACTGTTGCGACTACTACTGTTACTACTACTGTTACTACTACTGTTACTACTACTGTTACTACTACTGTTACTACTACTGTTACTACTACTGTTACTACTACTGTTACTACTACTGTTACTACTACTGTTACTACTACTGTTACTACTACTGTTACTACTACTGTTACTACTACTGTTACTACTACTGTTACTACTACTGTTACTACTACTGTTACTACTACTGTTACTACTACTGCTACTGTTACTGCTACTACTACTAAAACTACTACTACTGCTACAACTGGTCCTGCTACTACTACTGTTACTACTGATCCTGCTACTACTACTGTTACTACTGATCCTACTGTTACTGCTACTACTACTGTTACTACTGCTGTTGCTACTGATACTGCTACTAATACTGTTACTACTGATACTGCTACTAATACTGTTACTACTGATACTGCTACTAATACTGTTACTACTGATCCTGCAACTGATACTTTACATTTACATTACATTTACATTTAAGTCATTTAGCAGACGCTCTTATCCAGAGCGACTTACAAATTGGTGCATTCACCTTATGACATCCAGTGGGACAGTCACTTAACAATAGTGCATCTAAAACTTAGGGGGGGTGGGGTGAGAGGGATTACTTAACCTATCCTAGGTATTCCTTAAAGAGGTGGGGTTTCAGGTGTCTCCGGAAGGTGGTGATTGACTCCGCTGTCCTGGCGTCGTGAGGGAGTTTGTTCCACCATTGGGGGGCCAGGGCAGCGAACAGTTTTGACTGGGCTGAGCGGGAGCTGTACTTCCTCAGTGGTAGGGAGGCGAGCAGGCCAGAGGTGGATGAACGCAGTGCCCTTGTTTGGGTGTAGGGCCTGATCAGAGCCTGGAGGTACTGAGGTGCCGTTCCCCTCACAGCTCCGTAGGCAAGCACCATGGTCTTGTAGCGGATGCGAGCTTCAACTGGAAGCCAGTGGAGAGAACGGAGGAGCGGGGTGACGTGAGAGAACTTGGGAAGGTTGAACACCAGACGGGCTGCGGCGTTCTGGATGAGTTGAAGGGGTTTAATGGCACAGGCAGGGAGCCCAGCCAACAGCGAGTTGCAGTAATCCAGACGGGAGATGACAAGTGCCTGGATTAGGACCTGCGCCGCTTCCTGTGTGAGGCAGGGTCGTACTCTGCGGATGTTGTAGAGCATGAACCTACAGGAACGGGCCACCGCCTTGATGTTAGTTGAGAACGACAGGGTGTTGTCCAGGATCACGCCAAGGTTCTTGGCGCTCTGGGAGGAGGACACAATGGAGTTGTCAACCGTGATGGCGAGATCATGGAACGGGCAGTCCTTCCCCGGGAGGAAGAGCAGCTCCGTCTTGCCGAGGTTCAGCTTGAGGTGGTGATCCGTCATCCACACTGATATGTCTGCCAGACATGCAGAGATGCGATTCGCCACCTGGTCATCAGAAGGGGGAAAGGAGAAGATTAATTGTGTGTCGTCTGCATAGCAATGATAAGAGAGACCATGTGAGGTTATGACAGAGCCAAGTGACTTGGTGTATAGCGAGAATAGGAGAGGGCCAAGAACAGAGCCCTGGGGGACACCAGTGGTGAGCGCGTGGTGAGGAGACAGATTCTCGCCACGCCACCTGGTAGGAGCGACCTGTCAGGTAGGACGCAATCCAAGCGTGGGCCGCGCCGGAGATGCCCAACTCGGAGAGGGTGGAGAGGAGGATCTGATGGTTCACAGTATCGAAGGCAGCCGATAGATCTAGAAGGATGAGAGCAGAGGAGAGAGCGTTAGCTTTAGCAGTGCGGAGCGCCTCCGTGATACAGAGGAGAGCAGTCTCAGTTGAATGACTAGTCTTGAAACCTGACTGATTTGGATCAAGAAGGTCATTCAGAGAGAGATAGCGGGAGAGCTGGCCAAGGACGGCACGTTCAAGAGTTTTGGAGAGAAAAGAAAGAAGGGATACTGGTCTGTAATTGTTGACATCGGAGGGATCGAGTGTAGGTTTTTTCAGAAGGGTGCAACTCTCGCTCTCTTGAAGACGGAAGGGACGTAGCCAACGGTCAGGGATGAGTTGATGAGCGAGGTGAGGTAAGGGAGAAGGTCTCCGGAAATGGTCTGGAGAAGAGAGGAGGGGATAGGGTCAAGCGGGCAGGTTGTTGGGCGGCCGGCCGTCACAAGACGCGAGATTTCATCTGGAGAGAGAGGGGAGAAAGAGGTCAGAGCACAGGGTAGGGCAGTGTGAGCAGAACCAGCGGTGTCGTTTGACTTAGCAAACGAGGATCGGATGTCGTCGACCTTCTTTTCAAAATGGTTGAGAAGTCATCTGCAGAGGGAGGAGGGGGAGGGGGGCGGAGGATTCAGGAGGGAGGAGAAGGTGGCAAAGAGCTTCCTAGGGTTAGAGGCAGATGCTTGGAATTTAGCGTGGTAGAAAGTGGCTTTAGCAGCAGAGACAGAGGAGGAAAATGTAGAGAGGAGGGAGTGAAAGGATGCCAGGTCCGCAGGGAGGCTAGTTTTCCTCCATTTCCGCTCGGCTGCCCGGAGCCCTGTTCTGTGAGCTCGCAATGAGTCATCGAGCCACGGAGCGGGAGGGGAGGACCGAGCCGGCCTGGAGGATAGGGGACATAGAGAGTCAAGGGATGCAGAGAGGGAGGAGAGGAGGGTTGAGGAGGCAGAATCAGGAGATAGGTGGGAGAAGGTTTGAGCGGAGGGAAGAGATGATAGGATGGAAGAGGAGAGAGTAGCGGGGGAGAGAGAGCGAAGGTTGGGACGGCGCGATACCATCCTGAGTAGGGGCAGTGTGGGAGGTGTTGGATGAGAGCGAGAGGGAAAAGGATACAAGGCAGTGGTCGGAGACTTGGAGGGGAGTTGCAATGAGGTTAGTGGAAGAACAGCATCTAGTAAAGATGAGGTCGAGCGTATTGCCTGCCTTGTGAGAGGGTGAGGGGGGAAGGTGAGAGGGTGAGGTCAAAAGAGGAGAGGAGTGGAAAGAAGGAGGCAGAGAGGAAAGAGTCAAAGGTAGACGTGGGGAGGTTAAAGTCGCCCAGAACTGTGAGAGGTGAGCCGTCCTCAGGAAAGGAGCTTATCAAGGCATCAAGCTCATTGATGAACTCTCCGAGGGAACCTGGAGGGCGATAAATGATAAGGATGTTAAGCTTGAAAGGGCTAGTAACTGTGACAGCATGGAATTCAAAGGAGGCGATAGACAGATGGGTAAGGGGAGAAAGAGAGAATGACCACTTGGGAGAGATGAGGATCCCGGTGCCACCACCCCGCTGACCAGACGCTCTCGGGGTGTGCGAGAACACGTGGGCGGACGAAGAGAGAGCAGTAGGAGTAGCAGTGTTGTCTGTGGTGATCCATGTTTCCGTCAGTGCCAAGAAGTCAAGGGACTGGAGGGAGGCATAGGCTGAGATGAACTCTGCCTTGTTGACCGCAGATTGGCAGTTCCAGAGGCTACCGGAGACCTGGAACTCCACGTACTACTGCGCGCTGGGACCACCAGAGTAGGGTTACGGCCTACGGTGAGGAGCGTTTGTATGGTCTGTGCAGAGAGGAGAGAACAGGGATAAACAGACACATAGTTGACAGGCTACAGAAGAGGCTACGCTAATGCAAAGGAGATTGGAATGACAAGTGGACTACACGTCTCGAATGTTCAGAAAGTTAAGCTACGTAGCAAGAATCTTATTGACTAAAATGATTAAAATGATACAGTACTGCTGAAGTAGGCCAGCTGGCAGTGGGTGCGTTGTTGACACTACACTAATCAAGTCGTTCCGTTGAGTGTAATAGTTTCTGCAGTGTTGCTATTCGGGGGCTAGCAGGCTAGCTAGCAGTGTTGTTTACGTTACGTTGCGTTAAAAGAACGACAATAGATGGCTAGCGAACCTAGAAAATCGCTCTAGACTACACAATTATCTTTGATACAAAGACGGCTATGTAGCTAGCTAAGTAGCTAGCTACGATCAAACAAATCAAACCGTTGTACTGTAATGAAATGAAGTGAAAATGTGATACAACCTGTGAATGCGACCGGGTAGTTGAGTTAATACTGATACTGATACTGTTACTACTGTTACTACTGTTACTACTGTTACTACTGATCCTGCTACTACTGTTACTACTGCTACTACTGTTACTACTGCTACTACTGTTACTACTGTTACTACTGCTACTATTACTACTGATCCTGCTACTACTACTGCTACTACTACTGATCCTACTACTGTTACTACTACTGTTACTATTACTGTTACTACTACTGTTACTCAAATCAAATCAAATCAAATCAAATGTTATTTGTCACATACACATGGTTAGCAGATGTTAAATGCGAGTGTAGCGAAATGCTTGTGCTTCTAGCTTGTGCTTCTAGTTCCTACTGTTACTACTACTACTACTACTACTGATACTACTACTACTACTGTTACTACTGATACTACTACTACTGTTACTACTACTGATACTACTGTTACTACTAATACTGCTACTACTACTGATACTACTACTACTACTGTTACTACTACTACTGTTACTACTACTACTGTTACTACTACTACTGTTACTACTACTACTGTTACTACTACTACTGTTACTACTGATCATGCTACTACTACTGTTACTGTTACTACTGATACTACTACTACTACTGTTACTACTACTACTGTTACCACTGATCCTGCTACTACTACTGATACTACTACTGTTACTACTACTACTACTACTGTTACCACTGATCCTGCTACTACTACTGTTACCACTGATCCTGCTACTACTACTGATACTACTACTGTTACTACTACTACTGCTACTACTACTGTTACCACTGATCCTGCTACTACTACTGTTACCACTGATCCTGCTACTACTACTGATACTACTACTGTTACTACTACTACTGCTACTACTACTGTTACTACTGATCCTGCTACTACTACTGTTACTACTGTTACTACTGTTACTACTGTTACTACTACTGATACTGCTACTACTACTACTACTACTACTGATACTACTACTACTACTGTTACTACTGATACTACTACTACTGTTACTACTACTGATACTACTGTTACTACTAATACTGCTACTACTACTGATACTACTACTACTGCTACTACTACTGTTACTACTACTGTTACTACTGATATTGCTACTGTTACTACTGATATTGCTACTGTTACTACTGATACTGCTACTGTTACTACTGATCCTGCTACTAATACTGCTTCTGCTGCTGCTGCTACTGCTACTACTACTGTTACTACTACTACTGTTACTACTACTACTGTTACTACTACTACTGTTACTACTACTACTGTTACTACTGATCATGCTACTACTACTGTTACTGTTACTACTGATACTACTACTACTACTGTTACTACTACTACTGTTACCACTGATCCTGCTACTACTACTGATACTACTACTGTTACTACTACTACTGCTACTACTACTGTTACCACTGATCCTGCTACTACTACTGTTACCACTGATCCTGCTACTACTACTGATACTACTACTGTTACTACTACTACTGATACTACTACTGTTACTACTGATCCTGCTACTACTACTACTGTTACTACTGTTACTACTGTTACTACTACTGTTACTACTGTTACTACTACTGTTACTACTACTGATACTACTGTTACTACTACTACTACTACTGTTACTACTACTGATACTACTGATACTACTACTACTGTTACTACTACTGATACTACTGTTACTACTACTACTGTTACTACTACTGATACTACTGTTACTACTAATACTGCTACTACTACTGTTACTACTGTTACTACTAATACTGCTACTACTACTGTTACTACTGATATTGCTACTGTTACTACTGCTTCTGCTGCTGCTGCTACTGCTGATGTTGCTACCTCTGCTACTGCTGCTGTTGTCATTGCTACTGTTGCTGCTGCTGTTACACTGCTGTAACTACAGCTGTTACTGCTACCCAACAATTTTAGCATGTATAGCTTGGTGCGCCCCCACCCCCCCAATAAAATTGGGATGCATGCCAGCAAAGCCCACAAACTGTTAGGGCCAACATAAAGTCCCAACAGCAGAGTCCCAACACCTTACCACTGTTATACCTGGCTTTCAGCGGATCTCTTGTCTGGCAGCTTAACACTTCATTCAGCCTCATTTACTGCCTTTAAAAAAACATAGCTGATATGGCTGACTTGCTTTAACAAATGTGGTTTCTACTGACAATTGAGATGTACAAACTATGGCATAATTTAAAAAATTTTTTATTTATTTCACCTTTATTTAACCAGGTAGGCTAGTTGAGAACAGGTTCTCATTTGCAACTGCGACCTGGGGGGATGACAAGCGGATAAGAGGAAAATTAAGACAGTTTCAGTAATTAAGACAGTAATGAGCGAGCGAGGATGGACATAGTTATATTGGCTATTTGTTCAGCACTTTGAAATGTACAGCGTCAGAATTCAGAACATGGGCCATTCTTACAGTATACTCTCTGTATAACAAGTCAGAACCGTAGGATAAATAAAGGGGGCATATAAGCAGACAACGAAAGATCTTATAATATTCAACGACGTTTCTCTAAAACAGGCTATAGGCTACATGTGCAGCACGTGAAAGTTAGAGGTGAAAATGGACCAAATTATTAGGTTGAGGCACATGGGCTACTAACAGCTTACTACACAACATACACTTAGTATTATTCCTTAGCTACAGTAATATATATGTATAATAATAAAATATTCCATTTAGCAGATGCTTTTATCCATTGCGACTTACCGTCATGTGTGCAGACATTCTACATATGGGTGGTCCCGGGGATCGAACCCACTACCCTGGCGTTACAAGCGCCATGCTCTACCAACTGAGCTACAGAAGAACCACTGGGAGATACAGTATCATTTATGCAGCCGCATACGAGACAGTTTTGGACTTTGTTGTGCTCTTCGTAGGCAAATTTTGTCATCAAACTTTGTCATCAATGTCTGGCATTCTCTGATTTATGGTGCATTCAAGACAACTGGGAATTCTGGAAAAAAAACAAGGTCAGATCATGATGGCCTTAGTGAGCTTCAGGTCTGAGTTCTAGAAAGAGTTCCCGACTTACAACAATTTGATGACCGTTCAAAACGTATTTTCCCAGTCAGAGCTCATTTTCTTCAGAGTTGTTGTAGTCTTGAACTCACTGAAGTCTGAGATTTCCCAGTTTCCAGTTGTTTTGAGCATGGCAGAAGTCATGCTGGATCAGAGTTTCCAGTTGTTTTGAGCATGGCAGAAGTCATGCTGGTTTCCAGTTGTTTTGAGCATGGCAGAAGCCATGCTGGATCCTAGTTTCCAGTTGTTTTGAGCATGGCAGAAGTCATGCTGGCTTGTTGGATGTTCATCATTTTAAGCCTGGAAAAGCACCTGGGTTTCCAGCGGCAAGGGATGTGTGCACCCAGGTCAATAGCACATCACTTACCTCCGTGGGAACATAGGTGTGCTCCGGAGGACAAGTAGCAGGCGCATGCCCGCATCAATGTTCCAAAGCACAGGGGCAAACATGAAAACAGGAAACCAATACTACCTAATAGGTGATACAACAGAGTTCTAGATAAAGGGGAAGTAATCAGGGTAGTGATGGAGTCCAGGTGTGCCTAATGATGAGGTGCCTAATGATGAGGTGCCTAATGATGGTTGCCAGGTGTGCGTAATGATGGGTTGCCAGGACCGATGGGTAGTAGACCGGCGACGTCGAGCGGGACTAGATGTGAGAACTTCCAATGCAGTCATAGTCAGTGATCTAATAACTGATCATAATACTGATGTGATTGAAACATGGCTGAAGCTTGATGAATTTACTGTGTTACATGAGGCCTCTCTTCCTCCTTACACTAGTGACCATGTCCCCTGCGCATCCTGTGAAGGCGGAGGTGTTCCTAGCATTTATGACAGCAAATTTCAATAAAAAAAACTGTTTTTATCTTTTGAGCTTCTAGTCATCAAATCTATACAACTCAATCACTTTTTATAGCTACTGTTAACAGGCCTCCTGGGCCATTTACACAATTTCTCACTGAATTCCCTGAATTCTTATCGGACATGGTAGTCATGGCAGATAATATTCCAATGTTTGATTACTTCAATATTCACATGGAAAAGTCCACAGACCCTCTCCAAAAGGCTTTCGGAGCCATCATCGACTCAGTGTGTTTTGTCCAGCATGTCTCCGAGCCTACTCACTGTCACAGTCATACCATGGATCTTTCAATGACATTGAAGTACAAAAAACGGTTAACCATCTGAGGAACTAAATTTAAACATGCGTAATACCCTTATTTTTGTACATAATGTTTCACCTATCGTCTCTTATGACCGAACATAACTTCTAGAGATCAGGACTGCGATTACTCACCTCGCACTAGCAGAATCGTTTTTCTTCTTTCACAACTTGACGAGCCGGGGGATATACGGCTCCCTCGAACAGTCACGACCCCAGTGATCTGCATGAAGAGGTGGAGGAGAGAGGCCGGAGAGCGGGCTGCCTTCTGAGAAGTCGGAGGTGGTCAAATAAACCCCCACTTCCCCAATTCTGCAAGCAAACATGCAATCTTTGGACAATAAAATGGTAGTTTTATCTTCGCTCTAACTCGTCCAAAGGGACATTAACTGTAACATCTTATGCTTCACGGAGTAGTGGCTGAACGACGAAAAAATCAACATACAGCTGGCTGGTTGTACGATGTACCGGCAGGATACAACAGGGCGTCTGGTAAGACAAGGTATTTGGTATTTTTGGTATTGTATTAGGATTCCCATTAGCTGTTGCAAAATCCTGGGGTTCTCACAACATGATGCATAATACAGAACATCAACATACAAGAAAAGCTTAAAGACAGAACTAGATTAATTTTAAAAAGGCACAAGTAGCCTACATATCAATACATAGACACACACTATATGGGTCCAATAGGGGAGAAGCGTTGTGCGGCGAGGTGTTGCTTTATCTGTTTTTTGAAAACAGTTTTGCTGTTTATTTGAGCAATATGAGATGGAAAAAGGGCACTATATAATATTCTTGTTTTCTTGAATTTGTTCTGGATTTATGAAAAGACCCCTGGTGACATGCCTGTTGGGGTAAGTGTGTGTGTCAGAGCTGTGTGTAAATTGACTGCAAATAATTTGGGATTTTCAACACATGAATGTTTCTTAGAAAAAGAAGTGATGCAGTCAGTGTCTCCTTTACACTTAGCCAAGAGAGACTGGCAGCATAGTGTTAATATCAGCCCTCTGATTACAGTCAAGGGGCAGCGGGGCGATGGTCTATGTATTTTTGTAAACAACAGTTAATGCACAATATCTAAGGAAGCCTTGAGCTATTGAGGTAGAATTTATCATGATAAGTTGCAGACCACACTATCTACCAAGAGATTTCATTTTATTCCGCCATAAGCATGTTAAATGTGTAAACAGAGGGAAAAGAAATCTGGACCACCTATACTCCACACAGAGACTCATACACAGCTCTCCCTCACCCTCCATTTGGCAAATCTGACCATAATTCCATCCTCTTGATTCCTGCATACATGCAAAAATTAAAGCAGGAAGCATCAGTGACTAGATCAATAAAAAGTGGTCAGATGAAGCAGATGCTAAGCTACAGGACTGCTTTTCTAGCACAGACTGGAAATGATCTGGGATTCCTCCAATGACATTGAGGAGTACACCACATCCTTCACTGGCTTCATCAATAAGTGCATCGATGACATTGAGTACACCACATCCTTCACTGGCTTCATCAATAAGTGCATTGATGACATTGAGCAGTACATCACATCCTTCACTGGCTTCATCAATAAGTGCATTGATGACATTGAGCAGTACATCACATCCTTCACTGGCTTCATCAATAAGTGCATTGATGACATTGAGCAGTACATCACATCCTTCACTGGCTTCATCAATAAGTGCATTGATGACATTGAGCAGTACATCACATCCTTCACTGGCTTCATCAATAAGTGCATTGATGACATTGAGCAGTACATCACATCCTTCACTGGCTTCATCAATAAGTGCATTGATGACATTGAGCAGTACATCACATCCTTCATTGGCTTCATCAATAAGTGCATTGATGACATTGAGCAGTACATCACATCCTTCACTGGCTTCATCAATAAGTGCATTGATGACATTGAGCAGTACATCACATCCTTCATTGGCTTCATCGATAAGTGCATCGATGACGTCGCCCCCACAATGACAGTACATACCACAACCAAAAGCCATGGATTACAGACAGAATCTGCACTGAGCTAAAGGCTAGAGCTGCTGCTTTCAAGGAGCGGGAATCAAACCTGGAAGCTTATAAGAAATCCCGCAATGCCCTCTGACAAACCATCAAACAGGCAAAGCTTCAATACAGGACTAAGAACGAGTCGTACTACACCGGCTCTGATGCTCGTCAGATGTGTCAGGGCCTGTAGGCCATTAAAGACTACAAAGGGAAGCACAGCCAAGAGCTGCCCAGTGTTACGAGCCTACCAGACTAGCTGAACTACTACTAGGCTCGCTTCAAGGCAAGTAACACTGAAACGTGCATGAGAGCACCAGCTGTACCTCTCCGCAGCCAATGTGTGTAAGACCTTTAGACAGGTCAACATTCACCAGGTCGCAGGGTCAGACAGATTACCAGGATGTGTACTGCGAGCATGCGCAGATCAACTAGCTAGTGTCTTCACTGACATTTCCATCCTCTCCCTGTCTGAGTCTGTAATACCAACATGTTTTAAGCAGACCACCA
>NC_060195.1:2416556-2446556 GCF_021184085.1 Oncorhynchus gorbuscha | reverse complement strand
GGAAACCCCTGTCTGCCTTAATGTCTGCCTGGGAGAGACTCAAAAGATCTGGAAACCCCTGTCTGCCTGGGAGAGACTCAAAAGATCTGGAAACCCCTGTCTGCCTGGGAGAGACCCACAATATCTGGAAACCCCTGTCTGCTTTAATGTCTGCCTGGGAGAGACCCAAAAGATCTGGAAACCCCTGTCTGCCTTAATGTCTGCCTGGGAGAGACCCACAAGATCTGGAAACCTATGTCTGCTTTAATGTCTGCCTGGGAGAGACCCAAAAGATCTGGAAACCCCTGTCTGCCTTAATGTCTGCCTGGGAGAGACCCACAAGATCTGGAAACCCCTGTCTGCTTTAATGTCTGCCTGGGAGAGACCCAAAAGATCTGGAAACCCCAGTCTGCTTTAATGTCTGCCTGGGAGAGACCCACAAGATCTGGAAACCCCTGTCTGCTTTAATGTCTGCCTGGGAGAGACCCAAAAGATCTGGAAACCCCTGTCTGCTTTAATGTCTGCCTGGGAGAGACCCAAAAGATCTGGAAACCCCTGTCTGCCTTAATGTCTGCCTGGGAGAGACCCACAAGATCTGGAAACCCCTGTCTGCCTTAATGTCTGCCTGGGAGAGACTCAAAAGATCTGGAAACCCCTGTCTGCCTTAATGTCTGCCTGGGAGAGACTCAAAAGATCTGGAAACCCCTGTCTGCCTGGGAGAGACTCAAAAGATCTGGAAACCCCTGTCTGCCTTAATGTCTGCCTGGGAGAGACCCACAATATCTGGAAACCCCTGTCTGCTTTAATGTCTGCCTGGGAGAGACCCAAAAGATCTGGAAACCCCTGTCTGCCTTAATGTCTGCCTGGGAGAGACCCACAAGATCTGGAAACCTATGTCTGCTTTAATGTCTGCCTGGGAGAGACCCAAAAGATCTGGAAACCCCTGTCTGCCTTAATGTCTGCCTGGGAGAGAACCACAAGATCTGGAAACCCCTGTCTGCTTTAATGTCTGCCTGGGAGAGACCCAAAAGATCTGGAAACCCCTGTCTGCCTTAATGTCTGCCTGGGAGAGACCCACAAGATCTGGAAACCCCTGTCTGATTTAATGTCTGCCTGGGAGAGACCCAAAAGATCTGGAAACCCCTGTCTGCTTTAATGTCTGCCTGGGAGAGACCCAAAAGATCTGGAAACCCCTGTCTGCCTTAATGTCTGCCTGGGAGAGACCCACAAGATCTGGAAACCCCTGTCTGCCTTAATGTCTGCCTGGGAGAGACTCAAAAGATCTGGAAACCCCTGTCTGCCTTAATGTCTGCCTGGGAGAGACTCAAAAGACCTGGAAACCCCTGTCTGCCTGGGAGAGACTCAAAAGATCTGGAAACCCCTGTCTGCCTTAATGTCTGCCTGGGAGAGACCCACAATATCTGGAAACCCCTGTCTGCTTTAATGTCTGCCTGGGAGAGACCCAAAAGATCTGGAAACCCCTGTCTGCCTTAATGTCTGCCTGGGAGAGACCCACAAGATCTGGAAACCCCTGTCTGCTTTAATGTCTGCCTGGGAGAGACCCAAAAGATCTGGAAACCCCTGTCTGCCTTAATGTCTGCCTGGGAGAGACCCAAAATATCTGGAAACCCCTGTCTGCTTTAATATCTGCCTGGGAGAGACCCAAAATATCTGGAAACCCCTGTCTGCTTTAATGTCTGCCTGGGAGAGACCCAAACAATCTGGAAACCCCTGTCTGCTTTAATGTCTGCCTGGGAGTTACCCAAAAGATCTGGAAACCCCTGTCTGCCTGGGAGAGACCCAAAAAATCTGGAAACCCCTGTCTGCCTGGGAGAGACCCAAAAGATCTGGAAACCCCTGTCTGCCTGGGAGAGACCCAAAAGATCTGGAAACCCCTGTCTGCTTTAATGTCTGCCTGGGAGAGACCCAAAAGATCTGTAAACCCCTGTCTGCCTTAATGTCTGCCTGGGAGAGATTCAAAAGATCTGGAAACCCCTGTCTGCCTGGGAGAGACCCACAAGATCTGGAAACCCCTGTCTGCTTTAATGTCTGCCTGGGAGAGACCCAAAGATCTGGAAACCCCTGTCTGTCTGCCTGGGAGAGACCCAAAAGATCTGGAAACCCCTGTCTGCCTTAATGTCTGCCTGGGAGAGACCCAAAAGATCTGGAAACCCCTGTCTGCTTTAATGTCTGCCTGGGAGAGACCCAAAAGATCTGGAAACCCCTGTCTGCCTTAATGTCTGCCTGGGAGAGACCCAAAAGATCTGGAAACCCCTGTCTGCTTTAATGTCTGCCTGGGAGAGACCCAAAGATCTGGAAACCCCTGTCTGCTTTAATGTCTGCCTGGGAGAGACCCAAAAGATCTGGAAACCCCTGTCTGCCTTAATGTCTGCCTGGGAGAGACCCACAAGATCTGGAAACCCTGTCTGCCTTAATGTCTGCCTGGGAGAGACCCACAAGATCTGGAAACCCCTGTCTGCCTTAATGTCTGCCTGGGAGAGACCCAAAAGATCTGGAAACCCCTGTCTGCCTTAATGTCTGCCTGGGAGAGACCCACAAGAGAAACCCCTGTCTGCTTTAATGTCTGCCTGGGAGAGACCCAAAAGATCTGGAAACCCCTGTCTGCTTTAATGTCTGCCTGGGAGAGACCCACAAGATCTGGAAACCCCTGTCTGCCTTTAATGTCTGCCTGCCTGGGAGAGACCCAAAAGATCTGGAAACCCCTGTCTGCCTTAATGTCTGCCTGGGAGAGACCCACAAGATCTGGAAACCCCTGTCTGCTTTAATGTCTGCCTGGGAGAGACCCAAAAGATCTGGAAACCCCTGTCTGCCTTAATGTCTGCCTGGGAGAGACCCAAAAGATCTGGAAACCCCTGTCTGCTTTAATGTCTGCCTGGGAGAGACCCAAAAGATCTGGAAACCCCTGTCTGCTTTAATGTCTGCCTGGGAGAGACCCAAAAGATCTGGAAACCCCTGTCTGCCTTAATGTCTGCCTGGGAGAGACCCAAAGATCTGGAAACCCCTGTCTGCTTTAATGTCTGCCTGGGAGAGACCCAAAAGATCTGGAAACCCCTGTCTGCTTTAATGTCTGCCTGGGAGAGACCCAAAAGATCTGGAAACCCCTGTCTGCCTTAATGTCTGCCTGGGAGAGACCCAAAAGATCTGGAAACCCCTGTCTGCCTTAATGTCTGCCTGGGAGAGACCCAAAGAAACCCCTGTCTGCCTTAATGTCTGCCTGGGAGAGACCCACAAGATCTGGAAACCCCTGTCTGCCTTAATGTCTGCCTGGGAGAGACCCACAAGATCTGGAAACCCCTGTCTGCCTTAATGTCTGCCTGGGAGAGACCCACAAGATCTGGAAACCCCTGTCTGCTTTAATGTCTGCCTGGGAGAGACCCAAAAGATCTGGAAACCCCTGTCTGAAACCCCTGTCTGCTTTAATGTCTGCCTGGGAGAGACCCAAAAGATCTGGAAACCCCTGTCTGCTTTAATGTCTGCCTGGGAAGACCCAAAAGATCTGGAAACCCCTGTCTGCCTTAATGTCTGCCTGGGAGAGACCCAAAGATCTGGAAACCCTGTCTGCCTTAATGTCTGCCTGGGAGAGACCCAAAGATCTGGAAACCCCTGTCTGCCTTAATGTCTGCCTGGGAGGACCCAAAAGAGACCCCTGTCTGCCTGGGAGAGACCCAAAAGATCTGGAAACCCCTGTCTGCCTGGGAGAGACCCAAAAGATCTGGAAACCCCTGTCTGCCTGGGGAGACTCAAAAGAGAAACCCCTGTCTGCCTGGGAGAGACCCAAAAGATCTGGAAACCCCTGTCTGCCTGGGAGAGACTCAAAAGATCTGGAAACCCCTGTCTGCTTTAATGTCTGCCTGGGAGAGACCCAAAAGATCTGGAAACCCCTGTCTGCCTGGGAGAGACCCAAAAGATCTGGAAACCCCTGTCTGCCTTAATGTCTGCCTGGGAGAGACCCAAAAGATCTGGAAACCCCTGTCTGCCTTAATGTCTGCCTGGGAGAGACCCAAAAGATTTGGAAACCCCTGTCTGCTTTAATGTCTGCCTGGGAGAGACCCAAAAGATCTGGAAACCCCTGTCTGCCTGGGAGAGACCCAAAAGATCTGGAAACCCCTGTCTGCCTTAATGTCTGCCTGGGAGAGACCTAAAAGATCTGGAAACCCCTGTCTGCCTGGGAGAGACCCAAAAGATCTGGAAACCCCTGTCTGCCTGGGAGATACCCAAAAGATCTGGAAACCCTTGTCTGCCTTAATGTCTGCCTGGGAGAGACCCAAAAGATCTGGAAACCCCTGTCTGCCTGGGAGAGACTCAAAAGATCTGGAAACCCCTGTCTGCCTGGGAGAGACCCAAAAGATCTGGAAACCCCTGTCTGCCTTAATGTCTGCCTGGGAGAGACCCAAAAGATCTGGAAACCCCTGACTGCCTGGGAGAGACCCAAAAGATCTGGAAACCCCTGTCTGCCTGGGAGAGACCCAAAAGATCTGGAAACCCCTGTCTGCCTGGGAGAGACTCAAAAGATCTGGAAACCCCTGTCTGCCTGGGAGAGACCCAAAAGATCTGGAAACCCCTGTCTGCCTGGGAGAGACTCAAAAGATCTGGAAACCCCTGTCTGCTTTAATGTCTGCCTGGGAGAGACCCAAAAGATCTGGAAACCCCTGTCTGCCTGGGAGAGACCCAAAAGATCTGGACACCCCTGTCTGCTTTAATGTCTGCCTGGGACAGACCCAAAAGATCTGGAAACCCCTGTCTGCCTGGGAGATACCCAAAAGATCTGGAAACCCTTGTCTGCCTTAATGTCTGCCTGGGAGAGACCCAAAAGATCTGGAAACCCCTGTCTGCCTGGGAGAGACTCAAAAGATCTGGAAACCCCTGTCTGCCTGGGAGAGACCCAAAAGATCTGGAAACCCCTGTCTGCCTTAATGTCTGCCTGGGAGAGACCCAAAAGATCTGGAAACCCCTGACTGCCTGGGAGAGACCCAAAAGATCTGGAAACCCCTGTCTGCCTGGGAGAGACCCAAAAGATCTGGAAACCCCTGTCTGCCTGGGAGAGACTCAAAAGATCTGGAAACCCCTGTCTGCCTGGGAGAGACCCAAAAGATCTGGAAACCCCTGTCTGCCTGGGAGAGACTCAAAAGATCTGGAAACCCCTGTCTGCTTTAATGTCTGCCTGGGAGAGACCCAAAAGATCTGGAAACCCCTGTCTGCCTGGGAGAGACCCAAAAGATCTGGACACCCCTGTCTGCTTTAATGTCTGCCTGGGACAGACCCAAAAGATCTGGAAAGAGAGATCAGGGTCCAGAGTAACGCCGAGGTCCTTCAGTTTTATATTTGAGACGACTGTACAACCATTAAGATTAATTGTCAGATTCAACAGAAGATCTCTTTGTTTCTTGTGACCTAGAACAAGCATCTCTGTTTTGTCCGAGTTTAACAGTAGAAAGTTTGCAGCCATCCACTTCCTTATGTCTGAAACACATGCTTCTAGCGAGGGCAATTTTGGGGCTTCACCATGTTTCATTGAAATGTACAGCTGTGTGTCATCCGCATAGCAGTGAAAGTTAACATGTTTTCGAATAACATCCCCAAGAGGTAAAATGTATAGTGAAAACAATAGTGGTCCTAAAACGGAACCTTGAGGAACACGGAAATTTACAGTTGATTTGTCAGAGGACAAACCATTCACAGAGACAAACTGATATCTTTCCGACAGATAAGATCTAAACCAGGCCAGAACATGTCCGTGTAGACCAATTTGGGTTTCCAATCTCTCCAAAAGAATGTGGTGATCGATGGTATCAAAAGCAGCACTAAGGTCTAGGAGCACGAGGACAGATCCAGAGCCTAGGTCAGATGCCATTAAAATGTCATTTACCACCTTCACAAGTGCCGTCTCAGTGCTATGATGCGGTCTAAAACCAGACTGAAGCATTTCGTATACATTGTTTGTCTTCAGGAAAGCAGTGAGTTGCTGCGCAACAGCCTTCTCTAAAAATTTTGAGAGGAATGGAAGATTCGATATAGGCCGATAGTTTTTTATATTTTCTGGGTCAAGGTTTGGCTCTTTCAAGAGAGGCTTTATTACTGCCACTTTTAGTGAGTTTGGTACACATCCAGTGGATAGAGAGCCCTTTATTATGTTCAACATAGGAGGGCCAAGCACAGGAAGCAGCTCTTTCAGTAGTTTAGTTGGAATAGGGTCCAGTATGCAGCTTGAAGGTTTAGAGGCCATGATTATTTTCATCATTGTGTCAAGAGATATAGTACTAAAACACTTGAGCGTCTCTCTTGATCCTAGGTCCTGGCAGAGTTGTGCAGACTCAGGACAACTGAGGTTTGGAGGAATACGCAGGTTTAAAGAGGAGTCCGTAATTTGCTTTCTAATAATCATAATCTTTTCCTCAAAGAAGTTCATGAATTTATCACTGCTAAAGTGAAAGTCATCCTCTCTTGGGGATTGCTGCTTTTTAGTTAGCTTTGCGACAGTATCAAAAAGGAATTTCGGATTGTTCTTATTTTCCTCAATTAAGTTAGAAAAATAGGATGATCGAGCAGCAGTAAGGGCTCTTCGGTACTGCACGGTACCGTCTTTCCAAGCTAGTCGGAAGACTTCCAGTTTGGTGTGGCGCCATTTCCGTTCCAATTTTCTGGAAGCTTGCTTCAGAGCTCGGGTATTTTCTGTGTACCAGGGAGCTAGTTTCTTATGAGAAATGTCTTTAGTTTTTAGGGGTGCAACTGCATCTAGGGTATTGCGCAAGATTAAATTGAGATCCTCAGTTAGGTGGTTAACTGATTTTTGTCCTCTGGCGTCCTTGGGTAGGCAGAGGGAGTCTGGAAGGGCATTAAGGAATCTTTGTGTTGTCTGTGAATTTATAGCACGACTTTTGATGGTCCTTGGTTGGGTCTGAGCAGATTATTTGTTGCAATTGCAAACGTAATAAAATGGTGGTCCAATAGTCCAGGATTATGAGGAAATGCATTAAGATCCACAACATTTATTCCATGGGACAAAACTAGGTCCAGCGTATGACTGTGACAGTGAGTGGGTCCAGAGACATGTTGGACAAAACCGACTGAGTCGATGATGGCTCCGAAAGCCTTTTGGAGTGGGTCTGTGGACTTTTCCATGTGAATATTAAAGTCACCAAAGATTAGAATATTATCTGCTATGACTACAAGGTCCGATAGGAATTCAGGGAACTCAGTGAGAATCGCTGTATATGGCCCAGGAGGCCTGTAAACAGTAGCTATAAAAAGTGATTGAGTAGGCTGCATAGATTTCATGACTAGAAGCTCAAAAGACGAAAACGCCATTTTTTTTTTGTAAATTGAAATTTTCTATCGTAAATGTTAGCAACACCTCCGCCTTTGCGGGATGCATGGGGGATATGGTCACTAGTGTAGCCAGGAGGTGAGGCCTAATTTAAAACAGTAAATTCATCAGGCTTAAGCCATGTTTCAGTCAGGCCAATCACATCAAGATTATGATCAGTGATTAGTTCATTGACTATAATTGCCTTTGAAGTAAGGGATCTAACATTAAGTAGCCCTATTTTGAGATGTGAGGTATCATGATCTCTTTCAGTAATGACTGGAATGGAGGTGGTCTTTATCCTAGTGAGATTGCTAAGGCGAACACCGCCATGTTTAGTTTTGCCCAACCTATGTCGAGGCACAGACACGGTCTCAATGGTGATAGCTGAGCTGACTACACTGACTGTGCTAGTGGCAGACTCCACTATGCTGGCAGGCTGGCTAACAGCCTGCTGCCTGGCCTGCACCCTATTTCATTGTGGAGCTAGAGAAGTTAGAGCCCTGTCTATGTTGGTTGATAAGATGAGAGCACCCCCAGCTAGGATGGAGTCCGTCACTCCTCAGCAGGCCAGGCTTGGTCCTGTTTGTGGGTGAGTCCCAGAAAGAGGGCCAATTATCTACAAATTCTATCTTTTGGGAGGGGCAGAAAACAGTTTTCAACCAGCGATTGAGTTGTGAGACTCTGCTGTAGAGCTCATCACTCCCCCTAACTGGGAGGGGGGCAGAGACAATTACTCGATGCCGACACATCTTTCTAGCTGATATGCACGCAGAAGCTATGTTGCGCTTGGTGATCTCTGACTGTTTCATCCTAACATCGTTGGTGCCGACGTGGATAACAATATCTCTATACTCTCTACACTCGCCAGTTTTAGCTTTAGCCAGCACCATCTTCAGATTAGCCTTAACGTCGGTAGCCCTGCCCCCTGGTAAACAGTGTATGATCGCTGGATGATTCGTTTTAAGTCTAATACTGCGGGTAATGGAGTCTCCTAGAGTTTTCAATTTGTCAGAGCTAATGGTGGGAAGCTCTCAAAGCACTTCATGACAACGGAAGTGAGTGCTACAGGGCGATAGTCGTTTCGCTTAGTTACCTTAGCTTTCTTGGGAAGAGGAATATTGGTGACCCTCTTGAATCATGTGGGAACAGCAGACAGGAATAGGGATTGATTGAATATGTCCCTTAACACACCAGCCAGCTGGTCTGCGCATGCTATAAGGATACGGCTAGAGATTCCGTCTAGGCCGGCAGCCTTGTGAGTGTTAACATGTTTAAATGTTTTACTCACATTGGCTGCGGTGAAAGAGAGCACACAGGTTTTGGTAGCGGGCCGTGTCGGTCGCACTGTATTGTCCTCAAAGCGAGCAAAGAAGTTGTTTAGTTTGTCTGTGAGCAAGACATCCTGGTCCGTGACGGGGCTGGTTTTGTGATTTGTCTGCAGACCCTGCCACATACCTTTCATGTCTGAGCCGTTGAATTGCGAGTGTACTTTGTCTCTATACTGCCGCTTAGCTTGTTTGATTGCCAAGCGGAGGGAATAGCTACACCGTTTGAATTCTGTCGTGGTTCCTTTCGCCTTGCCCTGATTAAAAGCTTTCAGTTCGTGCTTTCAGTTTTGCGTGAATGCTGCCATCAATCCATGGTTTCTGGTTGGGGAAGGTTTTAATAGTCGCCATGGGTACAACATCACCAATGCACTTGCTAATTAACTCGCTCACCGACTCAGCGAATATATAAATGTTGTTGTTCAATGCTATCCGGACATATCCCAGTCCATGTGATCGAAGCAATCTTGAAGTGTGGAATCAGATTGGTCGGACCAGCGTTAAACAGACCTGAGTGTGGGCTTTTCCTGTTTTAGTTTCTGTCTATGGGCTGGGAGCAACAAAATGGTGCCGTTGTCAGATTTGCCAAAAGGAGGGCGAGGGAGGGCTTTGTATGCATTGGGGAAGTAGGAGTAACAATGATCCAGAACTTTGCCAGCCCGGGTCGCGCATTCGATATGCTGATAAAATTTAGGGAGCCTTGTTTTCAGATTAGCCTTGTTAACCTCTCTGCGCACCGAACCCGTTAGCGGGATGAAATTCAACAACATACGGTGATCGCTACATAAATAGACATATTAAACATTCATGAAAATGGAAGTGTCTCATATGTTTCGAAAGCCTTGAATCTTGCTAATCCAACTGCGTTGTCAGATTTAGAAAGAATAGGATGCGATTATCTGAGGATAGAGCCCCATAAAAAACAACTATTTCAACCAGCACAGGCGTAACAAAATCACAAACTGCAATAAAATAATAGTTTACCTTTGACGATCTTCGTCTGTGTAAATGTAATGTAATGTCTGTTTGCAATCCCAATGCTCATTGTTACACATTTACATTACATTTAAGTCATTTAGCAGACGCTCTTATCCAGAGCGATTTACAAATTGGTGCATTCACCTCATAACTGAGAGTAATACATAGTGGAACCATCATCATGTTGTTGTATATAACTGACAGTAATACACAGAGGAACCATCGTCATGTTGTTGTATATAACTGACAGTAATACATAGTGGAACCATCATCATGTTGTATATAACTGACAGTAATACATAGTGGAACCATCATCATGTTGTATATAACTGACAGTAATACACAGTGGAACCATCATCAAGTTGTATATAACTGACAGTAATACATAGTGGAACCATCATCATGTTGTATATAACTGACAGTAATACACAGTGGAACCATCATCAAGTTGTATATAACTGACAGTAATACATAGTGGAACCATCATCATGTTGTTGTATATAACTGACAGTAATACATAGTGGAACCATCATCATGTTGTATATAACTGACAGTAATACATAGTGGAACCATCATCATGTTGTTGTATATAACTGACAGTAATACATAGTGGAACCATCATCATGTTGTTGTATATAACTGACAGTAATACATAGTGGAACCATCATCATGTTGTTGTATATAACTGACAGTAATACATAGTGGAACCATCATCATGTTGTTGTATATAACTGACAGGAATACATAGTGGAACCATCATCATGTTGTATATAACTGACAGTAATACACAGAGGAACCATCGTCATGTTGTATATAACTGACAGTAATACACAGTGTAACCATCATCATGTTGTTGTATATAACTGACAGTAATACATAGTGGAACCATCATGTTGTTGTATATTACTGACAGTAATACACAGTGGAACCATCATCATGTTGTTGTATATAACTGACAGTAATACACAGTGGAACCATCATCATGTTGTATATAACTGACAGTAATACAGAGTGGAACCTTAATCATGTTGTTGTATATAAATGACAGTAATACAAAGTGGAACCATCATGTTGTTGTATATTACTTACAGTAATACACAGTGGAACCATCATCATGTTGTTGTATATAACTGACAGTAATACACAGTGGAACCATCATCATGTTGTATATAACTGACAGTAATACATAGTGGAACCATCATCATGTTGTATATAACTGACAGTAATACACAGTGGAACCATCATCATGTTGTTGTATATAACTGACAGTAATACACAGTGGAACCATCATCATGTTGTTGTATATAACTGACAGTAATACATAGTGGAACCATCATCATGTTGTATATAACTGACAGTAATACATAGTGGAACCATCATCATGTTGTATATAACTGACAGTAATAAATAGTGGAATCATCATCATGTTGTTGTATTTAACTGACAGTAATACATAGTGGAACCATCATCATGTTGTATATAACTGACAGCAATAAATAGTGGAACCATCATCATGTTGTTGTATATTACTAACAGTAATACACAGTGGAACCATCATCATGTTGTATATAACTGACAGTAATACATAGTGGAACCATCATCATGTTGTTGTATATAACTGACAGTAATACACAGTGGAACCATCATCATGTTGTATATAACTGACAGTAATACACAGTGGAACCATCATGTTGTATATAACTGACAGTAATACACAGAGGAACCATCATAATGTTGTATATAACTGACAGTAATACACAGTGGAACCATCATCATGTTGTATATAACTGACAGTAATACACAGTGGAACCATCATCATGTTGTTGTAATATAACTGACAGTAATACACAGTGGAACCATCATCATGTTGTATATAACTGACAGTAATACACAGTGGAACCATCATCATGTTGTTGTATATAAATGACAGTAATACATAGTGGAACCTTCATCATGTTGTTGTATATAAATGACAGTAATACACAGTGGAACCATCATCATGTTGTATATAACTGACAGTAATACACAGTGGAACCATCATCATGTTGTATATAACTGACAGTAATACACAGTGGAACCATCATCGTGTTGTTGTATATAAATCATATTAATACACAGTGGAACCATGTTGTATATAACTGACAGCAATACACAGTGGAACCATCATCATGTTGTTGTATATAAATGACAGTAATACGTAGTTGAACCTTCATCATGTTGTATATAACTGACAGTAATACACATTGGAACCATCGTCATGTTGTGTATAACTGACAGTAATACATAGTGGAACCTTCATCATGTTGTTGTATATAAATGACAGTAATACAAAGTGGAACCATCATCATGTTGTTGTATATTACTGACAGTAATACACAGTGAAACCATCATGATGTTGTTGTATGTAACTGACAGTAATACATAGTGGAACCTTCATCATGTTGTTGTATATAAATCACAGTAATACACAGTGGAACCATCATGTTGTTGTATATAACTGACAGTAATACAGAGTGGAACCTTCATCATGTTGTATATAACTGACAGTAATACACAGTGGAAACATCATCATGTTGTATATAACTGACAGTAATACATAGTGGAACCATCATCATGTTGTATTTAACTGACAGTAATACATAGTGGAACCATCATCATGTTTTATATAACTGACAGCAATAAATTGTGGAACCATCATCATGTTGTTGTATAAAACTGACAGTAATACATAGTGGGAACCATCATCATGTTGTTGTATATAACTGACAGTAATACACAGTGGAACCATCATCATGTTGTATATAACTGACAGTAATACATAGTGGAACCTTCATCATGTTGTTGTATATAAATGACAGTAATACACAGTGGAACCATCATCATGTTGTTGTATATAACTGACAGTAATACACAGTGGAACCATCATCATGTTGTATATAACTGACAGTAATACACAGTGGAACCATCATCGTGTTGTTGTATATAAATCATATTAATACACAGTGGAACCATGTTGTATATAACTGACAGCAATACACAGTGGAACCATCATCATGTTGTTGTATATAAATGACAGTAATACGTAGTTGAACCTTCATCATGTTGTATATAACTGACAGTAATACACATTGGAACCATCGTCATGTTGTGTATAACTGACAGTAATACATAGTGGAACCTTCATCATGTTGTTGTATATAAATGACAGTAATACAAAGTGGAACCATCATCATGTTGTTGTATATTACTGACAGTAATACACAGTGAAACCATCATGATGTTGTTGTATGTAACTGACAGTAATACATAGTGGAACCTTCATCATGTTGTTGTATATAAATCACAGTAATACACAGTGGAACCATCATGTTGTTGTATATAACTGACAGTAATACAGAGTGGAACCTTCATCATGTTGTATATAACTGACAGTAATACACAGTGGAAACATCATCATGTTGTATATAACTGACAGTAATACATAGTGGAACCATCATCATGTTGTATTTAACTGACAGTAATACATAGTGGAACCATCATCATGTTTTATATAACTGACAGCAATAAATTGTGGAACCATCATCATGTTGTTGTATAAAACTGACAGTAATACATAGTGGGAACCATCATCATGTTGTTGTATATAACTGACAGTAATACACAGAGGAAGCATCATCATGTTGTATATAACTGACAGTAATACACAGTGGAACCATCATCATGTTGTATATAACTGACAGTAATATATAGTGGAACAATCATCATGTTGTATATAACTGACAGTAATAAACAGTGGAACCATCATCATGTTGTATATAACTGGCAGTAATACATAGTGGAACCATCATCATGTTGTTGGATATAACTGACAGTAATACACAGTGGAACCATCATCATGTTGTTGGATATAACTGACAGTAATACACAGTGGAACCATCATCATGTTGTTGTATATAACTGACAGTAATACACAGTGGAACCATCATCATGTTGTTGTATATAACTGACAGTAATACACAGTGGAACCATCATCATGTTGTTGTATATAACTGACAGTAATACACAGTGGAACCATCATCATGTTGTATATAACTGACAGTAATACACACTGGAACCATCATCATGTTGTATATAACTGACAGTAATACACAGAGGAACCATCATCATGTTGTTATATATAACTGACAGTAATACACATTGGAACCATCATCATGTTGTTGTATATAACTGACAGTAATAAACAGTGGAACCATCATCATGTTGTATATAACTGGCAGTAATACATAGTGGAACCATCATCATGTTGTTGGATATAACTGACAGTAATACACAGTGGAACCATCATCATGTTGTTGGATATAACTGACAGTAATACATAGTGGGAACCATCATCATGTTGTTGTATATTACTGACAGTAATACACAGAGGAACCATCATCATGTTGTATATAACTGACAGTAATACACAGTGGAACCATCATCATGTTGTATATAACTGACAGTAATATATAGTGGAACAATCATCATGTTGTATATAACTGACAGTAATAAACAGTGGAACCATCATCATGTTGTATATAACTGGCAGTAATACATAGTGGAACCATCATCATGTTGTTGGATATAACTGACAGTAATACACAGTGGAACCATCATCATGTTGTTGGATATAACTGACAGTAATACACAGTGGAACCATCATCATGTTGTTGTATATAACTGACAGTAATACACAGTGGAACCATCATCATGTTGTTGTATATAACTGACAGTAATACACAGTGGAAACATCATCATGTTGTTGTATATAACTGACAGTAATACACAGTGGAACCATCATCATGTTGTATATAACTGACAGTAATACACACTGGAACCATCATCATGTTGTATATAACTGACAGTAATACACAGAGGAACCATCATAATGTTGTTGTATATAACTGACAGTAATACACATTGGAACCATCATCATGTTGTTGTATATAACTGACAGTAATACACAGTGGAACCATCATCATGTTGTATATAACTTCCAGTAATACACAGTGGAACCATCATCATGTTGTATATAACTGACAGTAATACACAGTGGAACCATCATCATGTTATATATAACTGACAGTAATACACAGTGGAACCATCATCAAGTTGTTGTATATAACTGACAGTAATACACAGTGGAACCATCGTCATGTTGGATATAACTGACAGTAATACACAGTGGAACCATCATCATGTTGTATATAACTGACAGTAATACACAGAGGAACCATCATCATGTTGTTGTATATAACTGACAGTAATTCACAGAGGAACCATCATCATGTTGTATATAACTGACAGTAATACACAGAGGAACCATCATCATGTTGTATATAACTGGCAGTAATACATAGTGGAACCATCATCATGTTGTTGGATATAACTGACAGTAATACACAGTGGAACCATCATCATGTTGTATATAATTGACAGTAATACACAGTGGAACCATCATCATGTTGTTGTATATAACTGACAGTAATACACAGTGGAACCATCATCATGTTGTATATAACTGACAGTAATACACAGAGGAACCATCATCATGTTGTTGTATATAACTGACAGTAATACACAGAGGAACCATCGTCATGTTGTTGTATATAACTGACAGTAATACACAGTGGAACCATCATCATGTTGTTGTATATAACTGACAGTAATACACAGAGGAACCATCGTCATGTTGTATATAACTGACAGTAATACACAGAGGAACCATCATCATGTTGTTGTATATAACTGACAGTAATACATAGAGGAACCATCATCATGTTGTTGTATATAACTGACAGTAATACACAGTGGAACCATCATCATGTTGTATATAACTGACAGTAATACACAGTGGAACCATCATCATGTTGTATATAACTGACAGTAATACACAGTGGAACCATCGTCATGTTGGATATAACTGACAGTAATACACAGTGGAACCATCATCATGTTGTAGTAATACACAGAGGAACCATCACATGTTGTTGTATATAACTGACAGTAATACACAGAGGAACCATCATCATGTTGTTGTATATAACTGACAGTAATACACAGAGGAACCATCATCATGTTGTATATAACTGACAGTAATACACAGAGGAACCATCATCATGTTGTTGTATATAACTGACAGTAATACACAGAGGAACCATCATCATGTTGTTGTATAAAACTGACAGTAATACACAGAGGAACCATCATCATGTTGTTGTATATAACTGACAGTAATACACAGAGGAACCATCATCATGTTGTTGTATATAACTGACAGTAATACACAGTGGAACCATCATCATGTTGTATATAAATGACAGTAATACATAGTGGGAACCATCATCATGTTGTTGTATATTACTGACAGTAAGACACAGAGGAACCATCATCATGTTGTTGTATAAAACTGACAGTAATACACAGTGGAACCATCATCATGTTGTTGTATAAAACTGACAGTAATACATAGTGGGAACCATCATCATGTTGTTGTATATTACTGACAGTAATACACAGTGGAACCATCATCATGTTGTTGTATATAACTGACAGTAATACACAGTGGAACCATCATCATGTTGTATATAACTGACAGTAATACACAGAGGAACCATCATCATGTTGTTGTATATAACTGACAGTAATACACAGAGGAACCATCGTCATGTTGTTGTATATAACTGACAGTAATACACAGTGGAACCATCATCATGTTGTTGTATATAACTGACAGTAATACATAGAGGAACCATCATCATGTTGTTGTATATAACTGACAGTAATACATAGTGGAACAATCATCATGTTGTATATAACTGACAGTAATACACAGAGGAACCATCAACAAGTTGTTGTATATAACTGACAGTAATACACAGTGGAACCATCATCATGTTGTATATAACTGACAGTAATACACAGTGGAACCATCATCATGTTGTATATAACTGACAGTATTAGACAGTGGAACCATCATCATGTTGTATATAACTGACAGTAATACACAGTGGAACCATCATCATGTTGTATATAACTGACAGCAATACACAGAGGAACCATCATCATGTTGTTGTATATAACTGACAGTAATACATAGAGGAACCATCATCATGTTGTTGTATATAACTGACAGTAATACATAGTGGAACAATCATCATGTTGTATATAACTGACAGTAATACACAGAGGAACCATCAACAAGTTGTTGTATATAACTGACAGTAATACACAGTGGAACCATCATCATGTTGTATATAACTGACAGTAATACACAGTGGAACCATCATCATGTTGTATATAACTGACAGCAATACACACTGGAACCATCATCATGTTGTATGTAACTGACAGTAATACACAGAGGAACCATCATCATGTTGTATATAACTGACAGTAATACACAGTGGAACCATCATCATGTTGTTGTATATAACTGACAGTAATACGTAGTGGAACCATCATTATGTTGTTGTATATAACTGACAGTAATACACAGTGGAACCATCATTATGTTGTATATAACTCACAGTAATACACAGTGGAACCATCATCATGTTGTATTTAACAGTGGAACCATCATCATGTTGTTGTATGTAACTGACAGTAATACACAGTGGAACCATCATCATGTCGTTTATAAATGACAGTAATACATAGTGGAACCATCATCATGTTGTTGTATATAACTGACAGTAATACACAGTGGAACCATCATCATGTTGTTGTATATAACTGACAGTAATACATAGTGGAACCATCATCATGTTGTTGTATATTACTGACAGTAATACACAGTGGAACCATCATCATGTTGTTGTAAATAACTGACAGTAATACACAGTGGAACCATTATCATGTTGTATATAACTTACATTAATACACAGTGGAACCATCATCATGTTGTATATAACTGACAGTAATACACAGTGGAACCATCATCATGTTATATATAACTGACAGTAATACACAGTGGAACCATCATCAAGTTGTTGTATATAACTGACAGTAATACACAGTGGAACCATCGTCATGTTGGATATAACTGACAGTAATACACAGTGGAACCATCATCATGTTGTATATAACTGACAGTAATACACAGAGGAACCATCATCATGTTGTTGTATATAACTGACAGTAATACACAGTGGAACCATCATCATGTTGTTGTATATAACTGACAGTAATACACAGTGGAACCATCATCATGTTGTTGTATATAACTGACAGTAATACACAGTGGAACCATCATCATGTTGTTGTATATAACTGACAGTAATACACAGTGGAACCATCATCATGTTGTATATAACTGACAGTAATACACAGTGGAACCATCATCATGTTGTATATAACTGACAGTAATACACAGTGGAACCATCATCATGTTGTTGTATATAACTGACAGTAATACACAGTGGAACCATCATCATGTTGTTGTATATAACTGACAGTAATACATAGTGGAACCATCATCATGTTGTTGTATATAAGTGACAGTAATACATAGTGGAACCATCATCATGTTGTATATAACTGACAGTAATACATAGTGGAACCATCATCATGTTGTATGTAACTGACAGTAATACATAGTGGAACCATCATCATGTTGTATATAACTGACAGTAATACACAGTGGAACCATCATCATGTTGTATATAACTGACAGTAATACACAGTGGAACCATCATCATGTTGTATATAACTGACAGTAATACACAGTGGAACCATCATCATGTTGTATATAACTGACAGTAATACACAGTGGAACCATCATCATGTTATATATAACTTACAGTAATACACAGTGGAACCATCATCAAGTTGTTGTATATAACTGACCGGAATACACAGTGGAACCATCGTCATGTTGGATATAACTGACAGTAATACACAGTGGAACCATCATCATGTTGTTGTATATAACTGACAGTAATACACAGAGGAACCATCGTCATGTTGTATATAACTGACAGTAATACACAGTGGAACCATCATCATGTTGTTGTATATAACTGACAGTAATACATAGTGGAACCATCATCATGTTGTTGTATATAACTGACAGTATTACACAGTGGAACCATCATCATGTTGTTGTATATAACTGACAGTAATACACAGTGGAACCATCATCATGTTGTTGTATATAACTGACAGTAATACACAGTGGAACCATCATCATGTTGTTGTATATAACTGACAGTAATACACAGTGGAACCATCATCATGTTGTATATAACTGACAGTAATACACAGTGGAACCATCATCATGTTATTGTATATAACTGACAGTAATACACAGTGGAACCATCATCATGTTTATATAACTGACAGTAATACACAGAGGAACCATAATCATGTTGTTGTATATAACTGACAGTAATACACAGTGGAACCATCATCATGTTGTTGTATATAACTGACAGTAATACACAGTGGAACCATCATCATGTTGTATATAACTGACAGTAATACACAGTGGAACCATCATCATATTGTTGTATATAACTGACAGTAATACACAGTGGAACCATCATCATGTTGTTGTATATAACTGACAGTAATACACAGTGGAACCATCATCATGTTGTTGTATATAACTGACAGTAATACACAGTGGAACCATCATCATGTTGTATATAACTGACAGTAATACACAGTGGAACCATCATCATGTTGTATATAACTGACAGTAATACACAGTGGAACCATACACAGTGGAACCATCATCATGTTGTTGTATATAACTGACAGTAATACACAGTGGAACCATCATCATGTTGTTGTATATAACTGACAGTAATACATAGTGGAACCATCATCATGTTGTTGTATATAAGTGACAGTAATACATAGTGGAACCATCATCATGTTGTATATAACTGACAGTAATACATAGTGGAACCATCATCATGTTGTATATAACTGACAGTAATACATAGTGGAACCATCATCATGTTGTATATAACTGACAGTAATACATAGTGGAACCATCATCATGTTGTATATAACTGACAGTAATACACAGTGGAACCATCATCATGTTGTATATAACTGACAGTAATACACAGTGGAACCATCATCATGTTATATATAACTTACAGTAATACACAGTGGAACCATCATCAAGTTGTTGTATATAACTGACCGGAATACACAGTGGAACCATCGTCATGTTGGATATAACTGACAGTAATACACAGTGGAACCATCATCATGTTGTTGTATATAACTGACAGTAATACACAGAGGAACCATCGTCATGTTGTATATAACTGACAGTAATACACAGTGGAACCATCATCATGTTGTTGTATATAACTGACAGTAATACATAGTGGAACCATCATCATGTTGTATATAACTGACAGTAATACACAGTGGAACCATCATCATGTTATATATAACTTACAGTAATACACAGTGGAACCATCATCAAGTTGTTGTATATAACTGACCGGAATACACAGTGGAACCATCGTCATGTTGGATATAACTGACAGTAATACACAGTGGAACCATCATCATGTTGTTGTATATAACTGACAGTAATACACAGAGGAACCATCGTCATGTTGTATATAACTGACAGTAATACACAGTGGAACCATCATCATGTTGTTGTATATAACTGACAGTATTACACAGTGGAACCATCATCATGTTGTTGTATATAACTGACAGTAATACACAGTGGAACCATCATCATGTTGTTGTATATAACTGACAGTAATACACAGTGGAACCATCATCATGTTGTTGTATATAACTGACAGTAATACACAGTGGAACCATCATCATGTTGTATATAACTGACAGTAATACACAGTGGAACCATCATCATGTTATTGTATATAACTGACAGTAATACACAGTGGAACCATCATCATGTTGTATATAACTGACAGTAATACACAGAGGAACCATAATCATGTTGTTGTATATAACTGACAGTAATACACAGTGGAACCATCATCATGTTGTTGTATATAACTGACAGTAATACACAGTGGAACCATCATCATGTTGTTGTATTTAACTGACAGTAATACACAGTGGAACCATCATCATGTTGTTGTATATAACTGACAGTAATACACAGTGGAACCATCATCATGTTGTATATAACTGACAGTAATACACAGTGGAACCATCATCATGTTGTATATAACTGACAGTAATACACAGTGGAACCATCATCATGTTGTTGTATATAACTGACAGTAATAATCATCATGTTGGAACCATCATCATGTTGTTGTATATAACTGACAGTAATACATAGTGGAACCATCATCATGTTGTTGTATATAAGTGACAGTAATACATAGTGGAACCATCATCATGTTGTATATAACTGACAGTAATACATAGTGGAACCATCATCATGTTGTATATAACTGACAGTAATACATAGTGGAACCATCATCATGTTGTATATAACTGACAGTAATACATAGTGGAACCATCATCATGTTGTATATAACTGACAGTAATACACAGTGGAACCATCATCATGTTGTATATAACTGACAGTAATACACAGTGGAACCATCATCATGTTATATATAACTTACAGTAATACACAGTGGAACCATCATCAAGTTGTTGTATATAACTGACCGGAATACACAGTGGAACCATCGTCATGTTGGATATAACTGACAGTAATACACAGTGGAACCATCATCATGTTGTTGTATATAACTGACAGTAATACACAGAGGAACCATCGTCATGTTGTATATAACTGACAGTAATACACAGTGGAACCATCATCATGTTGTTGTATATAACTGACAGTAATACATAGTGGAACCATCATCATGTTGTATATAACTGACAGTAATACACAGTGGAACCATCATCATGTTATATATAACTTACAGTAATACACAGTGGAACCATCATCAAGTTGTTGTATATAACTGACCGGAATACACAGTGGAACCATCGTCATGTTGGATATAACTGACAGTAATACACAGTGGAACCATCATCATGTTGTTGTATATAACTGACAGTAATACACAGAGGAACCATCGTCATGTTGTATATAACTGACAGTAATACACAGTGGAACCATCATCATGTTGTTGTATATAACTGACAGTATTACACAGTGGAACCATCATCATGTTGTTGTATATAACTGACAGTAATACACAGTGGAACCATCATCATGTTGTTGTATATAACTGACAGTAATACACAGTGGAACCATCATCATGTTGTTGTATATAACTGACAGTAATACACAGTGGAACCATCATCATGTTGTATATAACTGACAGTAATACACAGTGGAACCATCATCATGTTATTGTATATAACTGACAGTAATACACAGTGGAACCATCATCATGTTGTATATAACTGACAGTAATACACAGAGGAACCATAATCATGTTGTTGTATATAACTGACAGTAATACACAGTGGAACCATCATCATGTTGTTGTATATAACTGACAGTAATACACAGTGGAACCATCATCATGTTGTTGTATTTAACTGACAGTAATACACAGTGGAACCATCATCATGTTGTTGTATATAACTGACAGTAATACACAGTGGAACCATCATCATGTTGTATATAACTGACACACAGACACAGGCACACACACACAGACACACACATACACATACACACACTCACACGCACCCACAGACACACACACACAGATGCACACACACAGACACACACACACACACACACACACACACACACACACACACACACACACACACACACACACACACACACACACACACACACACACACACACACACACACACACACACACACACACACACACACACACACTGACACGAACACACACACACACAGACACACACACACACAAACACACACACAGCCACACATACACACAGAAACAGACACAGACACACACACACACACACACACACACACGCACACGCACACGCACACGCACACACGCACACGCACACGCACAGACACAGACACACACACAAACACACACACAGCCACACATACACACAGAAACAGACACAGACACACACACACACACACACACACACACACACGCACACGCACACGCACACGCACACGCACACACGCACACGCACACGCACAGACACAAACACACACACAGCGACACACACACAGACACGGACACACACACACACACAGACAGACAGACACAGACAGACACACACACACACCCACAGACACACACACACACACAGACACACACGCAGACACACAGACACAGACACAGACACACACACACACACACACAGACACAGACACACACACACACACACAGACACACACGCAGACACACAGACACAGACCCACACACACACACAGACACACACACAGACACAGACACAGACACACACACAGACACAGACACACACACACACACACAGACACACACACACAGACACACACACACATGCAGACACACACACAGAGACACACACAGACACACACACAGACACACACAGACACACACACACAGACACACAGACACTCACACTTGACACACACGCAGGCACACACACACAGACACACACACACACACACACACACACACACACACACACACACACACACACACACACACACACACACACACACACACACACACACACACACACACACACACACACACACACACACACACACACACAGACAGACAGACACATACACACAGACACACACACAGACACACACACAAAGACCAATCAAATCAAAATCATCAAATCAAATCCAATTTTATTTGTCACATACACATGGTTAGCAGATGTTAATGCGAGTGTAGCGAAATGCTTGTGCTTCTAGTTCCGACAATGCAGTGATAACCAACAAGTAATCTAACTAACAATTCCAAAACTACTGTATTATACACAGTGTAAGGGGATAAGGAATATGTACATAAGGATATATGAATGAGTGATGGTACAGAGCAGCATACAGTAGATGGTATCGAGTCCAGTATATACATATGAGATGAGAGTGTAGACAAAGTAAACAAAGTGGCATAGTTAAAGTGGCTAGTGATACATGTATTACATAAGGATGCAGTCGATGATGTAGAGTACAGTATATACATATGCATATGAGATGAATAATGTAGGGTAAGTAACATTATATAAGGTAGCATTGTTTAAAGTGGCTAGTGATATATTTACATCATTTCCCATCAATTCCCATTATTAAAATGGCTGGAGTTGGGTCAGTGTCAATGACAGTGTGTTGGCAGCAGCCACTCAATGTTAGTGGTGGCTGTTTAACAGTCTGATGGCCTTGAGATAGAAGCTGTTTTTCAGTCTCTCGGTCCCAGCTTTGATGCACCTGTACTGACCTCGCCTTCTGGATGATAGCGGGGTGAACAGGCAGTGGTTCGGGTGGTTGATGTCCTTGATGATCTTTATGGCCTTCCTGTAACATCGGGTGGTGTAGGTGTCCTGGAGGGCAGGTAGTTTGCCCCCGGTGATGCGTTGTGCAGTCCTCACTACCCTCTGGAGAGCCTTACGGTTGAGGGCGGAGCAGTTGCCGTACCAGGCAGTGATACAGCCCGCCAGGATGCTCTCGATTGTGCATCTGTAGAAGTTAATAATAATAATAATAATATATGCCATTTAGCAGACGCTTTTATCCAAAGCGACTTACAGTCATGTGTGCATACATTCTACGTATGGGTGGTCCCGGGGATCGAACCCACTACCCTGGCGTTACAAGCGCCATGCTCTACCAACTGAGCTAAGTTTGTGAGTGCTTTTGGTGACAAGCCGAATTTCTTCAGCCTCCTGAGGTTGAAGAGGCGCTGCTGCGCCTTCTTCACGACGCTGTCAGTGTGAGTGGACCAATTCAGTTTGTCTGTGATGTGTATGCCGAGGAACTTAAAACTAGCTACCCTCTCCACTACTGTTCCATCGATGTGGATAGGGGGGTGTTCCCTCTGCTGTTTCCTGAAGTCCACAATCATCTCCTTAGTTTTGTTGACGTTGAGTGTGAGGTTATTTTCCTGACACCACACTCCGAGGGCCCTCACCTCCTCCCTGTAGGCCGTCTCGTCGTTGTTGGTAATCAAGCCTACCACTGTTGTGTCGTCCGCAAACTTGATGGTTGAGTTGGAGGCGTGCGTGGCCACGCAGTCGTGGGTGAACAGGGAGTACAGGAGAGGGCTCAGAACGCACCCTTGTGGGGCCCCCGTGTTGAGGATCAGCGGGGAGGAGATGTTGTTGCCTACCCTCACCACCTGGGGGCGGCCCGTCAGGAAGTCCAGTACCCAGTTGCACAGGGCGGGGTCGAGACCCAGGGTCTCGAGCTTGATGACGAGCTTGGAGGGTACTATGGTGTTGAATGCCGAGCTGTAGTCGATGAACAGCATCCTCACATAGGTATTCCTCTTGTCCAGGTGGGTTAGGGCAGTGTGCAGTGTGGTTTAGATTGCATCGTCTGTGGACCTATTTGGGCGGTAAGCAAATTGGAGTGGGTCTAGGGTGTCAGGTAGGGTGGAGGTGATATGGTCCTTGACTAGTCTCTCAAAGCACTTCATGATGACGGAAGTGAGTGCTACGGGGCGGTAGTCGTTTAGCTCAGTTACCTTAGCTTTCTTGGGAACAGGAACAATGGTGGCCCGCTTGAAGCATGTGGGTACAGCAGACTGGTATAGGGATTGATTGAATATGTCCGTAAACACACCGGTCAGCTGGTCTGCGCATGCTCTGAGGGCGCGGCTGGGGATGCCATCTGGGCCTGCAGCCTTGCGAGGGTTAACACGTTTAAATGTCTTACTCACCTCGGCTGCAGTGAAGGAGAGACCGCATGTTTTCGTTGCAGGCCGTGTCAGTGGTACTGTATTGTCCTCAAAGCGGGCAAAAAAGTTATTTAGTCTGCCTGGGAGCAAGACATCCTGGTCTGTGACTGGGCTGGGTTTCTTCTTGTAGTCCGTGATTGACTGTAGACCCTGCCACATGCCTCTTGTGTCTGAGCCATTGAATTGAGATTCCACTTTGTCTCTGTACTGAAGCTTAGCTTGTTTAATAGCCTTGCGGAGGGAATATTTGCATTGTTTATATTCGGACATGTTACCAGACACCTTGCCCTGATTAAAAGCAGTGGTTCGCGCTTTCAGTTTCACGCGAATGCTGCCATCAATCCACGGTTTCTGGTTAGGGAATGTTTTTATCGTTGCTATGGGAACGACATCTTCGACGCACGTTCTAATGAACTCGCACACCGAATCAGCGTATTCGTCAATATTTCCATCTGACACAATACGAAACATGTCCCAGTCCACGTGATGGAAGCAGTCTTGGAGTGTAGAGTCAGCTTGGTCTGACCAGCGTTGGACAGACCTCAGCGTGGGAGCCTCTAGTTTTAGTTTCTGCCTGTAGGCAGGGATCAGCAAAATGGAGTCGTGGTCAGCTTTCCCGAAAGGGGGGCGGGGCGGGGCCTTATATGCGTCGCGGAAGTTAGAGTAACAATGATCCAAGGTTTTACCACCCCTGGTTGCGCAATCGATATGATGATAAAATTTAGGGAGTCTTGTTTTCAGATTAGCTTTGTTAAAATCCCCAGCTACAATGAATGCAGCCTCCGGATAAATGGTTTCCACACTCAGACACACACAAAGACACACACACACACACAAATACATACAGACACACACAGACACAGACACAGACACAGACACAGACACAGACACAGACACACACACATACACACACACAGACACAGACACACACACACAGACACACACGCAGGCACACACACACTGACACACACACCCAGACACACACACACACACACACACAGACACACACACAGACACACACACAGACACACACACAGACACACACACAGACACACACACACACACACACACACACACACACACACACACACACACACACACACACACACACACACACACACACACACACACACACACACACACACACACACACACACACACACACACACACACACACACACTGACAAAGACACACATACACAGACACACACACAGACAAACACACAGACACCTACACACACACACAGACACACATGCACACAGACACACACACACAGACACAGACACACACACACAGACGCACACACACACACAGACACAGACACAGACACATACAGACACAGACACACACACACACAGACACACACACACACACAGACACAGACACACACACACACACAGACACACACACACACACACACAGACAGACACACACGCACACACAGACACAGACACACACACACAGACACACACACACACACACACACACACACACACACACACACACACACACACACACACACACACACACACACACACACACACACACACACACACACACACACACACACACACACTGTAACGGCGTTCGTCTGTTGAAGAAAGAGAGTAGGACCGAAATGCAGCATGCAGGTTACTCATGACTTTAATGAACTGAATCGCGGTACATGAAATAACTGAATACAAAAACAACAGAACGTAACGTGAAACTAATTACAGCCTATCTCGTGAACACTACACAGAGACAGGAACAAACACCCACAAAATACAACGCGAACTCAGGCTACCTAAATACGGTTCCCAATCAGAGACAACGACAAGCACCTGACTCTGATTGAGCATCGCCTCAGGCAGCCAAGCCTAACTAGACACACCCCTAATCATCCGCAATCCCTAATAATACAAACCCCAATACGAATACAACATATAAACCCATGTCACACCCTGGCCACCCCCCAAACATATAACAAAAACACAAAATACAATGACCAAGGCGTGACAGAACCCCCCCCCCCCCTAAGGTGCGGACTCCCGGACGCACCTCAAGATCATAGGGAGGGTCCGGGTGGGCGTCTGTCCATGGTGGCGGTTCTGGCTCGGGACGTGGACCCCACTCCATCAATGTCCTATTTCCTCCCCTTCGCGTCCTGGGATAATCCAACTTCTCCGCCGACCATGGCCTAATAGTCCTCACCTTGATCCCCACATAACTGAGGAGCAGCTAGTGACAGAGGGGCAGCTCGGGACAGAGGGGCAGCTCGGGACAGAGGGGCAGCTCGGGACAGAGGGGCATCTCAGGACAGAGGGGCATCTCAGGACAGAGGGGCATCTCAGGACAGGGGGCAGCTCGGGACAGAGGGGCATCTCAGGATAGAGGGGCATCTCGGGACAGAGGGGCATCTCGGGACCGAAGCAGCCCGGGACTGAGGGGAAGCCCGGTACTGAGGGGAAGCCCGGTACTGAGGGGAAGCCCGGTACTGAGGGGAAGCCCAGTACTGAGAGGAAGCCCAGTACTGAGAGGAAGCCCAGTACTGAGATGAAGCTCAGGCAGGTAGTAGGCTCCGGTAAATCCTGGCTGGCTGGTGGAACTGGATGATTCAGGTTGTCTGGCCGATCTAGAAGATCATGGCTGACTGGCACTTCTGGCGGATCTTGGCAGACTGGCACTTCTGGCGGATCCTGGCAGACTGGCGACGCTGGGCAGACTGGCGGCGCTGGGCAGACTGGCGGCGCTGGGCAGGCTGGCGGCGCTGGGCAGACTGGCGGCGCTGGGCAGACTGGTGGCGCTGGGCAGACTGGGAGCACTGGGCAGACTGGGAGCACTAGCGGCGCTGGGCAGACTGGCGGCGCTGGCGGTGCCGGGCAGACTGGGAGCACTGGCCGCGCTGGGCAGACTGGGAGCAATGGCCGCGCTGGGCCGACTGGGAGCACTGGCGGCGCTGGGCAGACTGGCAGCACTGGCGGAGCTGGGCAGACTGGGAGCACTGGCCGCGCTGGGCAGACTGGGAGCACTGGCCGCGCTGGGCAGACTGGGAGCACTGGCCGCGCTGGGCCGGCTGGGAGCACTGGCGGTGCTGGGCAGACTGGAGACTCCGGCAGCGCAGGAGAGGAGAAAAGCGCTGGCTGCGCTGAACAGGCGAGGCGCACTGGAGGCCTGGTGCGTGGTGCTGGAACTGGTGGTACTGGATCTAGGACACGCACAGGAAGCCTGGTGCGGGGAGCTGCTACCGGAGGACTGGTGTGTAGAGGTGGCTCTGGATAGACCGGACCGTGCAGGCACACTGGAGCTCTTGAGCACCGAGCCTGCCCAAGCTTACCTGGCTCGATGCCCACTCTAGCCCGGTCAATAGGAAGGGTTGGTATGTGCCGCACCTGGCTCTGCACCCACACTGGAAACACTATGCGCTCCATAGCATAACACGGTGCCTGCCCGGTCTCTCTAGCCCAATGGTGAGCACAGGGAGTATGCGCAGGTCTCCTACCTGGCATAACTATTCTCCCTTCTAGCCCCCCCCCCAATATTTTTGGGGGGCTGCTTTTCCGGCTTCCAACCGCGTCGCCGTGCTGCCTCCTCATACCTGCGCCTCTCCGCTTTAGCCGCGTCTATTTCATCCTTGGGACGGCGATATTCTCCCGGCTGCGCCCAGGGTCCTTTTCCGTCTAATTCCTCCTCCCATGTCCAAATCTCCAAATGGTGCAGCCTCTCCCACTGCAACTGCTCTTCACGATTAACAGGGAGAGTAGGCTCAGGTCTGACTCCTGACTCAGCCACTCTCTCTCTGCGCTCTCCCTCGTTACTTTCGGTTTTTGCTCTGCGTCGCCGTGTTTTCCTTTTTGACTCCATTAGCCTGTAGCCCTCTTCGCACTGCTGAAGCGAATCCCAGGCGGGCGCCTGCACTCTCTCTGGGTCGGCCGCCCACCTGTCGATTTCTTCCCACGTCGTATAATCCATGCTTCTGCTGTCCATAACGTCCTCCTTTAGCTCCTGCCAGTTCACACGCTGCTCGGTCTGTGAGTGGTGGTGGGTGTTTCTGTAACGTCGTTCGTCTGTTGAAGTTAGAGAGTAGGACCAAAATGCAGCGTGTAGGTTAATCATGACTTTAATGAACTGAATCGCGGTACATGAAATAACTGAATACAAAAACAATAGAACGTAACGTGAAACTAATTACAGCCTATCTCGTGAACACTACACAGAGACAGGAACAAACACCCACAAAATACAACGCGAACTCAGGCTACCTAAATACGGTTCCCAATCAGAGACAACGACAAGCACCTGACTCTGATTGAGCATCGCCTCAGGCAGCCAAGCCTAACTAGACACACCCCTAATCATCCGCAATCCCAAATAATACAAACCCCAATACGAATACAACATATAAACCCATGTCACACCCTGGCCACCCAAACATATAACAAAAACACAAAATACAATGACCAAGGCGTGACACACACACACCCACGCATACATACACAGACACACAGACACACACACAGACACAAACACACAGATACATACACACAC
>NC_060195.1:2411556-2414056 GCF_021184085.1 Oncorhynchus gorbuscha | reverse complement strand
GATCTCAGCGACCACTGCCTCATTGCCTGTAACCGCCACGGAGCCGCAGTCAAACGACCACCCCTCATCACTGTCGAACGCTCCCTAAAACATTTCTGTGAGCAGGCCTTTCTAATCGACCTGGCCCGGGTATCCTGGAAAGACATTGACCTCATCCCGTCAATTGAGGATGCCTGGTCATTCTTTAAAAGTAACTTCCTCACCATTTTAGATAAGCATGCTCCGTTCAAAAAATGCAGAACTAAGAACAGATACAGCCCTTGGTTCACTCCAGACCTGACTGCCCTCGACCAGCACAAAAACATCCTGTGGCGGACTGCAATAGCATCGAATAGCCCCCGTGATATGCAACTGTTCAGGGAAGTCAGGAACCAATACACGCAGTCAGTCAGGAAAGCTAAGGCCAGCTTCTTCAGGCAGAAGTTTGCATCCTGTAGCTCCAACTCCAAAAAGTTCTGGGACACTGTGAAGTCCATGGAGAACAAGAGCACCTCCTCCCAGCTGCCCACTGCACTGAGGCTAGGTAACACGGTCTCCACCGATGAATTCATGATTATCAAAAACTTCAATAAGCACCTCTCAATGGCTGGCCATGCCTTCCGCCTGGCTACTCCAACCTCGGCCAACAGCTCTGCCCCCCCCCGCAGCTCCTCGCCCAAGCATCTCCAGGTTCTCCTTTACCCAAATCCAGATAGCAGATGTTCTGAAAGAGCTGCAAAACCTGGACCCGTACAAATCAGCTGGGCTTGACAATCTGGACCCTCTATTTCTGAAACTATCTGCCGCCATTGTCGCAACCCCTATTACCAGCCTGTTCAACCTCTCTTTCAAATCATCTGAGATCCCCAAAGATTGGAAAGCTGCCGCAGTCATCCCCCTCTTCAAAGGGGGAGACACCCTGGACCCAAACTGTTATAGACCTATATCCATCCTGCCCTGCCTATCTAAGGTCTTCGAAAGCCAAGTCAACAAACAGGTCACTGACCATCTCGAATCCCACCGTACCTTCTCCGCTGTGCAATCTGGTTTCCGAGCCGGTCACGGGTACACCTCAGCTACACTCAAGGTACTAAACGATATCATAACCGCCATCGATAAAAGACAGTACTGTGCAGCCGTCTTCATCGACCTCGCCAAGGCTTTCGACTCTGTCAATCACCATATTCTTATCGGCAGACTCAATAGCCTCGGTTTTTCGGATGACTGCCTTGCCTGGTTCACCAATTACTTTGCAGACAGAGTTCAGTGTGTCAAATCGGAGGGCATGCTGTCCAGTCCTCTGGCAGTCTCTATGGGGGTGCCACAGGGTTCAATTCTCGGGCTGACTCTTTTCTCTGTATATATCAATGATGTTGCTCTTGCTGCGGGCGATTCCCTGATCCACCTCTACGCAGACGACACCATTCTATATACTTTCGGCCCGTCATTGGACACTGTGCTATCTAACCTCCAAACGAGCTTCAATGCCATACAGCACTCCTTCCGTGGCCTCCAACTGCTCTTAAACGCGAGTAAAACCAAATGCATGCTTTTCAACCGATCGCTGCCTGCACCCGCATGCCCGACTAGCATCACCACCCTGGATGGTTCCGACCTTGAATATGTGGACATCTATAAGTACCTAGGTGTCTGGCTAGACTGCAAACTCTCCTTCCAGACTCACATCAAACATCTCCAATCGAAAATCAAATCAAGAGTCGGCTTTCTATTCCGCAACAAAGCCTCCTTCACTCACGCCGCCAAGCTTACCCTAGTAAAACTGACTATCCTACCGATCCTCGACTTCGGCGATGTCATCTACAAAATGGCTTCCAACACTCTACTCAGCAAACTGGATGCAGTCTATCACAGTGCCATCCGTTTTGTCACTAAAGCACCTAATACCACCCACCACTGCAACTTGTATGCTCTAGTCGGCTGGCCCTCGCTACATATTCGTCGCCAGACCCACTGGCTCCAGGTCATCTACAAGTCCATGCTAGGTAAAGCTCCGCCTTATCTCAGTTCACTGGTCACGATGGCAACACCCATCCGTAGCACGCGCTCCAGCAGGTGTATCTCACTGATCATCCCTAAAGCAAACACCTCATTTGGCCGCCTTTCGTTCCAGTACTCTGCTGCCTGTGACTGGAACGAACTGCAAAAATCGCTGAAGTTGGAGACTTTTATCTCCCTCACCAACTTCAAACATCAGCTATCCGAGCAGCTAACCGATCGCTGCAGCTGTACATAGTCTATTGTTAAATAGCCCATCCATTTTCATCTACCTCATCCCCATACTGTTTTTATACTGTTTTTTTATTTATTTACTTTTCTGCTCTTTTGCACACCAATATCTCTACCTGTACATGACCATCTGATCATTTATCACTCCAGTGTTAATCTGCAAAATTGTATTATTCGCCTACCTCCTCATGCCTTTTGCACACATTGTATATAGACTGCCCATTTTTTTTCTACTGTGTTATTGACTTGTTAATTGTTTACTCCATGTGTAACT
>NC_060195.1:2259056-2406556 GCF_021184085.1 Oncorhynchus gorbuscha | reverse complement strand
AGAGGTAAAGAAATGGAGGGATTGAGAGAGGGAGAAGTAGTGAGATGGAGAGATCGTCTGTAAATTTGGTGAGTGTTGAACTCTGGGGTTATTACCTCATCGTCAGTGTGTGTGATGGCCATGTTGACTCTGGTCTGTTGGATCGTAGCCAATCGCATCACAACTCAGTGGAATCACTTCCAGACTCAGTGACGTCCTCTCTCTCTCAGGTTCACAGCGTGAACGAAGCAACACACACATCCACACAAACACGCACACACAGGCATGGATTCACCACTAGAGGCCGGCAGTGTGAATCTTGTGAGCACACTCGCGCACGTGTGTACCGTGTGTGTGTGTGTTTTGGGTGGTAGGTACAGAGATCGGCTAAGAGCCATGCTCTACAATTCTATTACACTCTAGATGCTTTTTCAGTTTCCCCACCTACACTTGCTATGAGTGTGTTGTCTTAGGGTTTGTGTGTTGTGTTTCAATGAGTGTGTGTTGGGGCAGGATTTGTGTGTTGTGTTTCAATGAGTGTGTTTTGGGGCAGGGTTAGTGTGTTGTGTTTCAATGAGTGTGTGTTGGGGCAGGGTTAGTGTGTTGTGTTTCAATGAGTGTGTGTTGGGGCAGGGTTAGTGTGTTGTGTTTCAATGAGTGTGTGTTGGGGCAGGGTTAGTGTGTTGTGTTTCATTGAGTGTGTGTTGGGGCAGGGTTAGTGTGTTGTGTTTCATTGAGTGTGTGTTGGGGCAGGGTTAGTGTGTTGTGTTTCAATGAGTGTGTGTTGGGGCAGGGATAGTGTGTTGTGTTACATTGTGTGTTGTGTTAAGCTCTCACAGTCTCACTGCAGATTCAAAACTCAGTACAGGACTAAGATCGAATCCCACCGGCTCTGACACTATTCATATGTGACAGGAGGTCTTGCAAACTATCATGGATTACAAAGAGGAACTCAGCCATGAGCTGCCCACTGCCCAGTGACGAGCTAAATTCCTTCTCTGCTCGCTTCGAGGCAAGCAACACTAAACCTGCATGAGATCACCAGCTGTTCGGATGATCTCGCTATAAATTGCCAATGTGAGTAAGACCTTCAAACAGGTAAACATTCACAAGACCGTGAGGCCAGACAGATTACCAGGATGGGTCTCAGACCAGCTGGCAAGTGTCTTCACTGACATTTTCAACCTCTCCCTGACCCAGTCTGTAATACCTACATGTTTTAAGCAGACCAGCATAGTCCCTGTACCCAAGAATGCCAAGGCAACCTGTCTAAATGACTATCACCCCGTAGCACTCACATATGTAGCTAAACTCATCACCAAGCTCAGGACCCTGGGACTGGTGGGTTGATTCACTGTTGTGGTCATCCTGTCTGGGTTGCCCCCCCCCCCCCCTTGGGTTACATTTACATTTACATTTAAGTCATTTAGCAGACGCTCTTATCCAGAGCGACTTACAAATTGGTGCATTCACCTTATGACATCCAGTAGAACAGTCACTTTACAATAGTGCATCTAAATCTTAAAGGGGGGGGGTGAGAAGGATTACTTATCCTATCCTAGGTATTCCTTAAAGAGGTGGGGTTTCAGGTGTCTCCGGAAGGTGGTGATTGACTCCGCTGTCCTGGCGTCGTGAGGGAGTTGTGCCGTGGCGGAGATCTTTGTGGGCTATACTCAGCCTTGTCTCAGGATGGTAAGTGGGTGGTTGAAGATATCCCTCTAGTGGTGTAGACCGTACATAGACCCTTTTTGCAGTAACTCTTTTGACTCATCACATACGCTGCTCCTACTGTTTAGTATTCAGACCACTTTATTCCTAGTTATACACTGCCTTGGGAAAGTATTCAGACCACTTTATTCCTAGTTATACAGTGCCTTCAGAAGTATTCAGACCACTTTATTCCTAGTTATACAGTGCCTTCAGAAGTATTCAGACCACTTTATTCCTAGTTATACAGTGCCTTCAGAAGTATTCAGACCACTTTATTCCTAGTTATACAGTGCCTTCAGAAGTATTCAGACCACTTTATTCCTAGTTATACAGTGCCTTCAGAAAGTATTCAGACCACTTTATTCCTGGTTATACACTGCCTTGGGAAAGTATTAGGACCACTTTATTCCTAGTTATACAGTGTCTTGGGAAAGTATTAGGACCACTTTATTCCTGGTTATACAGTGTCTTGGGAAAGTATTAGACCACTTTATTCCTGGTTATACAGTGTCTTGGGAAAGTATTAGGACCACTTTATTCCTGGTTATACAGTGTCTTGGGAAAGTATTAGGACCACTTTATTCCTAGTTATACAGTGTCTTGGGAAAGTATTAGGACCACTTTATTCCTGGTTATACAGTGTCTTGGGAAAGTATTAGGACCACTTTATTCCTGGTTATACAGTGTCTTGGGAAAGTATTAGGACCACTTTATTCCTGGTTATACAGTGTCTTGGGAAAGTATTAGGACCACTTTATTCCTAGTTATACAGTGTCTTGGGAAAGTATTAGGACCACTTTATTCCTGGTTATACAGTGTCTTGGGAAAGTATTAGGACCACTTTATTCCTGGTTATACAGTGTCTTGGGAAAGTATTAGGACCACTTTATTCCTGGTTATACAGTGTCTTGGGAAAGTATTAGGACCACTTTATTCCTGGTTATACAGTGTCTTGGGAAAGTATTCAGACCACTTTATTCCTAGTTATACAGTGTCTTGGGAAAGTATTCAGACCACTTTATTCCTAGTTATACAGTGCCTTGGGAAAGTATTCAGACAGCTTTATTCCTAGTTATACAGTGCCTTGGGAAAGTATTCAGACCACTTTATTCCTAGTTATACACTGCCTTGGGAAAGTATTCAGACCACTTTATTCCTAGTTATACAGTACCTTCAGAAAGTACTCAGACCACTTTATTCCTGGTTATACAGTGTCTTGGGAAAGTATTAGGACCACTTTATTCCTGGTTATACAGTGTCTTGGGAAAGTATTAGGACCACTTTATTCCTAGTTATACAGTGCCTTGGGAAAGTATTCAGACCACTTTATTCCTAGTTATACAGTGTCTTGGGAAAGTATTCAGACCACTTTATTCCTAGTTATACAGTGCCTTCAGAAAGTATTCAGACAGCTTTATTCCTAGTTATACAGTGCCTTGGGAAAGTATTCAGACCACTTTATTCCTAGTTATACAGTGCCCTCAGAAAGTATTCAGACCACTTTATTCCTAGTTATACAGTGCCTTCAGAAAGTATTCAGACAGCTTTATTCCTAGTTATACAGTGCCTTGGGAAAGTATTCAGACCACTTTATTCCTAGTTATACACTGCCTTGGGAAAGTATTCAGACCACTTTATTCCTAGTTATACAGTGCCCTCAGAAAGTATTCAGACCACTTTATTCCTAGTTATACAGTGTCTTGGGAAAGTATTCAGACCACTTTATTCCTAGTTATACAGTTTCTTGGGAAAGTATTCAGACCACTTTATTCCTAGTTATACAGTGTCTTGGGAAAGTATTCAGACCACTTTATTCCTAGTTATACAGTGCCTTCAGAAAGTATTCAGACCGCTTTATTCCTAGTTATACAGTGCCCTCAGAAAGTATTCAGACCACTTTATTCCTAGTTATACAGTGTCTTGGGAAAGTATTCAGACCACTTTATTCCTAGTTATACAGTGTCTTGGGAAAGTATTCAGACCACTTTATTCCTAGTTATACAGTGTCTTGGGAAAGTATTCAGACCACTTTATTCCTAGTTATACAGTGCCTTCAGAAAGTATTCAGACCGCTTTATTCCTAGTTATACAGTGCCCTCAGAAAGTATTCAGACCACTTTATTCCTAGTTATACAGTGCCCTCAGAAAGTATTCAGACCACTTTATTCCTAGTTATACACTGCCTTGGGAAAGTATTCAGACCACTTTATTCCTAGTTATACAGTGCCCTCAGAAAGTATTCAGACCACTTTATTCCTAGTTATACAGTGTCTTGGGAAAGTATTCAGACCACTTTATTCCTAGTTATACAGTGTCTTGGGAAAGTATTCAGACCACTTTATTCCTAGTTATACAGTGCCTTCAGAAAGTATTCAGACCGCTTTATTCCTAGTTATACAGTGTCTTGGGAAAGTATTCAGACCACTTTATTCCTAGTTATACAGTGTCTTGGGAAAGTATTCAGACCACTTTATTCCTAGTTATACAGTGCCCTCAGAAAGTATTCAGACCACTTTATTCCTAGTTATACAGTGTCTTGGGAAAGTATTCAGACCACTTTATTCCTAGTTATACAGTGTCTTGGGAAAGTATTCAGACCACTTTATTCCTAGTTATACAGTGCCTTCAGAAAGTATTCAGACCGCTTTATTCCTAGTTATACAGTGCCTTCAGAAAGTACTCAGACCACTTTATTCCTAGTTATACAGTGCCCTCAGAAAGTATTCAGACCACTTTATTCCTAGTTATGCATTACCTCGTACCCTGCACATTGACTCAGTACTGGTAGCCTGTCTATACAGCCATGTTATTACCTCGTACCCTTCACATTGACTCAGTACTGGAACCCTGTCTATACTGTACAGCCATGTTATTACCTCGTACCCTTCACATTGACTCAGTACTGGAACCCTGTCTATACTGTACAGCCATGTTATTACCTCGTACCCTGCACATTGACTCAGTACTGGTAGCCTGTCTATACAGCCATGTTATTACCTCGTACCCTTCACATTGACTCAGTACTGGAACCCTGTCTATACTGTACAGCCATGTTATTACCTCGCACCCTTCACATTGACTCAGTACTGGAACCCTGTCTATACTGTACAGCCATGTTATTCTACCCTGCACATTGACTCAGTACTGGAACCCTGTCTATAGTGTACAGCCATGTTTTTAGACCCTTCACATTGACTCAGTACTGGAACCCTGTCTATACTGTACAGCCATGTTATTAGAAAGTACCCTGCACATTGACTCAGTACTGGATCCCTGTCTATACTGTACAGCCATGTTATTACCTCGTACCCTGCACATTGACTCAGTACTGGAACCCTGTCTATACTGTACAGCCATGTTATTACCTCGTACCCTGCACATTGACTCAGTACTGGAACCCTGTCTATACTGTACAGCCATGTTATTACCTCGTACCCTGCACATTGACTCAGTACTGGAACCCTGTCTATACTCTACAGCCATGTTATTGCTACTCATTGTGTATTTATTCCTTGTGTTATTATTTCTCTATATGTTCTCTATTTCTTTCCTTTATGTATTGTTGGGAAGGACCTGTCAGTCAGAATTTCACTGTTCGTCTACACCTGTTGTTTACCACGCATGTGAGGAATAAAATGAGATTTGACGGTCTGGAAGGGTTTTGCTGGTCTTTAGATCACTAAGACTGGCGGTCAGGATGTAGTTACGGAGCGCTAATTTACCCTGCTGATTACTGGGCCCTGAACACACACACAACACGCAGACACATACACATGGACAAACTAATTTACCCTGCTGATTACTGGGCCCTGAACACACACACAACACGCAGACACACACGCACGGACGGACACACAAACACACACACAAAAACACACACACAGACAGACACATACATGGACAAAAGGACACACAAACACACACACACAGACAGACACACACGGACGGACGGACACACAAACACACACAGACACACACAGACACACACAGACACACACACACGGACGGAAGGAAGGACAGACGAATGAACACAGGCACACATGCAGTCAGGTCGGCACACACACACAGTGGTATCAGTCGTAGCATCATCAGGTGCTGCTGTCAGAGGGAGATGGTCTGATTGGAACCAGAGGGAGACACAATGATGTCACACCGACACACAGAAACACACACACTGACACACAGAAACACACACACTGACACACAGAAACACACACACTGACACACAGAAACACACACACTGACACACAGAAACACACACACTGACACACACATTGACACACAGAAACACACACACTGACACACACACTGACACACAGAAACACACACACTGACACACAGAAACACACACACTGACACACAGAAACACACACACTGACACACAGAAACACACACACTGACACACAGAAACACACACACTGACACACAGAAACACACACACTGACACACACACTGACACACAGAAACACACACACTGACACACAGAAACACACACACTGACACACACACTGACACACAGAAACACACACACTGACACACAGAAACACACACACTGACACACAGAAACACACACACTGACACACAGAAACACACACACTGACACACAGAAACACACACACTGACACACACACTGACACACAGAAACACACACACTGACACACAGAAACACACACACCGACACACAGGCACACACACTGACACACAGAAACACACACACTGACACACACACTGACACACAGAAACACACACACTGACACACACACTGACACACAGAAACACACACACTGACACACAGGATCACACACACAGACACACAGGAACACACACACAGACACACAGAAACACACACACTGACACACAGAAACACACACACTGACACACAGGATCACACACACAGACACACAGGAACACACACACCGACACACAGAAACACACACACCGACACACAGAAACACACACACTGACACACAGGCACACACACCGACACACAGAAACACACACACCGACACACAGAAACACACACACCGACATACAGACACACACACACTGACACACAGGAACACACACACAGACACACACAGCCCTGCGTCTCCCTGTCATATCAAATGTATTTGTAATGAGTGATACTATCTACCAGGCTAGCCTCTATAAAACGCTCTACTGACTGAGAGGCTGAGAGAGACCCGGGTTTGATCCAAGGCTGTGATGCAGTGCTAGAGGCTTCACTACAGACCCGGGATTAATCCCAGGCTGTGATGCAGTGCTATAGGCTTCACTACAGACCCGGGATTAATCCCAGGCTGTGATGCAGTGCTATCGGCTTCACTACAGACCCGGGATTAATCCCAGGCTGTGATGCAGTGCTATAGGCTTCACTACAGACCTGGGATTAATCCCAGGCTGTGATGCAGTGCTATAGGCTTCACTACAGACCTGGGATTAATCCCAGGCTGTGATGCAGTGCTATAACACAGACCCGGGATTAATCCCAGGCTGTGATGCAGTGCTATAGGCTTCACTATAGACCCGGGATTAATCCCAGGCTGTGATGCAGTGCTATAGGCTTCACTACAGACCCGGGATTAATCCCAGGCTGTGATGCAGTGCTATAGGCTTCACTATAGACCCGGGATTAATCCCAGGCTGTGATGCAGTGCTATAGGCTTCACCACAGACCCGGGATTAATCCCAGGCTGTGATGCTGTAACGGCGTTCTTCGTTTGTAGAAAGAGAGTCGGACCGAAATGCAGCGTGGTGGTTACTCATGTCTTTAATAAATGAAGAGCGATACATGAAATAACTTAATACAAAAGCAAAACAACAAACGGAACTGAAAACCTAATTACAGCCTATCTGGTGAAACTACACAGAGACAGAACAATCACCCACGAAATACAAAGCCCTACCTAAATACGGTTCTCCATCAGAGACAACAAGAATCACCTGACTCTGATTGAGAATCAGGCAGCCAAGCCTATTTAATCAACCACAATCCCAATGCCTACAAAAACCCCAATACGACAATACAATAACCCCATGTCACACCCTGGCCTGAACAAATAATTAAAGAAAACACAAAATACTAAAACCAAAGCGTGACAGATGCAGTGCTATAGGCTTCACTATAGACCCGGGTTTGATCCCAGGCTGTGATGCAGTGCTAGAGGCTTCACTACAGACCCGGGATTAATCCCAGGCTGTGATGCAGTGCTATAGGCTTCACTACAAACCCGGGATTAATCCAAGGCTGTGATGCAGTGCTATAGGCTTCACTACAGACCCGGGATTAATCCCAGGCTGTGATGCAGTGCTATAGGCTTCACTACAAACCCGGGATTAATCCAAGGCTGTGATGCAGTGCTATAGGCTTCACTACAGACCCGGGATTAATCCAAGGCTTTGATGCAGTGCTAGAGGCTTCACTACAGACCCGGGATTAATCCCAGGCTGTGATGCAGTGCTATAGGCTTCACTACAAACCCGGGATTAATCCAAGGCTGTGATGCAGTGCTATAGGCTTCACTACAGACCCGGGATTAATCCCAGGCTGTGATGCAGTGCTATAGGCTTCACTACAAACCCGGGATTAATCCAAGGCTGTGATGCAGTGCTATAGGCTTCACTACAGACCCGGGATTAATCCAAGGCTGTGATGCAGTGCTAGAGGCTTCACTACAGACCCGGGATTAATCCCAGGCTGTGATGCAGTGCTATAGGCTTCACTACAAACCCGGGATTAATCCAAGGCTGTGATGCAGTGCTATAGGCTTCACTACAGACCCGGGATTAATCCCAGGCTGTGATGCAGTGCTATAGGCTTCACTACAAACCCGGGATTAATCCAAGGCTGTGATGCAGTGCTATAGGCTTCACTACAGACCCGGGATTAATCCAAGGCTGTGATGCAGTGCTATAGGCTTCACTATAGACCCGGGATTAATCCCAGGCTGTGATGCAGTGCTATAGGCTTCACTATAGACCCGGGTTTGATCCCAGGCTGTGATGCAGTGCTATAGGCTTCATTACAGACCCGGGATTAATTCCAGGCTGTGATGCAGTGCTATAGGCTTCACTACAGACCCGGGATTAATCCAAGGCTGTGATGCAGTGCTATAGGCTTCACTATAGACCCGGGTTTGATCCCAGGCTGTGTTCCAGCCGGCTGCGACCAGGATACCAATGAGGCAGCGCGGCGCAGTGTCCGGGTTAGGGGAGGGTTTGGCCGGCCGGGATGTACTTGCCCCATCACGCTCTAGCGAGTCCTTGTGGCGGGATGCACGCTGATTTCAGTTGCCAACTGCACAATGTTTCCTCTGACACATTGGTTTGGCTGGCTTCCAGGATAAGTGAGCAGTGTGTCAAGAAGCAGTGCAGCTGGCAGGGTCGTGTTTCGAAGGACGCATGGCTCTCAACCTTCTCTTCTCTTCTTCTAATGGAGGTGCAGCAATGTGACAGGACTGTAACTACTAATTGGACATCATGAAATTGGAGAGAGAAAAGGAGGTGAAAAGTACAACAAAATTAACACACAAAAAATTATCTGCAAGGTGAGATTCTCTAGAACCCTGGAGATCCTCAAGGAACCATTCTCTAGAACCCTGGAGATTCTCAAGGAACCATTCTCTAGAACCCTGGAGATCCTGAAGGAACCATTCTGTAGGATTCCTATAGGATCCTATAGGATTCCAATCCTGTCAGATTGTGGAACCTATCATATAGGATAAAATCAAATAGGACTAGTTCTGACATTTTTCTATTGGATTCTTCTGTTGGATTCCTATAGGATCCTATAGGATAGAATACTTCAGGATAGAATCCCATAGCAGGCCAATAGGACTGGTTCCTAAATCTGACATCATTTTTCTATTAGATTCTTGTATTGGATTCCTATAGGATAGAATACTTCAGGATAGAATCCCATAGGAGGCCAATGAGTTTCTCTTTCTGTTTTGACGACCCCCCAAGTGAAAATGCAGCAGGTTGTCTTCGAACAAGTGATGTAATAATATAACAATATAATATTTTTTAAGTGGTGTTAGTTTCACCAGCCATACAATCTGATTTCCCCCTTACCAATATGAGTGATTACTTGCCCCTTTTCAAAACAACAGGGTGTTTACAAAAGGAACATGATTACTATTGTGGTACATGTATGTGTAGGTATTTTATGTTAAGGTTTTCAATATATTAAACTGTTTATTGAGTATTGACTTGGAAACTTCAAAACTGTGCTATTTATCAAAAGCAACGGAAAGCGACAGCATCATTTTCAACGTATGTTTTAGGATTATAAATGACACTTTTGGTATTAATGTTAACTAGATCAAGAATGCTGAATGAGTCCTAAAACGGGATGTGATTTATTTTGATCATCTACCAGGAATCATAAAAACGGGCTTAATTTATATTGACATATATTTAGCATTATGTAATCTGCTATAACAATGCAGTGACTCAAAAACGAGATATGCAAATGTCTACATTTTAGCGAGCTAGTAAGCTGACGGACTAAACGTGGCAAACAGTAGTTTCTTAGCTAGCATAGAAACGAATGAATAAAATAACGTACAATGATCAAAATATGACTAAAACATGGATTACTTTGTCAGGAAACATAAGGAAGCAAACACTGTATTCACAGTTGTTGCATTAACACAGAGTGAAGGATAAAACAGGCGGTTCAATAACGTCAGAAACCCAGAGGTTCTCTGCACAGCTCGCGAGCTGAACTAACACTGGGCGCGCGCTCGACGTCATCAGTCACTCTGAACGGGACAGTCTTTCTTACAAGTGAAATGAACAGAAATTAATATGGAAGTGTTGTTTCCGATCAAAGAAATGAATGACAACAAACTATAATTGAATGGGTTAGGAACAAAGACAAAAAGTTACAAAATCATACAAGACTCATCAAAAACGTATAGGATCCAATCAGAGTGCCAATAAGACCCCAATACGATTCTGATAGAGGCGATACAAAATCCTGCATGAATCATATAGGGTCCAATAGGATTGCTTTTGATTCACAATAGGAAAAACAGTAGTCCAATAGAAATCCAATAGAATTATGATAGATCTGACACACAATCCTATAGGATTGTGAGAATCCTCTAAGATTCTATTGGAAAAATCAGTAAACCTAAAGGATATTTTTGACTAGGGTTGGTAATCAGTGGTTCATCTTTGCACCTTTGGTTAGTTGAGGGCATCTTGAAGGAAGCTTTAATGTTTCAATGTAGCAAATGATTCCTGGAGGAACCCTGGACTAGAGGCATGGTTTAGTAGGGACGTGGTTTCAGAGTGGAGTGGAGAGCTACTTTGGTTGGAAACTGATGGACCATAATGTTAGTGCACTCAAACCTAGTAAGCCAAGCCTCAAAACAAGTGTTATTTTAGCAACATTTACTAGCTTTACCAGCAAATCATTAGGTTATATATTTGACAGGTTGTAGAACATTTTGCTGAGATATCTAGCTAGCCAGCCTAGCTAGCCTACTTTGCTAAATGCCACATTAATGCACTATGTGTCTGTGGTGTAATTATGTTTCCAAATCATGTCTTCATATGTCAATATTGCATGGGCAGAAATTCACGTATGAAGATATAATTTGTAAACATTATTACACCACAGACTCTCCATATTTAGCTAGCTAGATTCAGCATTTATATCTAGCCTAATTAAACTAGCTAGCTATAGTGGTGCCTGAAAGTCGAGTGGGGCTACAAAGCGCTGGTTAACATCTGACCTGGGGATGCCAAGAAGAAGCCTAGGCCTGATAACCTAGCCCATGCAACACCCCAGACCTACAAAGAGCCAGTTAACATCTGACCTGGGGATGCCAAGAAGAAGCCTAGGTCTGATAACCTAACCCATGCAACACCCCAGACCTACAAAGAGCCGGCTAACATCTGACCTGGGGATGCCAAGAAGCCAAAAAGCTACATTTTATTCCCATCTGACCAGAGTACCTTATTCCACCATGTCTCTCCTACATTGCTTTTGGCCAACAACAAACATTTCTTTAAGCAATGGCTTTTTTTCTGGCCACTCTTCTGTAAAGCCCAACTCTGTGGAGTGTACGGCTTAAAGTGGTCCTATTGACAGATACTCCAATCTCCACTGTGGAGCTTTGCAGTCTCTTTGTTGCCTCTCTGATTGATGCCCTCCTTGCCTGGTCTTTGAGTTTTGGTGGGTGGTCCTCTCTTGGCAGGTTTGTTGTGGTGCCATATTCTTTCAATTTTTTAAATAATAGATTTAATGGTGCTCCTTGGGATGTTCAAAGTTTCTAATTATTTTTTTTATTTTTTTTATTTTTTTATAACCCAACCCTGATCTGTACTTCTCCACAACTCTGTCCCTGACCTGTGTGGACAGCTGTGGACAGCTCCTTCATGGTGCTGCTTGCTTGGTGGTGTTGCAGACTCTGGGGCCTTTCATAACAGGTGTATATATACACTGAGATCATATGACGGATCGTGTGAAACTTAGATTGTGCGCAGGTGGACCTTATTTAACTAATGATGTGACTTCTGAAGGTGGTGGTAGCAAAGGGGTTGAATACATATGCAGGCACCACTGGTCATTGTTTATTTTTTAGAAATTTATGAAACAAGTAATTTTTTTCATTTCACCAATTTGGACTATTTTGTGTTTGTCCATTACATGAAATCCAAATAAAAATCCATTTAAAGATTGTAACGCAACAAATAGTAAAAACGCCAAGGGGGATTAATTATTTTATTATTATTTAATTATTTTGCAAAAGGCAAAAGGTGAAATAAATAAAAAAATTTAAAAAAATTGCTATCTGGGCATCAGATATATACAGTACATATGAGATGAGTTAAACAGTTGTAACGGCAGATTTTGTCCTCTTCATCTGAAGAGGAGGTGTAGCTGGGATCGGACCAAAACGCAGCGTGGTAAGTGTCTATATCGTTTATAATAAAACATAAACTGAACACTAAGAATTACAAAACAATAAATGTGAACATGAACGAAAACCAAACAGAAACAGTCCCGTGTGGTGACAAACACAGACAAGGAAACAAACACCCACAAACCAACAGTGAAACCCAGGCTACCTAAGTAACTCAAAAAAGTTCTGTGACACTGTAAAGTCCATGGAGAATAAGAATACCTCCTCCCAGCTGCCCACTGCACTGAAGATAGGAAACACTGTCACCACTGATAAATCCACCATAATTGAGCATTTCAATAAGCATTTTTCTACGGCTGGCCATGCTTTCCACCTGGCTACTCCTACCCCGGTCACCAGCACTGCACCCCCAACAGCAACTCGCCCAAGCCTTCCCCATTTCTCCTTCTCCCAAATCCTTTCAGCTGATGATCTGGAAGAGCTGCAAAATCTGGACCCCTACAAATCAGCCGGGCTAGACAATCTGGACCCTTTCTTTTCTAAAAATTATCTGCCGAAATTGTTGCCACCCCTATTACTAGCCTGTTCAACCTCTCTTTCGTGTCGTCTGAGATTCCCAAAGATTGGAAAGCAGCTGCGGTCATCCCCCTCTTCAAAGGGGGGGACACTCTTGACCCAAACTGCTACAGACCTATATCTATCCTGCCCTGCCTTTCTAAGGTCTTCAAAAGCCAAGTGAACAAACAGATTACCGACCATTTCGAATCTCACCATACCTTCTCTGCTATGCAGTCTGGTTATAGAGCTGGTCATGGGTGCACCTCAGCCACGCTCAAGGTCCTAAATGATATCTTAACCGCCATCGATAAGAAACATTACTGTGCAGCTGTATTCATTGATCTGGCCAAGGCTTTCGACTCTGTCAATCACCACATCCTCATCGGCAGACTCGACAGCCTTGATTTCTCAAATGATTGCCTCGCACATTCTTCCATTGCAAATCTACCATTCCAGTGTTTTACTTGCTATATTGTATTTACTTTGCCACCATGGCCTTTTTTGCCTTTACCTCCCTTCACACCTCATTTGCTCACATCGTATATAGACTTGTTTATACTGTATTATTGACTGTATGTTTGTTTTACTCCATGTGTAACTCTGTGTCGTTGTATCTGTCGAACTGCTTTGCTTTATCTTGGCCTTAAATAAAGGTGAAATAAATAAATAAATAAAAGTATGATTCTCAATCAGAGACAACTAACGACACCTGCCTCTGATTCAAAATCAAATGTATTTGTCACATACACATGGTTAGCAGATGTTAAATGCGAGTGTAGCTAAATGCTTGTTTGATTGAGAACCATACTAGGCCGAAACAGAATAAAGACAAATACTAAATAAAGACAAAACAAAGGAAATAAAGGTCAGAACGCGTCAACAGTATATAAAACATAATTAAAGTGACTAACCAGGTAGGCCAGTTGCGAACAAGTTCTCATTTACTACTGCAACCTGGCGAAGATAAAGCAAAGCAGTGCAACACAAACAACAACACAGAGTTGCACATGGAGTAAACAAACGTACAGTCAATAACACAATAGAAAAATCTCTACACAGTGTGAGCAAATGACGTAAGGAGGTAAGGCAATAAATAGACCAATAGTGGCAAAGTAATTACAATTTAGCAATTTACACTGGAGTGATATACGTGCAGATGATGATGTGCATGTAGAAATACTGGTGTACAAAAGAGCAGAAAAACAAATATGGGGATGAGGTAGGCAGTTGGTTGGATCGGCTGTTTACAGATGGGCTGTGTACAGCTGCAGCAATCGGTGAGCTGCTCTGACAGCTGACACTTAAAGTTAATGAGGGAGATATAAGTCTCCAACATCAGTGATTCTTGCAATTTCAGTCATTGGCAGGAGAGAACTGGAAGGAAAGGCGACCAAAAGAGTGTTGGCTTTGGGGATGACAGTTTGAGTATATGTATCTGTTGCCTAGCGTATAGAGTCCACATACAGTGTGGGTATATGTACTGTGCATGCGTGTGTGTGTGTGTGTGTGTGTGTGTGTGTGTGTGTGTGTGTGTGTGTGTGTGTGTGTGTGTGTGTGTGTGTGTGTGTGTGTGTGTGTGTGTGTGTGTGTGCGTGTGCGTGTGCGTGTGCGTGTGTTTGTGCGTGCGTTGCGTGCGTGTGTGTGTGTGTGTGTGTGTGTGTGTGTGTGTGTGTGTGTGTGTGTGTGTGTGTGTGTGTGTGTGTGTGTTCTGATGGATGAGTCTCTGTTTGGCAAAACTACAGGCATTGGGATTGTTTCCACCATTATTGGAGCCCCCGATCTGGCCCAGTTTCTCACACACCCAGACACACACAGTTCTATGTTTAGCCCATTGTTAGTGTGTGACAGGACCAGTGGCTTCAGTAGAAGGGTTGTGATGGTTCTAGAGTCCTATGGTTCCGAACAGCTTTATTAACTCTGACGGAGCCTCATTATCTCTAAAAACAGATCTGAACCTCTAATAAATCATCTCTGCTGCTCCTGATAGAGCTCCAACCTCAACGCATTAAACCATCGCGAGCCCAAACCACAGCTCCACTGTTACACACAGCCTAGAGGGAGGGAGGGTGCGTGCGTGCGTGCGTGTGTGTGTGTGCACACGTTTGTGTGAGAAGCCACATGTTGGCAGCAGGGTGAAGAAGTCTTTGGGACTGTGTAGTGATTGAAACAGCATACTGTCTTTCAGATCCTTCTGCTGAATGTAAATTACAGCTCTCTCTCCCTCACCCTCCCTCGTCCTCTATAACAATACAAAATGAACAGTAAACATTACACTCACAGAAGTTCCAAAAGAATAAAGTCATTTCAGACGTCATATTATGTCTATTACAATGTTAAACATACATTTAGGTTGTATTTACAATGGTGTTTGTTCTTCACTGGTTTCCCTTTTCTCGTGGCAACAGGTCACAAATCGGGCTGCTGTGATGGCACACTAAGGTATTTCACCCAATAGATATGGGAGTTTATCAAAATTGGATTTGTTTTCAAATTCTTTGTGGATCTGTGGAATCTGAGGGAAATATGTGTCTCTTATATGGTCATACATTTGGCAAGATGTTAGGAAGTGCAGCTCATTTTGTGGGCAGTGTGCACATAGTCTGTGTTCTCTTGAGAGTCAAGTCTGCCTTCGGCAGCCTTTTTCAATAGCAAGGCTATGCTCAGCGAGTCTGTACATAGTCAAAGATTTCCTTAATTTTGGGACATTCACAGTGGTCATGTATTCTGCCACTGTCACGACTTCTGGGTATATAGGGCACCTGTTACCTGCCTTAATTGGTGCAGGATTAAGCTTGTGAGTATTAGCGTTCAGTATTCTCTGCTGATTATTGTTTTCGCATTGACGTACAGTGCCTTGCGAAAGTATTCGGCCCCCTTGAACTTTGCGACCTTTTGCCACATTTCAGGCTTCAAACATAAAGATATAAAACTGTATTTTTTTGTGAAGAATCAACAACAAATGGGACACAATCATGAAGTGTAACGACATTTCTTGGATAATTCAAACTTTTTTAACCAATCAAAAACTAAAAAATTGGGCGTGCAAAATTATTCATGCCCCTTAAGTTAATACTTTGTAGCGCCACCTTTTGCTGCAATTACAGCTGTAAGTCGCTTGGGGTATGTCTCAATCAGTTTCTTACATCGAGAGACTGACAATTTTTCCCATTCCTCCTTGCAAAACAGCTCGAGCTCAGTGAGGTTGGATGGAGAGCATTTGTGAACAGCAGTTTTCAGTTCTTTCCACAGATTCTCGATTGGATTCAGGTCTGGACTTTGACTTGGCCATTCTAACACCTGGATATGTTTATTTTTGAACCATTCCATTGTAGATTTTGCTTTATGTGTTGGATCATTGTCTTGTTGGAAGACAAATCTCCATCCCAGTCTCAGGTCTTTTGCAGACTCCATCGGGTTTCTTCCAGAATGGTCCTGTATTTGGCTCCATCCATCTTCCCATCAATTTTAACCATCTTCCCTGTCCCTGCTGAATAAAAGCAGGCCCAAACCATGATGCTGCCACCACCATGTTTGACAGTGGGGATAGTGTGTTCAGGGTGATGAGCTGTGTTGCTTTTACGCCAAACATAACGTTTTGCATTGTTGCCAAAAAGTTCAATTTTGGTTTCATCTGACCAGAGCACCTTCTTCCACATGTTTGGTGTGTCTCCCAGGTGGCTTGTGGCAAACTTTAAACGACACTTTTTATGGATATCTTTAAGAAATGGCTTTCTTCTTGCCACTCTTCCATAAAGGCCAGATTTGTGCAATATACGACTGATTGTTGTTCTATGGACAGTCTCCCACCTCAGCTGTAGATCTCTGCAGTTCATCCAGAGTGATCATGGGCCTCTTGGCTGCATCTCTGATCAGTCTTCTCCTTGTATGAGCTGAAAGAGGGACGGCCAGGTCTTGGTAGATTTGCAGTGGTCTGATACTCCTTTCATTTCAATATTATCGCTTGCACAGTGCTCCTTGGGATGTTTAAAGCTTGGGAAATCTTTTTGTATCCAAATCCGTCTTTAAACTTCTTCACAACAGTATCTCGGACCTGCCTGGTGTGTTCCTTGTTCTTCATGATGCTCTCTGCGCTTTTAACGGACCTCTGAGACTATCACAGTGCAGGTGCATTTATATGGAGACTTGATTACACACAGGTGGATTGTATTTATCATAATTAGGTCATTCAGAGATCCTCACTGAACTTCTGGAGAGAGTTTGCTGCACTGAAAGTAAAGGGGCTGAATAATTTTGCACGCCCAATTTTTCAGTTTTTGATTTGTTAAAAAAGTTTGAAATATCCAATAAATGTTGTTCCACTTCATGATTGTGTCCCACTTGTTGATTCTTCACAAAAAAATACAGTTTTATATCTTTATGTTTGAAGCCTGAAATGTGGCAAAAGGTCGCAAAGTTCAAGGGGCCGAATACTTTCGCAAGGCACTGTATGTGTACGTAGTGTTGGAACTGTGGTTGTTCCTCATGTACTGACTGAACTGTGGTTGTTCCTCTGTGTACTGACTGAACTATGGTTGTTCCTCGTGTACTGACTGAACTGACTGAACTGTGGTTGTTCCTCCGTGTACTGACTGAACTGTGGTTGTTCCTCATGTACTGACTGAACTGTGGTTGTTCCTCATGTACTGACTGAACTGTGGTTGTTCCTCATGTACTGACTGAACTATGGTTGTTCCTCTGTGTACTGACTGAACTGACTGAACTGTGGTTGTTCCTCTGTGTACTGACTGAACTGTGGTTGTTCCTCATGTACTGACTGAACTATGGTTGTTCCTCTGTGTACTGACTGAACTGACTGAACTGTGGTTGTTCCTCTGTGTACTGACTGAACTGTGGTTGTTCCTCCGTGTACTGACTGAACTGTGGTTGTTCCTCGTGTACTGACTGAACTGTGGTTGTTCCTCGTGTACTTACTGAACTGTGGTTGTTCCTCGTGTACTTACTGAACTGACTGAACTGTGGTTGTTCCTCGTGTACTTACTGAACTGACTGAACTGTGGTTGTTCCTCGTGTACTGACTGAACTGACTGAACTGTGGTTGTTCCTCGTGTACTTACTGAACTGACTGAACTGTGGTTGTTCCTCATGTACTGACTGAACTGACTGAACTGTGGTAGTTCCTCATGTACTGACTGAACTGTGGTTGTTCCTCTGTGTACTGACTGAACTGTGGTTGTTCCTCCGTGTACTGACTGAACTGACTGAACTGTGGTTGTTCCTCGTGTACTTACTGAACTGACTGAACTGTGGTTGTTCCTCGTGTACTGACTGAACTGACTGAACTGTGGTTGTTCCTCTGTGTACTGACTGAACTGTGGTAGTTCCTCATGTACTGACTGAACTGTGGTTGTTCCTCGTGTACTGACTGAACTGTGGTTGTTCCTCTGTGTACTGACTGAACTGTGGTTGTTCCTCGTGTACTGACTGAACTGTGGTTGTTCCTCGTGTACTGACGAGGGTAAGGCTTAAGCTGCATCTCTGTCTCACCCCTCTGCCCTGTGGAAAGAAATGTGTTTTTTGCCAATTTTAACCGCAGGCTTGTTGTTTGTGTCCATGTATTTTATTTGTTTGGTTGTTGATTAGGGTGTGCATGGTGAATATATGGTCTGTTGTACAGTAATTTGGTTAAAAGCCCATTTGACATTTGCTCAGTACATTGTTTTCACTGAGGAAATGTACAAGTCTGCCATTAATGATAATGCAGCGGATTTTCCCAAGGTTGCTGTTGACGCATATCCCACGTTAGTTATTGGAGTCAAATTTGTCTCCACTTTTGTGGATTGGGGTGATAAGTCCTTGGTTTCAAATGTTGGGGAATATGCCAGAGCTGATGATGATGTTAATTAACGAGTTTAAGTATAGCCAATTGGAATTTGTGGTCTGTATATTATAGCATGCCATTTCATACCACTCCTAGTAGCCGGGGACTCTAATTCAGGTAAGATTAAATATTTTGACCAAATTTCTATCAGCAAGTTAAATTTGCAATTTGCAACCAGAAGGAAAAAACTGGACCACCTTTACTCCACACACAGAGATGCATACAAAGATCTCCCTCCATTTGTCAAATCTGACCATAATTCTATCCTCCAGATTCCTGCTTAGAAGCAAAAATCAAAGCAGGAAGCGCCAGTGACTAGATTAATAAAAAAGTGGTCAGATTTGTATTTATTTTACCTTTATGATGAAGCAGATGCTAAACTACAGGACTGTTTTGCAAAAATATGCTGGAATATCTTCCGGGATTCCTCTGATGGCAATGAGGAGTACACCACATAAGTAATTGGCTTCATCAATAAGTGCATCGATGATGTCGTCACCAAAGTGACCGTACCTACATACCCCAACCAGAAGCCATGGATTACAGGCAACATCCGCACCGAGCTAAAGAGTATAGCTTCTGCTTTCAAGGAGCGGGACTCTAACCCCAGAAGCTTATAAGAAATCCCGCTATGTCCTCCAACGAAACATCAAATAGGCAAAGCTTCAATACAGGACTAAGATCGATTCGCACTACACATAGTACTACACATAGTACTACACATAGTACTACACATAGTTACTACACATAGTTACTACACATAGTACTACACATAGTACTACACATAGAACTACACATAGTACTACACATAGTACTACACATAGTACTACACATAGTTACTACACATAGTACTACACATAGTTACTACACATAGTACTACACATAGTACTACACATAGTTACTACACATAGTTACTACACTGGCTCTGACGCTCGTGGCAGGGCTTGCAAATCATTACAGACTAAAAAGGAAACACAGCAGAGAGTGGCCCAGAGCCAACCAGACGAGCTCACTCCTTCTGTCCTCGCTTCGAGGCAAATAACACTGAAACATGCATGAGAACACTAGCTTTTCCGAAAGACTGTGTGATCATGCGCTCCGCAGGCGATGTGAGTATGACCTTAAAACAGGTCAACATTCACAAGGAAACAGATTACCAGGACGTGTACTGCGAGCATGCGCTGACCAACTGGCAAGCATCTTCATTTACATTTTCAACCTTTCCCTGTCCGAGTCTGTAATACGAACATGTTTTAAGCCTATTTCAAGCAGACCACCATAGTCCCTGTGCACAAGAACACTAAGGTAAGCTGCCTAAATGACTACAGACCCGTGGACTCACATCTGTAGCCATGAAGTGCTTTGAAAGACTGGTCATGGCTCACGTCAGCACCATTATCCCAGAAACCCTAGACCCACTCCAATTTGCATACCCCCCAACAACCTCTTCCTCAGCCTAATCAAGACAAAGGATATGATTGTGGACTACAGGAAAAAGAGGACCGTGTACTCCCCCATTCTCATCGATGGGGCTGCAGTGGAGCAGGTTGATAGCTTCAAGTTCCTTGGAGTCCACATCACCAACAAACTAAAATGGTCCAAGCACACCAAGACAGTCGTGAAGAGAGCACTACAAAACCCATTCCCCCTCAGGAGACTGAAAAGATTTGGCATGGGTCCTCATATCCTCCATTTTTTTTACAGCTGCACCATTGAGAGCATTCTGACGGGTTGCATCACTGCCTGGTATGGCAACTGCTCAGCCTCCGACCGCAAGGCACTACAGAGGGTAGTGCGAACGGCCCAGTACATCAAGGGGTTAAGCTTCTTGCCATCCAGGACCTCTATACCAGGCGGTGTCTGAGGAAGGCCCGAAGAATTGTCAGACTGTTCTCTCTGCTACCGCACGTCAAGCGATACCGGTGCGCCAAGTCTAGGCCCAAAAGGCTTCTAGACAGCTTCTACCTCCAAGCCATAAGACTCCTGAACAGCTAATCAAATGGCTACCCAGACTATTTGCACCCCCCTCCCCACGATTCTGCTACTCTCTGTTATTATCTATGCATAGCCACTTTTAGAAACGCTACCTGCATGTACAATTATCTCAATTACCTCGACACCGGTGCCCCCGCACATTGACACATTGACTCTGTACCGGTACCGCCTGTATGTATTCCCACTATTGTTATTTATTGCTGCTCTTTAATTATTTGCTATTCTAATCTCTTACCCATTTTTTTCTCTGTATTTTCTTAAGCATTTCACTGTAAGGTCTACACCTGTTGAATTCGACGCATATGACAAATAACATTTGATTTGGTTTGATGTAAATTGAGAAGAAAATGGGGCCTGGGATCGAGCCTTGCTTGGGCTACTCCCTTGGTGAGAGGCAATGGTTGAGACAGTAGATTTTCAGACTTTATACACTGCACTCTTTGAGAGAGGTATTTAGCAAACCAGGCCAAAGACACCAATACTCCTTAGCTGGCCCACAAGAATGGAATGGTCGACCGTATCAAAAGCTTTGGCCAAGTCAATAAAAATAGCAGCGCAACATTGCATAGAATCAAGGGAAATGTTGACATCATTGAGGACCTTTAAGGTTGCAGTGACACATACATAACCTGAGAGGAAAACCAGATTGCATACCCGAGAGAATACTATAGACATCAAGAAAGCCAGTCAGTTTATTACTGACAAGTTTTTAAAACACTTTTGATAAACAGGGAAAAATAGAAATAGGCCTATAACAGTTAGGATCAGATTGATCTCCCCCTTTAAATAAAGGACGAACCGGGGCTGCCTTCCAAGCAATGGGAACCTCCCCAGAGAGGAGAGAGAGGTTTAAAAGGTCGGAGATAGGCTTGGCAATGATAGGGGCAGCAACCTTAAAGAATACATGGTCTAAACCATCTGACTAAGATGTTTTTTGGGGGTCAAGTTTCAGGAGCTATTTTAGCACCTCAGACTGCCTGCAGACAGAAACTTTGTAGGGAGAAAAAAAGAGGGAGAAGCATCGGGGATAGTCGCATTAGAAGGGGTGGGAGATGAGGACATGTTGGACGGGCAAGGGGGCGTGGCTGAATCAAATAGGAATCCTGACTTAATAAAGTGGTGATTAAAGAGCTCAGTCATGTTCAGTCATGTTCTAAAATATGAAAATAGAAGCTCCAAGAGTCTTCTACAGAGATGATCAAGCTGATTCTAAACCATTTTAAAGAAGCCAGTTCATGAAGGAAGGCTTGCTCATTAAAGTTTTTTAGCATGTGTCTATGACAAATCAGGACAGGTGATTTCACTGAGCAGCCATTACAAACACAGGCTGTAAAACAGTGACCACTAAGGTGATTACAGAAAAATACCTATCAGGATGATATAGTGAGATTAAAATCAAGATGAGTATACGTTTCTGGGTGGTTGGAGTCATACCTTTTGGGATTGGCAATAATCCGGGAAAGATTTAAGGAGTATTATTGCTTTTGGACTTGGTCTTGTGGTGTAAGCATGTCCCAGTTTAGATCACCTAGCAGGACAAATTCAGACTTAGTGTAAGGAGCCAGGAGAGAGCTTTGGGCAGTTAGGGTACTAATTATAGTAGTGGTAGTGACTACAGTAGTAGTGGTAGTGACTGGTTATAGTTATAGTAGTGGTAGTGACTACAGTATTAGTGGTAGTGACTGGTTATAGTTATAGTAGTGGTAGTGACTGGTTATAGTTATAGTAGTGGTAGTGACTGGTTATAGTTATAGTAGTGGCAGTGACTGGTTATAGTAGTGGTAGTGACTGGTTATAGTAGTGATAGTGACTGGTTATAGTTATAGTAGTGGTAGTGACTGGTTATAGTAGTGGTAGTGACTACAGTATTAGTGGTAGTGACTGGTTACAGTTATAGTAGTGGTAGTGACTGGTTATAGTAGTGGTAGTGACTGGTTATAGTTATAGTAGTGGTAGTGACTGGTTATAGTAGTGGTAGTGACTGGTTATAGTTATAGTAGTGGTAGTGACTACAGTATTAGTGGTAGTGACTGGTTACAGTTATAGTAGTGGTAGTGACTGGTTATAGTTATAGTAGTGGTAGTGACTGGTTATAGTTATAGTAGTGGTAGTGACTACAGTAGTAGTGGTAGTGACTGGTTATAGTTATAGTAGTGGTAGTGACTGGTTATAGTTATAGTAGTGGTAGTGACTGGTTATAGTAGTGGTAGTGACTGGTTATAGTTATAGTAGTGGTAGTGACTGGTTATAGTAGTGGCAGTGGTAGTGACTGGTTATAGTTATAGTAGTGGTAGTGACTGGTTATAGTTATAGTAGTGGTAGTGACTGTTTATAGTAGTGGTAGTGACTGGTTATAGTTATAGTAGTGGTAGTGACTGGTTACAGTTATAGTAGTGGTAGTGACTGGTTATAGTTATAGTAGTGGTAGTGACTGGTCACAGTAGTAGTGGTAGTGACTGGTTATAGTTATAGTAGTGGTAGTGACTGGTTACAGTTATAGTAGTGGTAGTGACTGGTTATAGTTATAGTAGTGGTAGTGACTGTTTATAGTAGTGGTAGTGACTGGTTATAGTTATAGTAGTGGTAGTGACTACAGTAGTAGTGGTAGTGACTGGTTATAGTTATAGTAGTGGTAGTGACTACAGTAGTAGTGGTAGTGACTGGTTATAGTTATAGTAGTGGTAGTGACTACAGTATTAGTGGTAATGACTGGTTATAGTTATAGTAGTGGTAGTGACTGGTTACAGTAGTGGTAGTGACTGGTTATAGTTATAGTAGTGGTAGTGACTGGTTACAGTAGTGGTAGTGACTGGTTATAGTTATAGTAGTGGTAGTGACTGGTTATAGTTATTGTAGTGGTAGTGACTACAGTATTAGTGGTAGTGACTGGTTACAGTTATAGTAGTGGTAGTGACTGGTTATAGTTATAGTAGTGGTAGTGACTACAGTAGTAGTGGTAGTGACTGGTTATAGTTATAGTAGTGGTAGTGACTACAGTAGTAGTGGTAGTGACTGGTTATAGTTATAGTAGTGGTAGTGACTGGTTATAGTAGTGGTAGTGACTGGTTATAGTAGTGGTAGTGACTGGTTATAGTAGTGGTAGTGACTGGTTACAGTTATAGTAGTGGTAGTGACTGGTTATAGTAGTGGTAGTGACTGGTTACAGTTATAGTAGTGGTAGTGACTGGTTATAGTAGTGGTAGTGACTGGTTATAGTTATAGTAGTGGTAGTGACTGGTTATAGTTATAGTAGTGGTAGTGACTACAGTATTAGTGGTAGTGACTGGTTACAGTTATAGTAGTGGTAGTGACTGGTTATAGTTATAGTAGTGGTAGTGACTGGTTATAGTTATAGTAGTGGTAGTGACTACAGTAGTAGTGGTAGTGACTGGTTATAGTTATAGTAGTGGTAGTGACTACAGTATTAGTGGTAGTGACTGGTTACAGTTATAGTAGTGGTAGTGACTGGTTATAGTTATAGTAGTGGTAGTGACTACAGTAGTAGTGGTAGTGACTGGTTATAGTTATAGTAGTGGTAGTGACTGGTTTATAGTAGTGGTAGTGACTGCAGTAGTAGTGGTAGTGACTGGTTATAGTTATAGTAGTGGTAGTGACTGGTTATAGTAGTGGTAGTGACTACAGTAGTAGTGGTAGTGACTGGTTATAGTAGTGGTAGTGACTGGTTATAGTAGTGGTAGTGACTACAGTAGTAGTGGTAGTGACTGGTTATAGTTATAGTAGTGGTAGTGAATGGTTATAGTTATAGTAGTGGTAGTGACAGGTTATAGTTGTAGTAGTGGTAGTGACTGGTTATAGTAGTGGTAGTGACTGGTTATAGTTATAGTAGTGGTAGTGACTGGTTATAGTTATAGTAGTGGTAGTGACTACAGTAGTAGTGGTAGTGACTGGTTATAGTTATAGTAGTGGTAGTGACTGGTTATAGTTATAGTAGTGGTAGTGACTGGTTATAGTTATAGTAGTGGTAGTGACTGGTTATAGTAGTGGCAGTGGTAGTGACAGGTTATAGTTGTAGTAGTGGTAGTGACTGGTTATAGTAGTGGTAGTGACTGCTTATAGTTATAGTAGTGGTAGTGACTGGTTATAGTTATAGTAGTGGTAGTGACTACAGTAGTAGTGGTAGTGACTGGTTATAGTTATAGTAGTGGTAGTGACTGGTTATAGTTATAGTAGTGGTAGTGACTGGTTATAGTTATAGTAGTGGTAGTGACTGGTTATAGTAGTGGCAGTGGTAGTGACTGGTTATAGTTATAGTAGTGGTAGTGACTGGTTATAGTTATAGTAGTGGTAGTGTGGTCCTTCTGTAGCTCAGTTGGTAGAGCATGGCGCTTGTAACGCTAGGGTAGTGGGTTCGATTCCTTGGACCACCCATACGTAGAATGTATGCACAAATGACTGTAAGTCTCTTTGGATAAAAGTATCTGCTAAATGGCATATATTATTATATTAGTGACTGTTTATAGTAGTGGTAGTGACTGGTTATAGTTATAGTAGTGGTAGTGACTGGTTACAGTTATAGTAGTGGTAGTGACTGGTTATAGTAGTGGTAGTGACTGGTTATAGTTATAGTAGCGGTAGTGACTACAGTATTAGTGGTAGTGACTGGTTACAGTTATAGTAGTGGTAGTGACTGGTTATAGTTATAGTAGTGGTAGTGACTGGTTATAGTTATAGTAGTGGTAGTGACTACAGTAGTAGTGGTAGTGACTGGTTATAGTTATAGTAGTGGTAGTGACTACAGTATTAGTGGTAGTGACTGGTTACAGTTATAGTAGTGGTAGTGACTGGTTATAGTTATAGTAGTGGTAGTGACTGGTTATAGTTATAGTAGTGGTAGTGACTGGTTATAGTTATAGTAGTGGTAGTGACTGGTTATAGTTATAGTAGTGGTAGTGACTACAGTAGTAGTGGTAGTGACTGGTCATAGTTATAGTAGTGGTAGTGACTACAGTATTAGTGGTAGTGACTGGTTATAGTTAAAGTAGTGGTAGTGACTGGTTATAGTTATAGTAGTGACTGGTTACAGTTATAGTAGTGGTAGTGACTGGTTATAGTTATAGTAGTGGTAGTGACTACAGTAGTAGTGGTAGTGACTGGTTATAGTTATAGTAGTGGTAGTGACTACAGTAGTAGTGGTAGTGACTGGTTATAGTTATAGTAGTGGTAGTGACTACAGTATTAGTGGTAATGACTGGTTATAGTTATAGTAGTGGTAGTGACTGGTTATAGTAGTGGTAGTGACTGGTTATAGTTATAGTAGTGGTAGTGACTGGTTATAGTTATAGTAGTGGTAGTGACTACAGTATTAGTGGTAGTGACTGGTTATAGTTATAGTAGTGGTAGTGACTACAGTATTAGTGGTAGTGACTGGTTACAGTTATAGTAGTGGTAGTGACTGGTTATAGTTATAGTAGTGGTAGTGACTACAGTAGTAGTGGTAGTGACTGGTTATAGTTATAGTAGTGGTAGTGACTACAGTAGTAGTGGTAGTGACTGGTTATAGTTATAGTAGTGGTAGTGACTGGTTATAGTAGTGGTAGTGACTGGTTATAGTAGTGGTAGTGACTGGTTATAGTAGTGGTAGTGACTGGTTATAGTAGTGGTAGTGACTGGTTACAGTTATAGTAGTGGTAGTGACTGGTTATAGTAGTGGTAGTGACTGGTTATAGTAGTGGTAGTGACTGGTTATAGTAGTGGTAGTGGTAGTGACTACAGTAGTAGTGGTAGTGACTGGTTATAGTTATAGTAGTGGTAGTGACTACAGTATTAGTGGTAGTGACTGGTTATAGTTATAGTAGTGGTAGTGACTGGTTATAGTTATAGTAGTGGTAGTGACTGGTTATAGTTATAGTAGTGGTAGTGACTACAGTAGTAGTGGTAGTGACTGGTTATAGTTATAGTAGTGGTAGTGACTACAGTATTAGTGGTAGTGACTGGTTATAGTTATAGTAGTGGTAGTGACTGGTTATAGTTATAGTAGTGGTAGTGACTACAGTAGTAGTGGTAGTGACTGGTTACAGTTATAGTAGTGGTAGTGACTGGTTATAGTTATAGTAGTGGTAGTGACTACAGTAGTAGTGGTAGTGACTGGTTATAGTTATAGTAGTGGTAGTGACTGGTTATAGTAGTGGTAGTGACTACAGTAGTAGTGGTAGTGACTGGTTATAGTAGTGGTAGTGGCTGCAGTAGTAGTGGTAGTGACTGGTTATAGTAGTGGTAGTGACTGGTTATAGTAGTGGTAGTGACTACAGTAGTAGTGGTAGTGACTGGTTATAGTTATAGTAGTGGTAGTGACTGGTTATAGTAGTGGTAGTGACTGGTTATAGTTATAGTAGTGGTAGTGACTGGTTATAGTTATAGTAGTGGTAGTGACTGGTTATAGTTATAGTAGTGGTAGTGACTGGTTATAGTTATAGTAGTGGTAGTGACTGGTTATAGTAGTGGTAGTGACTGGTTATAGTTATAGTAGTGGTAGTGACTGGTTATAGTTATAGTAGTGGTAGTGACTACAGTAGTAGTGGTAGTGACTGGTTATAGTTATAGTAGTGGTAGTGACTGGTTATAGTTATAGTAGTGGTAGTGACTGGTTATAGTTATAGTAGTGGTAGTGACTGGTTATAGTAGTGGTAGTGACTACAGTAGTAGTGGTAGTGACTGATTATAGTAGTGGTAGTGACTGGTTATAGTAGTGGTAGTGACTACAGTAGTAGTGGTAGTGACTGGTTATAGTTATAGTAGTGGTAGTGAATGGTTATAGTTATAGTAGTGGTAGTGACAGGTTATAGTTGTAGTAGTGGTAGTGACTGGTTATAGTAGTGGTAGTGACTGCTTATAGTTATAGTAGTGGTAGTGACTGGTTATAGTTATAGTAGTGGTAGTGACTACAGTAGTAGTGGTAGTGACTGGTTATAGTTATAGTAGTGGTAGTGACTGGTTATAGTTATAGTAGTGGTAGTGACTGGTTATAGTTATAGTAGTGGTAGTGACTGGTTATAGTAGTGGCAGTGGTAGTGACTGGTTATAGTTATAGTAGTGGTAGTGACTGGTTATAGTTATAGTAGTGGTAGTGTGGTCCTTCTGTAGCTCAGTTGGTAGAGCATGGCGCTTGTAACGCTAGGGTAGTGGGTTCGATTCCCGGGACCACCCATACGTAGAATGTATGCACACATGACTGTAAGTCTCTTTGGATAAAAGTGTCTGCTAAATGGCATATATTATTATATTAGTGACTGTTTATAGTAGTGGTAGTGACTGGTTATAGTTATAGTAGTGGTAGTGACTGGTTACAGTTATAGTAGTGGTAGTGACTGGTTATAGTTATAGTAGTGGTAGTGACTGTTTATAGTAGTTAGTGACTGGTTATAGTTATAGTAGTGGTAGTGACTGTTTATAGTAGTGGTAGTGACTGGTTATAGTTATAGTAGTGGTAGTGACTGGTTACAGTTATAGTAGTGGTAGTGACTGGTTATAGTTATAGTAGTGGTAGTGACTGTTTATAGTAGTGGTAGTGACTGGTTATAGTTATAGTAGTGGTAGTGACTACAGTAGTAGTGGTAGTGACTGGTTATAGTTATAGTAGTGGTAGTGACTACAGTAGTAGTGGTAGTGACTGGTTATAGTTATAGTAGTGGTAGTGACTACAGTATTAGTGGTAGTGACTGGTTATAGTTATAGTAGTGGTAGTGACTACAGTATTAGTGGTAGTGACTGGTTATAGTTATAGTAGTGGTAGTGACTGGTTATAGTAGTGGTAGTGACTGGTTATAGTTATAGTCGTGGTAGTGACTGGTTACAGTTATAGTAGTGGTAGTGACTGGTTATAGTAGTGGTAGTGACTGGTTATAGTAGTGGTAGTGACTGGTTACAGTAGTGGTAGTGACTGGTTATAGTTATAGTAGTGGTAGTGACTGGTTACTGTTATAGTAGTGGTTGTGACTGGTTACAGTAGTGGTAGTGACTGGTTATAGTTATAGTAGTGGTAGTGACTGGTTATAGTAGTGGTAGTGACTGGTTATAGTTATAGTAGTGGTAGTGACTGGTTATAGTAGTGGTAGTGACTGGTTATAGTAGTGGTAGTGACTGGTTACAGTTATAGTAGTGGTAGTGACTGGTTATAGTTATAGTAGTGGTAGTGACTACAGTATTAGTGGTAGTGACTGGTTACAGTTATAGTAGTGGTAGTGACTGGTTATAGTTATAGTAGTGGTAGTGACTACAGTAGTAGTGGTAGTGACTGGTTATAGTTATAGTAGTGGTAGTGACTACAGTATTAGTGGTAGTGACTGGTTATAGTTATAGTAGTGGTAGTGACTGGTTATAGTAGTGGTAGTGACTGGTTACAGTTATAGTAGTGGTAGTGACTGGTTATAGTAGTGGTAGTGACTGGTTATAGTAGTGGTAGTGACTGGTTATAGTAGTGGTAGTGACTGGTTACAGTTATAGTAGTGGTAGTGACTGGTTATAGTAGTGGTAGTGACTGGTTACAGTTATAGTAGTGGTAGTGACTGGTTATAGTAGTGGTAGTGACTGGTTATAGTTATAGTAGTGGTAGTGACTGGTTACAGTTATAGTAGTGGTAGTGACTGGTTATAGTTATAGTAGTGGTAGTGACTGGTTATAGTTATAGTAGTGGTAGTGACTACAGTAGTAGTGGTAGTGACTGGTTATAGTTATAGTAGTGGTAGTGACTACAGTATTAGTGGTAGTGACTGGTTATAGTTAAAGTAGTGGTAGTGACTGGTTATAGTTATAGTAGTGACTGGTTACAGTTATAGTAGTGGTAGTGACTGGTTATAGTTATAGTAGTGGTAGTGACTACAGTAGTAGTGGTAGTGACTGGTTATAGTTATAGTAGTGGTAGTGACTACAGTAGTAGTGGTAGTGACTGGTTATAGTTATAGTAGTGGTAGTGACTACAGTATTAGTGGTAATGACTGGTTATAGTTATAGTAGTGGTAGTGACTGGTTATAGTAGTGGTAGTGACTGGTTATAGTTATAGTAGTGGTAGTGACTGGTTATAGTTATAGTAGTGGTAGTGACTACAGTATTAGTTGTAGTGACTGGTTATAGTTATAGTAGTGGTAGTGACTGGTTATAGTTATTGTAGTGGTAGTGACTACAGTATTAGTGGTAGTGACTGATTACAGTTATAGTAGTGGTAGTGACTGGTTATAGTTATAGTAGTGGTAGTGACTACAGTAGTAGTGGTAGTGACTGGTTATAGTTATAGTAGTGGTAGTGACTACAGTAGTAGTGGTAGTGACTGGTTATAGTTATAGTAGTGGTAGTGACTGGTTATAGTAGTGGTAGTGACTGGTTATAGTAGTGGTAGTGACTGGTTATAGTAGTGGTAGTGACTGGTTACAGTTATAGTAGTGGTAGTGACTGGTTATAGTAGTGGTAGTGACTGGTTATAGTAGTGGTAGTGACTGGTTATAGTAGTGGTAGTGGTAGTGACTACAGTAGTAGTGGTAGTGACTGGTTATAGTTATAGTAGTGGTAGTGACTACAGTATTAGTGGTAGTGACTGGTTATAGTTATAGTAGTGGTAGTGACTGGTTATAGTTATAGTAGTGGTAGTGACTGGTTATAGTTATAGTTGTGGCAGTGACTGGTTATAGTTATAGTAGTGGTAGTGACTACAGTAGTAGTGGTAGTGACTGGTTACAGTTATAGTAGTGGTAGTGACTGGTTATAGTTATAGTAGTGGTAGTGACTACAGTAGTAGTGGTAGTGACTGGTTATAGTTATAGTAGTGGTAGTGACTGGTTATAGTAGTGGTTATAGTAAAGCAAGGGCTGATTTCAAGGTTTTACTGCTAACCTACAAAGCATTACATGGGCTTGCTCCTACCTACCTCTCTGATTTGGTCCTGCCGTACATACCTACACGTACGCTACGGTCACAAGAGTGGCAGGCCTCCTAATTGTCCCTAGAATTTCTAAGCAAACAGCTGGAGGCAGGGCTTTCTCCTATAGAGCTCCATTTTTATGGAACGGTCTGCCTACCCATGTCAGAGACGCAAACTCGGTCTCAACCTTTAAGTCTTTACTGAAGACTCATCTCTTCAGTGGGTCATATGATTGAGTGTAGTCTGGCCCAGGAGTGGGAAGGTGACGGAAAGGCTCTGGAGCAACGAACCGCCCTTGCTGTCTCTGCCTGGCCGGTTCCCCTCTTTTCACTGGGATTCTTTGCCTCTAACCCTGTTACGGGGCTGAGTCACTGGCTTGCTGGGGCTCTCTCGTGCCGTCCCTGGGGGTGCTTCACCTGGGTGGGTTGATTCACTGTTGTGGTCGGCCTGTCCTGGTCCCCCCTTGGGTTGTACCGTGTCGGAGATCTTTGTGGGCTATACTCGGCCTTGTCTCAGGATGGTAAGTTGGTGGTTGAAGATTTCCTCTCTAGTGGTGTGGGGGCTGTGCTTTGGCAAAGTGGGTGGGGTTATATCCTTCCTGTTTGGCCCTGTAGGGGTGTCCTCGGATGGGGCCACAGTGTCTCCTGACCCCTCCTGTCTCAGCCTCCAGTATTTATGCTGCAGTAGTTTATGTGTCGGGGGCTGGGGTCAGTTTGTTTATCTGGAGTACTTCTCCTGTCCTATTCAGGTGTCCTGTGTGAATCTAAGTGTGCGTTCTCTAATTCTCTCCTTCTCTCTTTCTTTCTCTCTCTCGGAGGACCTGAGCCCTAGGACCATGCCCCAGAACTACCTGACATGATGACTCCTTGCTGTCCCCAGTCCACCTGGCCATGCTGCTGCTCCAGTTTCAACTGGCCTGGGCCCTAGGACCATGTCTCAGGACTACCTGACATGAGGACTCCTTGCTGTCCCCAGTCCACCTGGCCATGCTCCTGCTCCAGTTTCAACTGTTCTGCCTTACTATTATTCAACCATGCTGGTCATTTATGAACATTTGAACATCTTGGCCACGTTCTGTTATAATCTCCACCCGGCACAGCCAGAAGAGGACTGGCCACCCCACATATGCTCTCTCTAATTCTCTCTTTCTTTCTTTCTCTCTCTCGGAGGACCTGAGCCCTAGGACCGTGCCCCAGGACTACCTGACATGATGGCTCCTTGCTGTCCCCAGTCCACCTGACTGTGCTGCTGCTCCAGTTTCAACTGTTCTGCCTTATTATTATTTGACCATGCTGGTCATTTATGAACATTTGAACATCTTGGTCATGTTCTGTTATAATCTCTACCCGGCACAGCCAGAAGAGGACTGGCCACCCCACATAGCCCGGTTCCTCTCTAGGTTTCTTCCTAGGTTTTGGCCTTTCTAGGGAGTTTTTCCTAGCCACCGTGCTTTTACACCTGCATTGTTTGCTGTTTGGGGTTTTAGGCTGGGTTTCTGTACAGCACTTTGAGATATCAGCTGATGTACGAAGGGCTATATAAATAAATTTGATTTGATTTGATTTGGTAGTGACTACAGTAGTAGTGGTAGTGACTGGTTATAGTAGTGGTAGTGGCTGCAGTAGTAGTGGTAGTGACTGGTTATAGTAGTGGTAGTGACTGGTTATAGTAGTGGTAGTGACTACAGTAGTAGTGGTAGTGACTGGTTATAGTTATAGTAGTGGTAGTGACTGGTTATAGTAGTGGTAGTGACTGGTTATAGTAGTGGTAGTGACTGGTTATAGTTATAGTAGTGGTAGTGACTGGTTATAGTTATAGTAGTGGTAGTGACTGGTTATAGTTATAGTAGTGGTAGTGACTGGTTATAGTTATAGTAGTGGTAGTGACTGGTTATAGTAGTGGCAGTGGTAGTGACTGGTTATAGTTATAGTAGTGGTAGTGACTGGTTATAGTTATAGTAGTGGTAGTGTGGTCCTTCTGTAGCTCAGTTGGTAGAGCATGGCGATTGTAACGCCAGGGTAGTGGGTTCGATTCCCGGGACCACCCATACGTAGAATGTATGCACACATGACTGTAAGTCGCTTTGGATAAAAGCGTCTGCTAAATGGCATATATTATTATATTAGTGACTGTTTGTGGTAGTGACTGGTTATAGTAGTGGTAGTGACTGGTTATAGTTATAGTAGTGGTAGTGACTGGTTACAGTTATAGTAGTGGTAGTGACTGGTTATAGTAGTGGTAGTGACTGGTTATAGTTATAGTAGTGGTAGTGACTGGTTACAGTTATAGTAGTGGTAGTGACTGTTTATAGTAGTGGTAGTGACTGGTTATAGTTATAGTAGTGGTAGTGACTACAGTAGTAGTGGTAGTGACTGGTTATAGTTATAGTAGTGGTAGTGACTACAGTAGTAGTGGTAGTGACTGGTTATAGTTATAGTAGTGGTAGTGACTACAGTATTAGTGGTAGTGACTGGTTATAGTTATAGTAGTGGTAGTGACTACAGTATTAGTGGTAGTGACTGGTTACAGTTATAGTAGTGGTAGTGACTGGTTATAGTTATAGTAGTGGTAGTGACTGGTTATAGTAGTGGTAGTTACTGGTTATAGTAGTGGTAGTGACTGGTTACAGTTATAGTAGTGGTAGTGACTGGTTATAGTAGTGGTAGTGACTGGTTATAGTTATAGTAGCGGTAGTGACTACAGTATTAGTGGTAGTGACTGGTTACAGTTATAGTAGTGGTAGTGACTGGTTATAGTTATAGTAGTGGTAGTGACTGGTTATAATTATAGTAGTGGTAGTGACTACAGTAGTAGTGGTAGTGACTGGTTATAGTTATAGTAGTGGTAGTGACTACAGTATTAGTGGTAGTGACTGGTTACAGTTATAGTAGTGGTAGTGACTGGTTATAGTTATAGTAGTGGTAGTGACTACAGTAGTAGTGGTAGTGACTGGTTATAGTTATAGTAGTGGTAGTGACTGGTTATAGTAGTGGTAGTGGCTGCAGTAGTAGTGGTAGTGACTGGTTATAGTTATAGTAGTGGTAGTGACTGGTTATAGTAGTGGTAGTGACTACAGTAGTAGTGGTAGTGACTGGTTATAGTAGTGGTAGTGACTGGTTATAGTAGTGGTAGTGACTACAGTAGTAGTGGTAGTGACTGGTTATAGTTATAGTAGTGGTAGTGAATGGTTATAGTTATAGTAGTGGTAGTGACAGGTTATAGTTGTAGTAGTGGTAGTGACTGGTTATAGTAGTGGTAGTGACTGGTTATAGTTATAGTAGTGGTAGTGACTGGTTATAGTTATAGTAGTGGTAGTGACTACAGTAGTAGTGGTAGTGACTGGTTATAGTTATAGTAGTGGTAGTGACTGGTTATAGTTATAGTAGTGGTAGTGACTGGTTATAGTTATAGTAGTGGTAGTGACTGGTTATAGTAGTGGCAGTGGTAGTGACTGGTTATAGTTATAGTAGTGGTAGTGACTGGTTATAGTTATAGTAGTGGTAGTGTGGTCCTTCTGTAGCTCAGTTGGTAGAGCATGGCGCTTGTAATGCTAGGGTAGTGGGTTCGATTCCCGGGACCACCCATAAGTAGAATGTATGCACACATGACTGTAAGTCTCTTTGGATAAAAGTGTCTGCTAAATGGCATATATTATTATATTAGTGACTGTTTATAGTAGTGGTAGTGACTGGTTATAGTTATAGTAGTGGTAGTGACTGGTTACAGTTATAGTAGTGGTAGTGACTGGTTATTGTTATAGTAGTGGTAGTGACTGTTTATAGTAGTGGTAGTGACTGGTTATAGTTATAGTAGTGGTAGTGACTGTTTATAGTAGTGGTAGTGACTGGTTATAGTTATAGTAGTGGTAGTGACTGGTTACAGTTATAGTAGTGGTAGTGACTGGTTATAGTTATAGTAGTGGTAGTGACTGTTTATAGTAGTGGTAGTGACTGGTTATAGTTATAGTAGTGGTAGTGACTACAGTAGTAGTGGTAGTGACTGGTTATAGTTATAGTAGTGGTAGTGACTACAGTAGTAGTGGTAGTGACTGGTTATAGTTATAGTAGTGGTAGTGACTACAGTATTAGTGGTAGTGACTGGTTATAGTTATAGTAGTGGTAGTGACTACAGTATTAGTGGTAGTGACTGGTTATAGTTATAGTAGTGGTAGTGACTGGTTATAGTAGTGGTAGTGACTGGTTACAGTAGTGGTAGTGACTGGTTATAGTTATAGTAGTGGTAGTGACTGGTTACTGTTATAGTAGTGGTAGTGACTGGTTACAGTAGTGGTAGTGACTGGTTATAGTTATAGTAGTGGTAGTGACTGGTTATAGTAGTAGTAGTGACTGGTTATAGTTATAGTAGTGGTAGTGACTGGTTATAGTAGTGGTAGTGACTGGTTATAGTAGTGGTAGTGACTGGTTACAGTTATAGTAGTGGTAGTGACTGGTTATAGTTATAGTAGTGGTAGTGACTACAGTATTAGTGGTAGTGACTGGTTATAGTTATAGTAGTGGTAGTGACTACAGTATTAGTGGTAGTGACTGGTTACAGTTATAGTAGTGGTAGTGACTGGTTATAGTTATAGTAGTGGTAGTGACTACAGTAGTAGTGGTAGTGACTGGTTATAGTTATAGTAGTGGTAGTGACTGGTTATAGTAGTGGTAGTGGCTGCAGTAGTAGTGGTAGTGACTGGTTATAGTTATAGTAGTGGTAGTGACTGGTTATAGTAGTGGTAGTGACTACAGTAGTAGTGGTAGTGACTGGTTATAGTAGTGGTAGTGACTGGTTATAGTAGTGGTAGTGACTACAGTAGTAGTGGTAGTGACTGGTTATAGTTATAGTAGTGGTAGTGAATGGTTATAGTTATAGTAGTGGTAGTGACTGGTTATAGTTGTAGTAGTGGTAGTGACTGGTTATAGTAGTGGTAGTGACTGGTTATAGTTATAGTAGTGGTAGTGACTGGTTATAGTTATAGTAGTGGTAGTGACTACAGTAGTAGTGGTAGTGACTGGTTATAGTTATAGTAGTGGTAGTGACTGGTTTATAGTTATAGTAGTGGTAGTGACTGGTTATAGTTATAGTAGTGGTAGTGACTGGTTATAGTAGTGGCAGTGGTAGTGACTGGTTATAGTTATAGTAGTGGTAGTGACTGGTTATAGTTATAGTAGTGGTAGTGTGGTCCTTCTGTAGCTCAGTTGGTAGAGCATGGCGCTTGTAAGCTAGGGTAGTGGGTGACTGGACCACCCATAAGTAGAATGTATGCACACATGACTGTAAGTCTCTTTGGATAAAAGTGTCTGCTAAATGGCATATATTATTATATTAGTGACTGTTTATAGTAGTGGTAGTGACTGGTTATAGTTATAGTAGTGGTAGTGACTGGTTACAGTTATAGTAGTGGTAGTGACTGGTTATAGTTATAGTAGTGGTAGTGACTGTTTATAGTAGTGGTAGTGACTGGTTATAGTTATAGTAGTGGTAGTGACTGTTTATAGTAGTGGTAGTGACTGGTTATAGTTATAGTAGTGGTAGTGACTGGTTACAGTTATAGTAGTGGTAGTGACTGGTTATAGTTATAGTAGTGGTAGTGACTGTTTATAGTAGTGGTAGTGACTGGTTATAGTTATAGTAGTGGTAGTGACTACAGTAGTAGTGGTAGTGACTGGTTATAGTTATAGTAGTGGTAGTGACTACAGTAGTAGTGGTAGTGACTGGTTATAGTTATAGTAGTGGTAGTGACTACAGTATTAGTGGTAGTGACTGGTTATAGTTATAGTAGTGGTAGTGACTACAGTATTAGTGGTAGTGACTGGTTATAGTTATAGTAGTGGTAGTGACTGGTTATAGTAGTGGTAGTGACTGGTTACAGTAGTGGTAGTGACTGGTTATAGTTATAGTAGTGGTAGTGACTGGTTACTGTTATAGTAGTGGTAGTGACTGGTTACAGTAGTGGTAGTGACTGGTTATAGTTATAGTAGTGGTAGTGACTGGTTATAGTAGTGGTAGTGACTGGTTATAGTTATAGTAGTGGTAGTGACTGGTTATAGTAGTGGTAGTGACTGGTTATAGTAGTGGTAGTGACTGGTTACAGTTATAGTAGTGGTAGTGACTGGTTATAGTTATAGTAGTGGTAGTGACTACAGTATTAGTGGTAGTGACTGGTTACAGTTATAGTAGTGGTAGTGACTGGTTATAGTTATAGTAGTGGTAGTGACTGGTTATAGTTATAGTAGTGGTAGTGACTACAGTAGTAGTGGTAGTGAGTGGTTAGTGACTGGTTATAGTAGTGGTAGTGATAGTACAGTAGTATTAGTAGTGGTAGTGACTGGTTATAGTTATAGTAGTGGTAGTGACTGGTTATAGTAGTGGTAGTGACTGGTTACAGTTATAGTAGTGGTAGTGACTGGTTATAGTAGTGGTAGTGACTGGTTATAGTAGTGGTAGTGACTGGTTATAGTAGTGGTAGTGACTGGTTACAGTTATAGTAGTGGTAGTGACTGGTTATAGTAGTGGTAGTGACTGGTTATAGTTATAGTAGTGGTAGTGACTGGTTATAGTTATAGTAGTGGTAGTGACTGGTTATAGTTATAGTAGTGGTAGTGACTGGTTATAGTAGTGGTAGTGACTGGTTACAGTTATAGTAGTGGTAGTGACTGGTTATAGTAGTGGTAGTGACTGGTTATAGTATTGGTAGTGTCTGGTTATAGTTATAGTAGTGGTAGTGACTGGTTATAGTAGTGGTAGTGACTGGTTATAGTTATAGTAGTGGTAGTGACTGATTATAGTTATAGTAGTGGTAGTGACTGGTTATAGTAGTGGTAGTGACTGGTTAAAGTAGTGGTAGTGACTGGTTATATTTATAGTAGTGGTAGTGACTGGTTATAGTAGTGGTAGTGACTGGTTATAGTTATAGTAGTGGCAGTGACTGGTTATAGTAGTGGTAGTGACTGGTTATAGTTATAGTAGTGGTAGTGACTGGTTATAGTAGTGGTAGTGACTGGTTATAGTAGTGGTAGTGACTGGTTATAGTTATAGTAGTGGTAGTGACTGGTTATAGTAGTGGTAGTGACTGGTTATAGTAGTGGTAGTGACTGGTTACAGTTATAGTAGTGGTAGTGACTGGTTATAGTTATAGTAGTGGTAGTGACTGGTTATAGTTATAGTAGTGGTAGTGACTACAGTAGTAGTGGTAGTGACTGGTTATATTTATAGTAGTGGTAGTGACTGGTTATAGTAGTGGTAGTGACTGGTTATAGTTATAGTAGTGGTAGTGACTGGTTATAGTTATAGTAGTGGTAGTGACTGGTTATAGTTATAGTAGTGGTAGTGATTGGTTATAGTAGTGGTAGTGACTGGTTACAGTTATAGTAGTGGTAGTGACTGGTTATAGTAGTGGTAGTGACTGGTTATAGTAGTGGTAGTGACTGGTTATAGTAGTGGTAGTGACTGGTTACAGTTATAGTAGTGGTAGTGACTGGTTATAGTTATAGTAGTGGTAGTGACTGGTTATAGTAGTGGTAGTGACTGGTTATAGTAGTGGTAGTGACTGGTTACAGTTATAGTAGTGGTAGTGACTGGTTATAGTAGTGGTAGTGACTGGTTATAGTTATAGTAGCGGTAGTGACTACAGTATTAGTGGTAGTGACTGGTTACAGTTATAGTAGTGGTAGTGACTGGTTATAGTTATAGTAGTGGTAGTGACTGGTTATAGTTATAGTAGTGGTAGTGACTACAGTAGTTGTGGTAGTGACTGGTTATAGTTATAGTAGTGGTAGTGACTACAGTATTAGTGGTAGTGACTGGTTACAGTTATAGTAGTGGTAGTGACTGGTTATAGTTATAGTAGTGGTAGTGACTACAGTAGTAGTGGTAGTGACTGGTTATAGTAGTGGTAGTGGCTGCAGTAGTAGTGGTAGTGACTGGTTATAGTTATAGTAGTGGTAGTGACTGGTTATAGTAGTGGTAGTGACTACAGTAGTAGTGGTAGTGACTGGTTATATTTATAGTAGTGGTAGTGACTGGTTATAGTAGTGGTAGTGACTGGTTATAGTTATAGTAGTGGTAGTGACTGGTTATAGTTATAGTAGTGGTAGTGACTGGTTATAGTTATAGTAGTGGTAGTGATTGGTTATAGTAGTGGTAGTGACTGGTTACAGTTATAGTAGTGGTAGTGACTGGTTATAGTAGTGGTAGTGACTGGTTTAGTAGTGGTAGTGACTGGTTATAGTAGTGGTAGTGACTGGTTACAGTTATAGTAGTGGTAGTGACTGGTTATAGTTATAGTAGTGGTAGTGACTGGTTATAGTAGTGGTAGTGACTGGTTATAGTAGTGGTAGTGACTGGTTACAGTTATAGTAGTGGTAGTGACTGGTTATAGTAGTGGTAGTGACTGGTTATAGTTATAGTAGTGGTAGTGACTACAGTATTAGTGGTAGTGACTGGTTACAGTTATAGTAGTGGTAGTGACTGGTTATAGTTATAGTAGTGGTAGTGACTGGTTATAGTTATAGTAGTGGTAGTGACTACAGTAGTTGTGGTAGTGACTGGTTATAGTTATAGTAGTGGTAGTGACTACAGTATTAGTGGTAGTGACTGGTTACAGTTATAGTAGTGGTAGTGACTGGTTATAGTTATAGTAGTGGTAGTGACTACAGTAGTAGTGGTAGTGACTGGTTATAGTAGTGGTAGTGGCTGCAGTAGTAGTGGTAGTGACTGGTTATAGTTATAGTAGTGGTAGTGACTGGTTATAGTAGTGGTAGTGACTACAGTAGTAGTGGTAGTGACTGGTTATAGTAGTGGTAGTGACTGGTTATAGTAGTGGTAGTGACTACAGTAGTAGTGGTAGTGACTACTTATAGTTATAGCAGTGGTAGTGAATGGTTATAGTTATAGTAGTGGTAGTGACAGGTTATAGTAGTGGTAGTGACTGGTTATAGTAGTGGTAGTGACTGCTTATAGTTATAGTAGTGGTAGTGACTGGTTATAGTTATAGTAGTGGTAGTGACTACAGTAGTAGTGGTAGTGACTGGTTATAGTTATAGTAGTGGTAGTGACTGGTTATAGTTATAGTAGTGGTAGTGACTGGTTATAGTTATAGTAGTGGTAGTGACTGGTTATAGTAGTGGCAGTGGTAGTGACTGGTTATAGTTATAGTAGTGGTAGTGACTGGTTATAGTTATAGTAGTGGTAGTGTGGTCCTTCTGTAGCTCAGTTGGTAGAGCATGGCGCTTGTAACGCTAGGGTAGTGGGTTCGATTCCCAGGACCACCCATACGTAGAATGTATGCACACATGACTGTAAGTCTCTTTGGATAAAAGTGTCTGCTAAATGGCATATATTATTATATTAGTGACTGTTTATAGTAGTGGTAGTGACTGGTTATAGTTATAGTAGTGGTAGTGACTGGTTACAGTTATAGTAGTGGTAGTGACTGGTTATAGTTATAGTAGTGGTAGTGACTGTTTATAGTAGTGGTAGTGACTGGTTATAGTAGTGGTAGTGACTGTTTATAGTAGTGGTAGTGACTGGTTATAGTTATAGTAGTGGTAGTGACTGGTTACAGTTATAGTAGTGGTAGTGACTGGTTATAGTTATAGTAGTGGTAGTGACTGTTTATAGTAGTGGTAGTGACTGGTTATAGTTATAGTAGTGGTAGTGACTACAGTAGTAGTGGTAGTGACTGGTTATAGTTATAGTAGTGGTAGTGACTACAGTAGTAGTGGTAGTGACTGGTTATAGTTATAGTAGTGGTAGTGACTACAGTATTAGTGGTAGTGACTGGTTATAGTTATAGTAGTGGTAGTGACTACAGTATTAGTGGTAGTGACTGGTTATAGTTATAGTAGTGGTAGTGACTGGTTATAGTAGTGGTAGTGACTGGTTATAGTTATAGTAGTGGTAGTGACTGGTTACAGTTATAGTCGTGGTAGTGACTTGTTACAGTTATAGTAGTGGTAGTGACTGGTTATAGTAGTGGTAGTGACTGGTTATAGTAGTGGTAGTGACTGGTTACAGTAGTGGTAGTGACTGGTTATAGTTATAGTAGTGGTAGTGACTGGTTACTGTTATAGTAGTGGTAGTGACTGGTTACAGTAGTGGTAGTGACTGGTTATAGTTATAGTAGTGGTAGTGACTGGTTATAGTAGTGGTAGTGACTGGTTATAGTTATAGTAGTGGTAGTGACTGGTTATAGTAGTGGTAGTGACTGGTTATAGTAGTGGTAGTGACTGGTTACAGTTATAGTAGTGGTAGTGACTGGTTATAGTTATAGTAGTGGTAGTGACTACAGTATTAGTGGTAGTGACTGGTTACAGTTATAGTAGTGGTAGTGACTGGTTATAGTTATAGTAGTGGTAGTGACTGGTTATAGTTATAGTAGTGGTAGTGACTACAGTAGTAGTGGTAGTGACTGGTTATAGTTATAGTAGTGGTAGTGACTACAGTATTAGTGGTAGTGACTGGTTATAGTTATAGTAGTGGTAGTGACTGGTTATAGTAGTGGTAGTGACTGGTTACAGTTATAGTAGTGGTAGTGACTGGTTATAGTAGTGGTAGTGACTGGTTATAGTAGTGGTAGTGACTGGTTATAGTAGTGGTAGTGACTGGTTATAGTAGTGGTAGTGACTGGTTATAGTTATAGTAGTGGTAGTGACTGGTTATAGTTATAGTAGTGGTAGTGACTGGTTATAGTTATAGTAGTGGTAGTGACTGGTTATAGTAGTGGTAGTGACTGGTTACAGTTATAGTAGTGGTAGTGACTGGTTATAGTTATAGTAGTGGTAGTGACTGGTTATAGTAGTGGTAGTGACTGGTTATAGTTATAGTAGTGGCAGTGACTGGTTATAGTAGTGGTAGTGACTGGTTATAGTTATAGTAGTGGTAGTGACTGGTTATAGTAGTGGTAGTGACTGGTTATAGTAGTGGTAGTGACTGGTTATAGTAGTGGTAGTGACTGGTTATAGTAGTGGTAGTGACTGGTTATAGTTATAGTAGTGGTAGTGACTGGTTATAGTAGTGGTAGTGACTGGTTATAGTAGTGGTAGTGACTGGTTATAGTTATAGTAGTGGTAGTGACTGATTATAGTTATAGTAGTGGTAGTGACTGGTTATAGTAGTGGTAGTGACTGGTTAAAGTAGTGGTAGTGACTGGTTATAGTAATGGTAGTGACTGGTTATAGTAGTGGTAGTGACTGGTTATAGTTATAGTAGTGGTAGTGACTGGTTATAGTAGTGGTAGTGACTGGTTATAGTTATAGTAGTGGCAGTGACTGGTTATAGTAGTGGTAGTGACTGGTTATAGTTATAGTAGTGGTAGTGACTGGTTATAGTAGTGGTAGTGACTGGTTATAGTAGTGGTAGTGACTGGTTATAGTTATAGTAGTGGTAGTGACTGGTTATAGTAGTGGTAGTGACTGGTTATAGTAGTGGTAGTGACTGGTTATAGTAGTGGTAGTGACTGGTTATAGTAGTGGTAGTGAATGGTTATAATTATAGTAGTGGTAGTGACTGGTTATAGTTATAGTAGTGGTAGTGACTGGTTACAGTTATAGTAGTGGTAGTGACTGGTTATAGTTATAGTAGTGGTAGTGACTGGTTATAGTAGTGGTAGTGGTAGTGACTGGTTACAGTTATAGTAGTGGTAGTGACTGGTTATAGTTATAGTAGTGGTAGTGACTGGTTATAGTTATAGTAGTGGTAGTGACTGGTTATAGTTATAGTAGTGGTAGTGACTGGTTATAGTTATAGTAGTGGTAGTGACTGGTTATAGTAGTGGTAGTGACTGGTTATAGTACTGGTAGTGACTGGTTATAGTAGTGGTAGTGACTGGTTATAGTTATAGTAATGGTAGTGACTGGTTATAGTTATAGTAGTGGTAGTGACTGGTTATAGTAGTGGTAGTGACTGGTTATAGTAGTGGTAGTGACTGGTTATAGTAGTGGCAGTGGTAGTGACTGGTTATAGTAGTGGCAGTGGTAGTGACTGGTTATAGTTATAGTAGTGGTAGTGACTGGTTATAGTAGTGGTAGTGACTGGTTATAGTTATAGTAGTGGTAGTGACTGGTTATAGATATAGTAGTGGTAGTGACTGGTTATAGTTATAGTAGTGGTAGTGACTGGTTATAGTTATAGTAGTGGTAGTGACTGGTTATAGTAGTAGTGGTAGTGACTGGTTATAGTTATAGTAGTGGTAGTGACTGGTTATAGTAGTGGTAGTGACTGGTTATAGTTATAGTAGTGGTAGTGACTGGTTATAGTTATAGTAGTGGTAGTGACTGGTTATAGTTATAGTAGTGGTAGTGACTGGTTATAGTTATAGTAGTGGTAGTGACTGGTTACAGTTATAGTAGTGGTAGTGACTGGTTATAGTTATAGTAGTGGTAGTGACTGGTTATAGTTATAGTAGTGGTAGTGACTGGTTATAGTTATAGTAGTGGTAGTGACTGGTTATAGTTATAGTAGTGGTAGTGACTGGTTATAGTAGTGGCAGTGGTAGTGACTGGTTATAGTTATAGTAGTGGTAGTGACTGGTTACAGTTATAGTAGTGGTAGTGACTGGTTATAGTTATAGTAGTGGTAGTGACTGGTTATAGTAGTGGTAGTGACTGGTTATAGTAGTAGGCAGTGACTGGTTATAGTAGTGGTAGTGACTGGTTATAGTTATAGTAGTGGTAGTGACTGGTTATAGTAGTGGTAGTGACTGGTTATAGTAGTGGTAGTGACTGGTTATAGTTATAGTAGTGGTAGTGACTGGTTATAGTTATAGTAGTGGTAGTGACTGGTTATAGTAGTGGTAGTGACTGGTTATAGTAGTGGTAGTGACTGGTTATAGTAGTGGTAGTGACTGGTTATAGTAGTAGTGGTAGTGACTGGTTATAGTTATAGTAGTGGTAGTGACTGGTTATAGTAGTGGTAGTGACTGGTTATAGTTATAGTAGTGGTAGTGACTGGTTATAGTTATAGTAGTGGTAGTGACTGGTTATAGTTATAGTAATGGTAGTGACTGGTTATAGTTATAGTAGTGGTAGTGACTGGTTATAGTAGTGGCAGTGGTAGTGACTGGTTATAGTTATAGTAGTGGTAGTGACTGGTTATAGTAGTGGTAGTGACTGGTTATAGTTATAGTAGTGGTAGTGACTGGTTATAGTTATAGTAGTGGTAGTGACTGGTTATAGTTATAGTAGTGGTAGTGACTGGTTATAGTTATAGTAGTGGTAGTGACTGGTTACAGTTATAGTAGTGGTAGTGACTGGTTATAGTTATAGTAGTGGTAGTGACTGGTTATAGTTATAGTAGTGGTAGTGACTGGTTATAGTTATAGTAGTGGTAGTGACTGGTTATAGTTATAGTAGTGGTAGTGACTGGTTATAGTAGTGGCAGTGGTAGTGACTGGTTATAGTTATAGTAGTGGTAGTGACTGGTTACAGTTATAGTAGTGGTAGTGACTGGTTATAGTTATAGTAGTGGTAGTGACTGGTTATAGTAGTGGTAGTGACTGGTTATAGTTATAGTAGTGGCAGTGACTGGTTATAGTAGTGGTAGTGACTGGTTATAGTTATAGTAGTGGTAGTGACTGGTTATAGTAGTGGTAGTGACTGGTTATGGTAGTGGTAGTGACTGGTTATAGTAGTGGTAGTGACTGGTTATAGTAGTGGTAGTGACTGGTTATAGTTATAGTAGTGGTAGTGACTGGTTATAGTAGTGGTAGTGACTGGTTATAGTTATAGTAGTGGTAGTGACTGGTTATAGTAGTGGTAGTGACTGGTTATAGTTATAGTAGTGGTAGTGACTGGTTATAGTAGTGGTAGTGACTGGTTATAGTAGTGGTAGTGAATGGTTATAATTATAGTAGTGGTAGTGACTGGTTATAGTTATAGTAGTGGTAGTGACTGGTTACAGTTATAGTAGTGGTAGTGACTGGTTATAGTTATAGTAGTGGTAGTGACTGGTTATAGTAGTGGTAGTGGTAGTGACTGGTTACAGTTATAGTAGTGGTAGTGACTGGTTATAGTTATAGTAGTGGTAGTGACTGGTTATAGTTATAGTAGTGGTAGTGACTGGTTATAGTTATAGTAGTGGTAGTGACTGGTTATAGTTATAGTAGTGGTAGTGACTGGTTATAGTAGTGGTAGTGACTGGTTATAGTACTGGTAGTGACTGGTTATAGTAGTGGTAGTGACTGGTTATAGTTATAGTAATGGTAGTGACTGGTTATAGTTATAGTAGTGGTAGTGACTGGTTATAGTAGTGGTAGTGACTGGTTATAGTAGTGGTAGTGACTGGTTATAGTAGTGGCAGTGGTAGTGACTGGTTATAGTAGTGGCAGTGGTAGTGACTGGTTATAGTTATAGTAGTGGTAGTGACTGGTTATAGTAGTGGTAGTGACTGGTTATAGTTATAGTAGTGGTAGTGACTGGTTATAGTTATAGTAGTGGTAGTGACTGGTTATAGTTATAGTAATGGTAATGACTGGTTATAGTTATAGTAGTGGTAGTGACTGGTTATAGTAGTGGCAGTGGTAGTGACTGGTTATAGTTATAGTAGTGGTAGTGACTGGTTATAGTAGTGGTAGTGACTGGTTATAGTTATAGTAGTGGTAGTGACTGGTTATAGTTATAGTAGTGGTAGTGACTGGTTATAGTTATAGTAGTGGTAGTGACTGGTTATAGTTATAGTAGTGGTAGTGACTAGTTACAGTTATAGTAGTGGTAGTGACTGGTTATAGTTATAGTAGTGGTAGTGACTGGTTATAGTTATAGTAGTGGTAGTGACTGGTTATAGTTATAGTAGTGGTAGTGACTGGTTATAGTTATAGTAGTGGTAGTGACTGGTTATAGTAGTGGCAGTGGTAGTGACTGGTTATAGTTATAGTAGTGGTAGTGACTGGTTATAGTTATAGTAGTGGTAGTGACTGTTACAGTTATAGTAGTGGTAGTGACTGGTTATAGTTATAGTAGTGGTAGTGACTGGTTATAGTTATAGTAGTGGTAGTGACTGGTTATAGTTATAGTAGTGGTAGTGACTGGTTATAGTAGTGGTAGTGACTGGTTATAGTAGTGGTAGTGGTAGTGACTGGTTATAGCAGTGGTAGTGACTGGTTATAGTTATAGTAGTGGTAGTGACTGGTTATAGTAGTGGTAGTGACTGGTTATAGTTATAGTAGTAGTGACTGGTTATAGTAGTGGTAGTGACTGGTTATAGTTATAGTAGTGGTAGTGACTGGTTATAGTACTGGTAGTGACTGGTTATAGTAGTGGTAGTGACTGGTTATAGTAGTGGTAGTGACTGGTTATAGTAGTGGTAGTGACTGGTTATAGTTATAGTAGTGGTAGTGACTGGTTATAGTAGTGGTAGTGACTGGTTATAGTAGTGGTAGTGACTGGTTATAGTTATAGTAGTGGTAGTGACTGATTATAGTTATAGTAGTGGTAGTGACTGGTTATAGTAGTGGTAGTGACTGGTTAAAGTAGTGGTAGTGACTGGTTATAGTAATGGTAGTGACTGGTTATAGTAGTGGTAGTGACTGGTTATAGTTATAGTAGTGGTAGTGACTGGTTATAGTAGTGGTAGTGACTGGTTATAGTTATAGTAGTGGCAGTGACTGGTTATAGTAGTGGTAGTGGCTGGTTATAGTTATAGTAGTGGTAGTGACTGGTTATAGTAGTGGTAGTGACTGGTTATAGTAGTGGTAGTGACTGGTTATAGTTATAGTAGTGGTAGTGACTGGTTATAGTAGTGGTAGTGACTGGTTATAGTAGTGGTAGTGACTGGTTATAGTAGTGGTAGTGACTGGTTATAGTAGTGGTAGTGACTGGTTATAATTATAGTAGTGGTAGTGACTGGTTATAGTTATAGTAGTGGTAGTGACTGGTTACAGTTATAGTAGTGGTAGTGACTGGTTATAGTTATAGTAGTGGTAGTGACTGGTTATAGTAGTGGTAGTGGTAGTGACTGGTTACAGTTATAGTAGTGGTAGTGACTGGTTATAGTTATAGTAGTGGTAGTGACTGGTTATAGTTATAGTAGTGGTAGTGACTGGTTATAGTTATAGTAGTGGTAGTGACTGGTTATAGTTATAGTAGTGGTAGTGACTGGTTATAGTAGTGGTAGTGACTGGTTATAGTAGTGGTAGTGACTGGTTATAGTAGTGGTAGTGACTGGTTATAGTTATAGTAGTGGTAGTGACTGGTTATAGTTATAGTAGTGGTAGTGACTGGTTATAGTAGTGGTAGTGGTAGTGACTGGTTACAGTTATAGTAGTGGTAGTGACTGGTTATAGTTATAGTAGTGGTAGTGACTGGTTATAGTAGTGGTAGTGGTAGTGACTGGTTACAGTTATAGTAGTGGTAGTGACTGGTTATAGTTATAGTAGTGGTAGTGACTGGTTATAGTTATAGTAGTGGTAGTGACTGGTTATAGTTATAGTAGTGGTAGTGACTGGTTATAGTTATAGTAGTGGTAGTGACTGGTTATAGTAGTGGTAGTGACTGGTTATAGTACTGGTAGTGACTGGTTATAGTAGTGGTAGTGACTGGTTATAGTTATAGTAATGGTAGTGACTGGTTATAGTTATAGTAGTGGTAGTGACTGGTTATAGTAGTGGTAGTGACTGGTTATAGTAGTGGTAGTGACTGGTTATAGTAGTGGCAGTGGTAGTGACTGGTTATAGTAGTGGCAGTGGTAGTGACTGGTTATAGTTATAGTAGTGGTAGTGACTGGTTATAGTAGTGGTAGTGACTGGTTATAGTTATAGTAGTGGTAGTGACTGGTTATAGTTATAGTAGTGGTAGTGACTGGTTATAGTTATAGTAATGGTAATGACTGGTTATAGTTATAGTAGTGGTAGTGACTGGTTATAGTAGTGGCAGTGGTAGTGACTGGTTATAGTTATAGTAGTGGTAGTGACTGGTTATAGTAGTGGTAGTGACTGGTTATAGTTATAGTAGTGGTAGTGACTGGTTATAGTTATAGTAGTGGTAGTGACTGGTTATAGTTATAGTAGTGGTAGTGACTGGTTATAGTTATAGTAGTGGTAGTGACTAGTTACAGTTATAGTAGTGGTAGTGACTGGTTATAGTTATAGTAGTGGTAGTGACTGGTTATAGTTATAGTAGTGGTAGTGACTGGTTATAGTTATAGTAGTGGTAGTGACTGGTTATAGTTATAGTAGTGGTAGTGACTGGTTATAGTAGTGGTAGTGGTAGTGACTGGTTATAGTTATAGTAGTGGTAGTGACTGGTTATAGTTATAGTAGTGGTAGTGACTGGTTATAGTAGTAGTAGTGGTAGTGACTGGTTATAGTTATAGTAGTGGTAGTGACTGGTTATAGTTATAGTAGTGGTAGTGACTGGTTATAGTTATAGTAGTGGTAGTGACTGGTTATAGTTATAGTAGTGGTAGTGACTGGTTATAGTTATAGTAGTGGTAGTGACTGGTTATAGTTATAGTAGTGGTAGTGACTGGTTATAGTTATAGTAGTGGTAGTGACTGGTTATAGTAGTGGCAGTGGTAGTGACTGGTTATAGTTATAGTAGTGGTAGTGACTGGTTATAGTACTGGTAGTGACTGGTTATAGTAGTGGTAGTGACTGGTTATAGTAGTGGTAGTGACTGGTTATAGTAGTGGTAGTGACTGGTTATAGTTATAGTAGTGGTAGTGACTGGTTATAGTAGTGGTAGTGACTGGTTATAGTAGTGGTAGTGACTGGTTATAGTTATAGTAGTGGTAGTGACTGATTATAGTTATAGTAGTGGTAGTGACTGGTTATAGTAGTGGTAGTGACTGGTTAAAGTAGTGGTAGTGACTGGTTATAGTAATGGTAGTGACTGGTTATAGTAGTGGTAGTGACTGGTTATAGTTATAGTAGTGGTAGTGACTGGTTATAGTAGTGGTAGTGACTGGTTATAGTTATAGTAGTGGCAGTGACTGGTTATAGTAGTGGTAGTGACTGGTTATAGTTATAGTAGTGGTAGTGACTGGTTATAGTAGTGGTAGTGACTGGTTATAGTAGTGGTAGTGACTGGTTATAGTTATAGTAGTGGTAGTGACTGGTTATAGTAGTGGTAGTGACTGGTTATAGTAGTGGTAGTGACTGGTTATAGTAGTGGTAGTGACTGGTTATAGTAGTGGTAGTGAATGGTTATAATTATAGTAGTGGTAGTGACTGGTTATAGTTATAGTAGTGGTAGTGACTGGTTACAGTTATAGTAGTGGTAGTGACTGGTTATAGTTATAGTAGTGGTAGTGACTGGTTATAGTAGTGGTAGTGGTAGTGACTGGTTACAGTTATAGTAGTGGTAGTGACTGGTTATAGTTATAGTAGTGGTAGTGACTGGTTATAGTTATAGTAGTGGTAGTGACTGGTTATAGTTATAGTAGTGGTAGTGACTGGTTATAGTTATAGTAGTGGTAGTGACTGGTTATAGTAGTGGTAGTGACTGGTTATAGTACTGGTAGTGACTGGTTATAGTAGTGGTAGTGACTGGTTATAGTTATAGTAATGGTAGTGACTGGTTATAGTTATAGTAGTGGTAGTGACTGGTTATAGTAGTGGTAGTGGTAGTGACTGGTTACAGTTATAGTAGTGGTAGTGACTGGTTATAGTTATAGTAGTGGTAGTGACTGGTTATAGTAGTGGTAGTGGTAGTGACTGGTTACAGTTATAGTAGTGGTAGTGACTGGTTATAGTTATAGTAGTGGTAGTGACTGGTTATAGTTATAGTAGTGGTAGTGACTGGTTATAGTTATAGTAGTGGTAGTGACTGGTTATAGTTATAGTAGTGGTAGTGACTGGTTATAGTAGTGGTAGTGACTGGTTATAGTACTGGTAGTGACTGGTTATAGTAGTGGTAGTGACTGGTTATAGTTATAGTAATGGTAGTGACTGGTTATAGTTATAGTAGTGGTAGTGACTGGTTATAGTAGTGGTAGTGACTGGTTATAGTAGTGGTAGTGACTGGTTATAGTAGTGGCAGTGGTAGTGACTGGTTATAGTAGTGGCAGTGGTAGTGACTGGTTATAGTTATAGTAGTGGTAGTGACTGGTTATAGTAGTGGTAGTGACTGGTTATAGTTATAGTAGTGGTAGTGACTGGTTATAGTTATAGTAGTGGTAGTGACTGGTTATAGTTATAGTAATGGTAATGACTGGTTATAGTTATAGTAGTGGTAGTGACTGGTTATAGTAGTGGCAGTGGTAGTGACTGGTTATAGTTATAGTAGTGGTAGTGACTGGTTATAGTAGTGGTAGTGACTGGTTATAGTTATAGTAGTGGTAGTGACTGGTTATAGTTATAGTAGTGGTAGTGACTGGTTATAGTTATAGTAGTGGTAGTGACTGGTTATAGTTATAGTAGTGGTAGTGACTAGTTACAGTTATAGTAGTGGTAGTGACTGGTTATAGTTATAGTAGTGGTAGTGACTGGTTATAGTTATAGTAGTGGTAGTGACTGGTTATAGTTATAGTAGTGGTAGTGACTGGTTATAGTTATAGTAGTGGTAGTGACTGGTTATAGTAGTGGCAGTGGTAGTGACTGGTTATAGTTATAGTAGTGGTAGTGACTGGTTATAGTTATAGTAGTGGTAGTGACTGGTTATAGTAGTGGCAGTGGTAGTGACTGGTTATAGTTATAGTAGTGGTAGTGACTGGTTATAGTTATAGTAGTGGTAGTGACTGGTTATAGTTATAGTAGTGGTAGTGACTGGTTATAGTTATAGTAGTGGTAGTGACTGGTTATAGTTATAGTAGTGGTAGTGACTGGTTATAGTTATAGTAGTGGTAGTGACTGGTTATAGTTATAGTAGTGGTAGTGACTGGTTATAGTAGTGGCAGTGGTAGTGACTGGTTATAGTTATAGTAGTGGTAGTGACTGGTTATAGTAGTGGCAGTGGTAGTGACTGGTTATAGTTATAGTAGTGGTAGTGACTGGTTATAGTTATAGTAGTGGTAGTGACTAGTTACAGTTATAGTAGTGGTAGTGACTGGTTATAGTTATAGTAGTGGTAGTGACTGGTTATAGTTATAGTAGTGGTAGTGACTGGTTATAGTTATAGTAGTGGTAGTGACTGGTTATAGTTATAGTAGTGGTAGTGACTGGTTATAGTAGTGGCAGTGGTAGTGACTGGTTATAGTTATAGTAGTGGTAGTGACTGGTTATAGTTATAGTAGTGGTAGTGACTGGTTATAGTAGTGGCAGTGGTAGTGACTGGTTATAGTTATAGTAGTGGTAGTGACTGGTTATAGTTATAGTAGTGGTAGTGACTGGTTATAGTTATAGTAGTGGTAGTGACTGGTTATAGTTATAGTAGTGGTAGTGACTGGTTATAGTTATAGTAGTGGTAGTGACTGGTTATAATAGTGGTAGTGACTGGTTATAGTAGTGGTAGTGACTGGTTATAGTAGTGGTAGTGACTGGTTATAGTTATAGTAGTGGCAGTGACTGGTTATAGTAGTGGCAGTGACTGGTTATAGTTATAGTAATGGTAGTGACTGTTTATAGTTATAGTAGTGGTAGTTACTGGTTATAGTTATAGTAGTGGTAGTGACTGGTTATTGCAGTGGTAGTGACTGGTTATAGGTATAGTAGTGGCAGTGACTGGTTATAGTTATAGTAGTGGTAGTGACTGGTTATTGCAGTGGTAGTTATTGGTTATAGTAGTGGTAGTGACTGGTTATAGTAGTGGTAGTGACTGGTTATAGTAGTGGTAGTGACTGGTTATAGTAGTGGTAGTGACTGGTTATAGTAGTGGTAGTGACTGGTTATAGTTATAGTAGTGGCAGTGACTGGTTATAGTAGTGGCAGTGACTGGTTATAGTTATAGTAGTGGTAGTGACTGGTTATAGGTATAGTAGTGGCAGTGACTGGTTACAGTTATAGTAGTGGCAGTGACTGGTTATAGTAGTGGTAGTGACTGGTTATAGTTGTGGTAGTGACTGGTTATAGTAGTGGCAGTGACTGGTTATAGTAGTGGTAGTGACTGGTTATAGTAGTGGCAGTGACTGGTTATAGTTATAGTAGTGGTAGTGACTGGTTATAGTAGTGGTAGTGACTGGTTATAGTTATAGTAGTGGTAGTTTCTACATTAGTAATGGCATTGAATGGTTAGAGTTATAGTAGTGGCTGTGACTGGTTATAGTAGTGGTAGTGACTGGTTATAATTATAGTAGTGGTAGTGACTGGTTATAGTTATAGTAATGGTAGTGACTGGTTATAGTAGTGGCAGTGACTGGTTATAGTAGTGGTAGTGACTGGTTATAGTTATAGTAGTGGTAGTGACTGGTTATAGTAGTGGTAGTGACTGGTTATAGTAGTGGTAGTGACTGGTTATAGTTATAGTAATGGTAGTGACTGGTTATAGTTATAGTAGTGGTAGTGACTGGTTATAGTAGTGGTAGTGACTGGTTATAGTAGTGGTAGTGACTGGTTATAGTAGTGGCAGTGGTAGTGACTGGTTATAGTAGTGGCAGTGGTAGTGACTGGTTATAGTTATAGTAGTGGTAGTGACTGGTTATAGTAGTGGTAGTGACTGGTTATAGTTATAGTAGTGGTAGTGACTGGTTATAGTTATAGTAGTGGTAGTGACTGGTTATAGTTATAGTAATGGTAATGACTGGTTATAGTTATAGTAGTGGTAGTGACTGGTTATAGTAGTGGCAGTGGTAGTGACTGGTTATAGTTATAGTAGTGGTAGTGACTGGTTATAGTAGTGGTAGTGACTGGTTATAGTTATAGTAGTGGTAGTGACTGGTTATAGTTATAGTAGTGGTAGTGACTGGTTATAGTTATAGTAGTGGTAGTGACTGGTTATAGTTATAGTAGTGGTAGTGACTGGTTACAGTTATAGTAGTGGTAGTGACTGGTTATAGTTATAGTAGTGGTAGTGACTGGTTATAGTTATAGTAGTGGTAGTGACTGGTTATAGTTATAGTAGTGGTAGTGACTGGTTATAGTTATAGTAGTGGTAGTGACTGGTTATAGTAGTGGCAGTGGTAGTGACTGGTTATAGTTATAGTAGTGGTAGTGACTGGTTACAGTTATAGTAGTGGTAGTGACTGGTTATAGTTATAGTAGTGGTAGTGACTGGTTATAGTAGTGGTAGTGACTGGTTATAGTTATAGTAGTGGCAGTGACTGGTTATAGTAGTGGTAGTGACTGGTTATAGTTATAGTAGTGGTAGTGACTGGTTATAGTAGTGGTAGTGACTGGTTATGGTAGTGGTAGTGACTGGTTATAGTAGTGGTAGTGACTGGTTATAGTAGTGGTAGTGACTGGTTATAGTTATAGTAGTGGTAGTGACTGGTTATAGTAGTGGTAGTGACTGGTTATAGTTATAGTAGTGGTAGTGACTGGTTATAGTAGTGGTAGTGACTGGTTATAGTAGTGGTAGTGACTGGTTATAGTAGTGGTAGTGACTGGTTATAGTTATAGTAGTGGTAGTGACTGGTTATAGTAGTGGTAGTGACTGGTTATAGTAGTGGTAGTGAATGGTTATAATTATAGTAGTGGTAGTGACTGGTTATAGTTATAGTAGTGGTAGTGACTGGTTACAGTTATAGTAGTGGTAGTGACTGGTTATAGTTATAGTAGTGGTAGTGACTGGTTATAGTAGTGGTAGTGGTAGTGACTGGTTACAGTTATAGTAGTGGTAGTGACTGGTTATAGTTATAGTAGTGGTAGTGACTGGTTATAGTTATAGTAGTGGTAGTGACTGGTTATAGTTATAGTAGTGGTAGTGACTGGTTATAGTTATAGTAGTGGTAGTGACTGGTTATAGTAGTGGTAGTGACTGGTTATAGTACTGGTAGTGACTGGTTATAGTAGTGGTAGTGACTGGTTATAGTTATAGTAATGGTAGTGACTGGTTATAGTTATAGTAGTGGTAGTGACTGGTTATAGTAGTGGTAGTGACTGGTTATAGTAGTGGTAGTGACTGGTTATAGTAGTGGCAGTGGTAGTGACTGGTTATAGTAGTGGCAGTGGTAGTGACTGGTTATAGTTATAGTAGTGGTAGTGACTGGTTATAGTAGTGGTAGTGACTGGTTATAGTTATAGTAGTGGTAGTGACTGGTTATAGTTATAGTAGTGGTAGTGACTGGTTATAGTTATAGTAATGGTAATGACTGGTTATAGTTATAGTAGTGGTAGTGACTGGTTATAGTAGTGGCAGTGGTAGTGACTGGTTATAGTTATAGTAGTGGTAGTGACTGGTTATAGTAGTGGTAGTGACTGGTTATAGTTATAGTAGTGGTAGTGACTGGTTATAGTTATTGTAGTGGTAGTGACTGGTTATAGTTATAGTAGTGGTAGTGACTGGTTATAGTTATAGTAGTGGTAGTGACTAGTTACAGTTATAGTAGTGGTAGTGACTGGTTATAGTTATAGTAGTGGTAGTGACTGGTTATAGTTATAGTAGTGGTAGTGACTGGTTATAGTTATAGTAGTGGTAGTGACTGGTTATAGTTATAGTAGTGGTAGTGACTGGTTATAGTAGTGGCAGTGGTAGTGACTGGTTATAGTTATAGTAGTGGTAGTGACTGGTTATAGTTATAGTAGTGGTAGTGACTGGTTACAGTTATAGTAGTGGTAGTGACTGGTTATAGTTATAGTAGTGGTAGTGACTGGTTATAGTTATAGTAGTGGCAGTGACTGGTTATAGTTATAGTAGTGGTAGTGACTGGTTATAGTAGTGGTAGTGACTGGTTATAGTAGTGGTAGTGGTAGTGACTGGTTATAGCAGTGGTAGTGACTGGTTATAGTTATAGTAGTGGTAGTGACTGGTTATAGTAGTGGTAGTGACTGGTTATAGTTATAGTAGTGGCAGTGACTGGTTATAGTAGTGGTAGTGACTGGTTATAGTTATAGTAGTGGTAGTGACTGGTTATAGTACTGGTAGTGACTGGTTATAGTAGTGGTAGTGACTGGTTATAGTAGTGGTAGTGACTGGTTATAGTAGTGGTAGTGACTGGTTATAGTTATAGTAGTGGTAGTGACTGGTTATAGTAGTGGTAGTGACTGGTTATAGTAGTGGTAGTGACTGGTTATAGTTATAGTAGTGGTAGTGACTGATTATAGTTATAGTAGTGGTAGTGACTGGTTATAGTAGTGGTAGTGACTGGTTAAAGTAGTGGTAGTGACTGGTTATAGTAATGGTAGTGACTGGTTATAGTAGTGGTAGTGACTGGTTATAGTTATAGTAGTGGCAGTGACTGGTTATAGTAGTGGTAGTGGCTGGTTATAGTTATAGTAGTGGTAGTGACTGGTTATAGTAGTGGTAGTGACTGGTTATAGTAGTGGTAGTGACTGGTTATAGTTATAGTAGTGGTAGTGACTGGTTATAGTAGTGGTAGTGACTGGTTATAGTAGTGGTAGTGACTGGTTATAGTAGTGGTAGTGACTGGTTATAGTAGTGGTAGTGAATGGTTATAATTATAGTAGTGGTAGTGACTGGTTATAGTTATAGTAGTGGTAGTGACTGGTTACAGTTATAGTAGTGGTAGTGACTGGTTATAGTTATAGTAGTGGTAGTGACTGGTTATAGTAGTGGTAGTGGTAGTGACTGGTTACAGTTATAGTAGTGGTAGTGACTGGTTATAGTTATAGTAGTGGTAGTGACTGGTTATAGTTATAGTAGTGGTAGTGACTGGTTATAGTTATAGTAGTGGTAGTGACTGGTTATAGTTATAGTAGTGGTAGTGACTGGTTATAGTAGTGGTAGTGACTGGTTATAGTACTGGTAGTGACTGGTTATAGTAGTGGTAGTGACTGGTTATAGTTATAGTAATGGTAGTGACTGGTTATAGTTATAGTAGTGGTAGTGACTGGTTATAGTAGTGGTAGTGGTAGTGACTGGTTACAGTTATAGTAGTGGTAGTGACTGGTTATAGTTATAGTAGTGGTAGTGACTGGTTATAGTAGTGGTAGTGGTAGTGACTGGTTACAGTTATAGTAGTGGTAGTGACTGGTTATAGTTATAGTAGTGGTAGTGACTGGTTATAGTTATAGTAGTGGTAGTGACTGGTTATAGTTATAGTAGTGGTAGTGACTGGTTATAGTTATAGTAGTGGTAGTGACTGGTTATAGTAGTGGTAGTGACTGGTTATAGTACTGGTAGTGACTGGTTATAGTAGTGGTAGTGACTGGTTATAGTTATAGTAATGGTAGTGACTGGTTATAGTTATAGTAGTGGTAGTGACTGGTTATAGTAGTGGTAGTGACTGGTTATAGTAGTGGTAGTGACTGGTTATAGTAGTGGCAGTGGTAGTGACTGGTTATAGTAGTGGCAGTGGTAGTGACTGGTTATAGTTATAGTAGTGGTAGTGACTGGTTATAGTAGTGGTAGTGACTGGTTATAGTTATAGTAGTGGTAGTGACTGGTTATAGTTATAGTAGTGGTAGTGACTGGTTATAGTTATAGTAATGGTAATGACTGGTTATAGTTATAGTAGTGGTAGTGACTGGTTATAGTAGTGGCAGTGGTAGTGACTGGTTATAGTTATAGTAGTGGTAGTGACTGGTTATAGTAGTGGTAGTGACTGGTTATAGTTATAGTAGTGGTAGTGACTGGTTATAGTTATAGTAGTGGTAGTGACTGGTTATAGTTATAGTAGTGGTAGTGACTGGTTATAGTTATAGTAGTGGTAGTGACTAGTTATAGTTATAGTAGTGGTAGTGACTGGTTATAGTTATAGTAGTGGTAGTGACTGGTTATAGTTATAGTAGTGGTAGTGACTGGTTATAGTTATAGTAGTGGTAGTGACTGGTTATAGTTATAGTAGTGGTAGTGACTGGTTATAGTAGTGGCAGTGGTAGTGACTGGTTATAGTTATAGTAGTGGTAGTGACTGGTTATAGTTATAGTAGTGGTAGTGACTGGTTATAGTAGTGGCAGTGGTAGTGACTGGTTATAGTTATAGTAGTGGTAGTGACTGGTTATAGTTATAGTAGTGGTAGTGACTGGTTATAGTTATAGTAGTGGTAGTGACTGGTTATAGTTATAGTAGTGGTAGTGACTGGTTATAGTTATAGTAGTGGTAGTGACTGGTTATAGTTATAGTAGTGGTAGTGACTGGTTATAGTTATAGTAGTGGTAGTGACTGGTTATAGTAGTGGCAGTGGTAGTGACTGGTTATAGTTATAGTAGTGGTAGTGACTGGTTATAGTAGTGGCAGTGGTAGTGACTGGTTATAGTTATAGTAGTGGTAGTGACTGGTTATAGTTATAGTAGTGGTAGTGACTGGTTATAGTTATAGTAGTGGTAGTGACTGGTTATAGTTATAGTAGTGGTAGTGACTGGTTATAGTAGTGGCAGTGGTAGTGACTGGTTATAGTTATAGTAGTGGTAGTGACTAGTTACAGTTATAGTAGTGGTAGTGACTGGTTATAGTTATAGTAGTGGTAGTGACTGGTTATAGTTATAGTAGTGGTAGTGACTGGTTATAGTTATAGTAGTGGTAGTGACTGGTTATAGTTATAGTAGTGGTAGTGACTGGTTATAGTAGTGGCAGTGGTAGTGACTGGTTATAGTTATAGTAGTGGTAGTGACTGGTTATAGTTATAGTAGTGGTAGTGACTGGTTATAGTAGTGGCAGTGGTAGTGACTGGTTATAGTTATAGTAGTGGTAGTGACTGGTTATAGTTATAGTAGTGGTAGTGACTGGTTATAGTTATAGTAGTGGTAGTGACTGGTTATAGTTATAGTAGTGGTAGTGACTGGTTATAGTTATAGTAGTGGTAGTGACTGGTTATAATAGTGGTAGTGACTGGTTATAGTAGTGGTAGTGACTGGTTATAGTAGTGGTAGTGACTGGTTATAGTTATAGTAGTGGCAGTGACTGGTTATAGTAGTGGCAGTGACTGGTTATAGTTATAGTAATGGTAGTGACTGTTTATAGTTATAGTAGTGGTAGTTACTGGTTATAGTTATAGTAGTGGTAGTGACTGGTTATTGCAGTGGTAGTGACTGGTTATAGGTATAGTAGTGGCAGTGACTGGTTATAGTTATAGTAGTGGTAGTGAATGGTTATTGCAGTGGTAGTTATTGGTTATAGTAGTGGTAGTGACTGGTTATAGTAGTGGTAGTGACTGGTTATAGTAGTGGTAGTGACTGGTTATAGTAGTGGTAGTGACTGGTTATAGTAGTGGTAGTGACTGGTTATAGTTATAGTAGTGGCAGTGACTGGTTATAGTAGTGGCAGTGACTGGTTATAGTTATAGTAGTGGTAGTGACTGGTTATAGGTATAGTAGTGGCAGTGACTGGTTACAGTTATAGTAGTGGCAGTGACTGGTTATAGTAGTGGTAGTGACTGGTTATAGTTGTGGTAGTGACTGGTTATAGTAGTGGCAGTGACTGGTTATAGTAGTGGTAGTGACTGGTTATAGTAGTGGCAGTGACTGGTTATAGTTATAGTAGTGGTAGTGACTGGTTATAGTAGTGGTAGTGACTGGTTATAGTTATAGTAGTGGTAGTTTCTACATTAGTAATGGTATTGAATGGTTAGAGTTATAGTAGTGGCTGTGACTGGTTATAGTAGTGGTAGTGACTGGTTATAATTATAGTAGTGGTAGTGACTGGTTATAGTTATAGTAATGGTAGTGACTGGTTATAGTAGTGGTAGTGACTGGTTATAGTAGTGGTAGTGACTGGTTATAATTATTGTAGTGGCTGTGACTGGTTATATTAGTGGTAGTCACTGGTTATAGTTATAGTAGTGGCAGTCACTGGTTATAGTTATAGTAGTGGTAGTGACTGGTTATAGTAGTGGTAGTGACAGGTTATGGTAGTGGTAGTGACTGGTTATAGTACACTTCCTGGGGTTTATTATGGATCCCCAATAATTCCTGCCTTTAGGACCAAATATCTCACAATTTCACTATAAGGATGACTTGTTAACTCACATCATTGTACAACATAATGGGTATGCTCTGTCCATCGTCTTTCAGCTCGAAAAAGTGGATTTCTACTGGTGTGGGCATGTAGTGGGTATTGCGAAGCATTTTTTATATTAATCATCTTGATTTCATAATATAGTTTTTTTTTTTTATTATTTAGTGACTGGTTATAGTTATAGTAGTGGTAGTGACTGGTTATAGTTATAGTAGTGGTAGTGACTGGTTATAGTTATAGTAGTGGTAGTGACTGGTTATAGTTATAGTAGTGGTAGTGACTGGTTATAGTTATAGTAGTGGTAGTGACTGGTTATAGTTATAGTAGTGGTAGTGACTGGTTATAGTTATAGTAGTGGTAGTGACTGGTTATAGTTATAGTAGTGGTAGTGACTGGTTATATTTATAGTAGTGGTAGTGACTGGTTATAGTTATAGTAGTGGCAGTGACTGGTTATATTTATAGTAGTGGTAGTGACTGGTTATCGTTATAGTAGTGGCAGTGACTGGTTATATTTATAGTAGTGGTAGTGACTGGTTATGGTTATAGTAGTGGTAGTGACTGGTTATAGTTATAGTAGTGGTAGTGACTGGTTATAGTTATTTTTTATATTAATCATCTTGATTTCATAATATAGTTTTTTAAATTATTTTATTTATCACATAATTTTGCAGTCAGATGTGCAGCCAGACTTATTAGCCACTGCTTTTGCCACATCTCTTTCAACCATACAGTTTTTCAATCCATCATTAATCCATGGAGCCTTAACAGTTCTAACAGTCAGTATCTTAACAGGTGCATGTTTATCAATAACTGGAAGAAGCAATTTCATAAATTCATTAAGTGTAGCATCTGGATGCTCCTTACAAATTCTTTCCGTGGTTCTAAGTTGATATATGGAAATGTATTAAGATATTATGGATCATTTTGCTATTTTGATTTAGAATGTTAGTACCCCTTTACATAAAATATATAGAGTACCAGCCAAAAGTTTGGACACACCTAGTCATTCAATAATTTAATTTTTATTTATTTTTAAAACAACTTTTTTCTACATTGTAGAATAATAGTGACTACATCTAAACTATGAAATAACACATGGAATCATGTAGTAACCAAAAAAGTTACTATATAATATAATTAACCTCTAGCGTCGAGCAATCCCGTATCCGGGAGCGTAATTATAGCCTCAAGCTCATTACCATAACGCAACGTTAACTATTCATGAAAATCGCAAATGAAATGAAAGAACTATATTCACTCACAAGCTTAGCCTTTTGTTAACAACACTGTCATCTCAGATTTTCAAAATATGCTTTTCAACCATAGCTACACAAACATTTGTGTAAGAGTATTGATAGCTAGCATAGCATTAAGCCTAGCATTCAGCAGGCAACATTTTCACAAAAACAAGAAAAGCATTCAAATAAAATCATTTACCTTTGAAGAACTTCAGATGTTTTCAATGAGACGACTCCCATTTAGATAGCAAATGTTCAGTTTTTCCAAAAAGATTACTTGTGAAGGAGAAATCGCTCCATTTTGTTCATCACGTTTGGCTAAGAAAAACAAACAGAAAATGCAGTCTCTACAACGCCAAACTTTTTACCAAATGAACTCCATAATATCGACAGAAACATGGCAAACGTTGTTTAGAGTCAAACCTCAAGGTTTTTTTCACATATCTATTCGACGATAAATCATTCGTGGCAGCTGTGTTTCTCCTCGAAGCAAACGAAAAATACACGCAGCTGGAGATTACGCAATAATTGCAATGGAGGACACCAAGCGGCCACCTGGTAGATGTAGTCTCTTAAGGTCAATCTTCCAATGATTTGCCTACAAATACGTCACAATGCTGTCGACACCTTGGGGAAACGACAGAAAGTCTAAGCTCATTCGTGACCCATACACAGCCATATAAGGAGACATTGGAACACATTACATTACATTTACATGGTTATAGTACACTTCCTGGGGTTTAGTAATGGTAGTGCATTCAAAATCTGGGGCACTTCCTGTATGAAATTTCATCTTGGTTTCACCTGTAGCATTAGCTCTGTGGTACTCACAGACAATATCTTTGCAGTTTTGGAAACGTCAGAGTGTTTCCTTTCCAAAGCTGTCAATTATATGCATAGTCGAGCATCTTTTCGTGACAAAATATCTTGTTTAAAACGGGAATGTTTTTTATCCATAAATTAAAAGAGCGCCCCCTATATCCAAGAAGTATAATATATCATTTATATTTGAGAAGATTCTTCAAAGTAGCCACCCTTTGACTTGATGAAAGCTTTGCACATTCTCTTAAACTGAATTCTCTTAAATCAAATTTATTTAGAAAGCCCTTTTTACATCTGCGGATATCACAAAGTCTAAACCCCCAAACAGCAAACAGCAAGCAAACAAACAGCAAGCGATGAAGATGTAGAAGCACAGTGGCTAGGAAAATCTCGCTAGAAGGCAGAAACCTAGGAGGTAACCTAGAGGAGCCAGGCTCTGAGTGGTGGCCAGTCCTCTTCTGGCTGTGCCGGGTGGAGATTATAACAGAACATGGCCAAGATGTTCAAATGTCCATAAATGACCAGCATGGTCAAATGATAATAATCACAGTAGTTGTCGAGGGTGCAACAAGTCAGCACCTCAGGAGTAAATGTCAGTTGGCATTTCATAGCCGATCATTAAGAGTAACTCTACTGTGCCTGCTGTCTCTAGAGAGTTGAAAACAGCAGGCCTGGGACAGGTTGTCCGTCCGGTGAACAGGTCAGGGTTCCATAGCCGCAGGCAGAACAGTTGAAACTGGAGCAGCAGCATGGCCAGGCGGACAGCAAGGAGTCATCATGAAGTGTTTTAGTAATATATCTTTTTTATTTTACCTTTATTTAAGTAGGCAAGTCAGTTAAGAACAAATCCTTTTTTTCAATGACGGCCTAGGAACAGTGGGTTAACTGCCTGTTCAGGGACAGAACAACAGATTTGTACCTCGTCAGCTCGGGGATTTGAACTTGCAACCTTTCGGTGATGAAAATAACCATGGCCTCTAAACCTTCAAGCTGCATACTGGACCCTATTCCAACTAAACCACTGAAAGAGCTGCTTCCTGTGCTTGGCCCTCCTATGTTGAACATAATAAATGGCTCTCTATCCACCGGATGTGTACCAAACTCACTAAAAGTGGCAGTAATAAAGCCTCTCTTGAAAAAGCCAAACCTTGACCCAGAAAATATAAAAAAACTATTGGCCTATATCGAATCTTCCATTCCTCTCAAAAAAAATGGAAAAAGCTTTTGCGCAGCAACTTCCTGCCTTCCTGAAGACAAAGAATGTATATGAAATGCTTCTCACTGGTTTTAGACCCCATCAGAGCACTGAGACTGAACTTGTGAAGGTGGTAAATTACCTTTTAATGGCGTCAGACCGAGGCTCTGCATCTGTCCTCGTACTCCTAGACCTTAGTGCTGCTTTTGATACCATCGATCACCCTATTCTTTTGGAGAGATTGGAAACCCAAATTGGTCTACATGGACGAGATCTGGTCTGATTTAGATCTTATCTGTTGGAAAGATTTGTCTCTGTGAATGGTTTGTCCTTTGACATATCAACTGTAAATGTCGGTGTTCCTCAAGGTTCCGTTTTAGGACCACTATTGTTTTCTCTCTATATTTTACCTCTTGGGGATGTCGTTCGAAAACATAATGATAATGTTCACTGCTATGTGAATGACACACAGCTGTACATTTTAATGAAACATGTTGAAGCCCCAAAATTGCCCTCGCTAGAAGCCTGTGTTTCAGACATAAGGAAGTGGATGGCTGCAAACGTTCTACTTTTAAACTCAGACAAAACAGAGATGCTTGTTTTAAGGTCCCAAGAAACAAAGAAATCTTCTGTTGAATCTGACAATTAATCTTGTACAGTCGTATCAAATAAAACTGTGAAGGACCTCGGCGTTACTCTGGACCCTAAGCTCTCTTTTGACGAACATATCAAGACTGTTTCAAGGACAACTTTTTTCCATCTACGTAACATTGCAAAAATCAGAAACTTTCTGTCAAAAAATGATGCAGAAAAATTAATCCAATCTTTTGTTACTTGTACGATAGACCACTGCAATGCTTTCCGGCTACCCGGATAAAAAAAACTGAATAAACTTCAGTTAGTGCTAAATAAGGCTGCTAGAATCCTGACTAGAACCAAAACAAATTATCATATTACTCCAGTTCTAGCCTCCCTACACTGGCTTCCTGTTAAGACAAGGGCTGATTTCAAGGTTTTACTGCTAACCTACAAAGCATTACATGGGCTTGCTCCAACCTATCTTTCTGATTTGGTCCTGCCGGTCACACCTACACATACGCTATGGTCACAAGATGCAGGCCTCCTAATTGTCCCGAGAATTTCTAAGCAAACAGCTGGAGGCAGGGCTTTCTCCAACAGAGCTCCATTTCTATGGAATGGTCTGCCTACCCATGTGAGAGACGCAATCTCGGTCTCAACCTTTAAGTCTTTACTGAAGACTCATCTCTTCAGTGGGTCATATGATTGAGTGTAGTCTGGCCCAGGAGTGTGAAGGTGAACGGAAAGGCTCTGGAGCAACGAACCGCCCTTGCTGTCTCTGCCTGGCTGGTTCCCCTCTCTCCACTGGGATTCTCTGCCTCTAACCCTATTACAGGGGCTGAGTCACTGGCTTACTGGGGCTCTTTCATACCGTCCCTAGGAGGGGTGCGTCACTTGAGTGGGTTGAGTCACTGACGTGATCTTCCTGTCTGGGTTGGCACCTCCCCCCTTGGGTTGTGCCGTGGCGGAGATCTTTGTGGGCTATACTCGGCCTTGTCTCAGGATGGTAAGTTGGGGGTTGAAGATATCCCTCTAGTGGTGTGGGGGCTGTTATTTGGCAAAGTGGGTGGGGTTATATCCTTCCTGTTTGGCCCTGTCTGGGGGTATCTTCGGATGGGGCCACAGTGTCTCCTGACCCCTCCTGTCTCAGCCTCCAGTATTTATGCTGCCTTAGTTTGTGTCGGTGGGCTAGGGTCAGTTTGTTATATCTGAAGTGCTTATCTTGTCTTATCCGGTGTCCTGTGTGAATTTAAGTATGCTCTCTCTAATTCTCTCTTTCTCTCTCTCGGAGGACCTGAGCCCTAGGACCATGCCTCAGTACTACCTGGCATGATGACTCCTCACACAGGACACCAGATAAGACAGGAGAAGTACAACAGATATAACAAACTGACCCTTACCCCCCAGGCACAAAGACTATTGCAGTATAGATACTGGAGGGTGAGAAAGGGGGGGTCGTGGGACACTGTGGCCCTGTATGAAGATATCCCTGGACAGGGCCAAACAGGATATAACCCCAGCCACTTTGCCAAAACACAGCCCCCACACCACTAGAGGGATATCAACAGACCACCAACTTGCTACCCTGAAACAAGGCTGAGTATAGCCCACCAAGATCTCCTCCACACCACTAGAGGGATATCAACAGACCCTGAGACAAGGCTGAGTATAGCCCATGAAGATCTCCTCCACACCACTAGAGGGATATCAACAGACCCTGAGACAAGGCTGAGTATAGCCCATGAAGATCTCCTCCACACCACTAGAGGGATATCAACAGACCCTGAGACAAGGCTGAGTATAGACCACGAAGATCTCCTCCACACCACTAGAGGGATATCAACAGACCCTGAGACAAGGCTGAGTATAGCCCACGAAGATCTCCTCCACACCACTAGAGGGATATCAATAGACCCTGAGACAAGGCTGAGTATAGCCCACGAAGATCTCCTCCACACCACTAGAGGGATATCAACAGACCCTGAGACAAGGCTGAGTATAGCCCACGAAGATCTCCTCCACACCACGAGCTCGATGGGAAGCATAACCAGATGGGTCGCTTTTAGACAGGTATTTATTCTAATGTTCCTTAGATTGATTCGCCAGTACGTTAATCGACTCTAGGGGGTTAATCACATCAGACCAACAAATATTTTTAACATATCCATATAAGAGACTTTTTTGGCTTATCTCTTATTCACTGTTTGAGGCCCAGCTTTTGTAACCTTGGCTTTCCTGGATATAGCAACTATATTGTGATAACAGCATCCAATGGGTACGGATACAGCTTTAGAACAAAGTGCTACAGCATTAGTAAAAATGTGATCAATACTTGTGGATGATGTAGTTCCTGTAGTGTTTGTAAACACCCTGTCAGGTTGAATAATAATAACCATATTTTACAGGCACTGGTTACAGTAAGAAGCTTCCACTTGAGCGGACAACTTGATGAAAACAAGTAAATATTCAGGTCCCCAAGTAGACCTCTCTGTTCACATCACATACATTAAGCCCAGTCCAAGCTTTTCTGTCTTGGCACCCCAATGTTGGAACCAGCTTCCCCTTGAAGCTAGGACAGCAGAGTCCCTGCCCATCTGCTAAGGAAACCTGGCTAGCTTGATAGCTAGCTAACGTTAGTTAGAAGCTAGGCTAGCATCTGTGCCACTGAGGGAAAAATGTTCTACTTCTCTGGAGAACATATTCCTGCTATTGTTCACTTTAATTCATGGTACCTCCTACACCTTATTGTGATGTTAGATGTTGACATTATTAGAAAATAAGTCTGTTAATTCATAGTTATTTTGCAAAAGAAAGAAGAGAATGATACTCCATTCAACACCAGAACCGGAAGGTGTACACTGCTGGCATACTGTTCAGTCATGTGGTCAGGTGCCACAAAGAGGGACTTAGGAAAATGTAATTTGGCTCAGGACAGGGCAGCATGGCTGGCCCTTAAAAGTACACGTGCATGTCAATCTCTCATGGCTGAATGTGGAGGAGAGACTGACATCATCACTACTTGTTTTTGTAAGAAGTGTCGACATGCTGAATGCACAGAGCTGTCTGTCTAAACTACTGGCACACAGCTCAAACACCCATGCATACCCCACAAGACATGCCACCAGAGGTCTCTTCACAGTCCCCAAGTCCAGAACAGACTATGGGAGGCTCACAGTACGACATAGAGCCATGACTACATGGAACTCTATTCCACAGTACTACATAGAGTCATGACTACATGGAACTCTATTCCACAGTACTACATAGAGCCATGACTACATGGAACTTTATTCCACAGTACTACATAGAGCCATGACTACATGGAACTCTATTCCACAGTACTACATAGAGGCATGACTACATGGAACTCTATTCCACAGTACTACAGAGAGCCATGACTACATGGAACTCTATTCCACAGTACTACATAGAGCCATGACTACATGGAACTCTATTCCACAGTACTACATAGAGCCATGACTACATGGAACTTTATTCCACAGTACTACATAGAGCCATGACTACATGGAACTCTATTCCACAGTACTACATAGAGGCATGACTACATGGAACTCTATTCCACAGTACTACAGAGAGCCATGACTACATGGAACTCTATTCCACAGTACTACATAGAGCCATGACTACATGGAACTCTATTCCACAGTACTACAGAGAGCCATGACTACATGGAACTCTATTCCACAGTACTACATAGAGTCATGACTACATGGAACTCTATTCCACAGTACTACATAGAGCCATGACTACATGGAACTCTATTCCACAGTACTACATAGAGCCATGACTACATGGAACTCTATTCCACGTCAGGTAACTGATGCAGCAGTAGAATCAGATTTAATAATCAGGTAAAAATACACCTTCTGGAGCAGTGGGAACTGTGAAGTTACACAAACATACGCAGTATACACACAGGAACAGACACACAGGAACAGACACACAGGAACAGACACACAGGAACAGACAGGAACAGACACACAGGAACAGACAGGAACAGACACACAGGAACAGACAGGAACAGACACACAGGAACAGACACACAGGAACAGACACACAGGAACAGACACACAGGAACAGACAGACAGGTACAGACACACAGGAACAGACAGACAGGAACAGACACACAGGAACAGACAGGAACAGACACACATGAACAGACAGGAACAGACAGGAACAGACACACAGGAACACACAGGAACACACAGGAACAGACACACAGGAACAGACAGGAACAGACACACAGGAACAGACACACAGGAACAGACACACAGGAACAGACAGGAACAGACACACAGGAACAGACAGGAACAGACACACAGGAACAGACAGGAACAGACACGCAGGAACAGACACACAGGAACAGACACACAGGAACAGACACACAGGAACAGACACACAGGAACACACAGGAACAGACACACAGGAACAGACACACAGAAACAGACACACAGGAACAGACAGGAACAGACACACAGGCACAGACACACAGGAACACACAGGAACACACAGGAACAGACACACAGGAACACACAGGAACAGACACACAGGAACAGACACACAGGAACAGACACACTCTACACACACGTACATTGTAATATTGTTGTATGGTAGTATTATACATTTTATATTGTAGATATGTAGTGGTGTAATAATGTTATATGATGTACTGTTTTATATTTTGTTTTGTATGTATTGTAAGTGCCTTAATGTGTGTGTGTTTGGGACATAATAAACCCCAGGAAGAGTGGCTGCTGCCTTGACAGGAACTAATGGGGATCCATAATAAATACCAGGAATAGTAGATGCTGCCTTGGCAGGAACTAATGGGGAACCATAATAAGCCTCAGGAAGAGTAGCTGCTGCCTTGGCAGGAACTAATGGGGATCCATAATAAACACCAGGAATTGTAGCTGCTGCCTTGGCAGGAACTAACGGGGATCCATAGTAAACCCCAGGAAGAGTAGCTGCTGCCTTGACAGGAACTAATGGGGATCCATAATAAACCCCAGGAAGAGTAGCTGCTGCCTTGACAGGAACTAATGGGGATCCATAATAAACCCCAGGAAGAGTAGCTGCTGCCTTGACAGGAACTAATGGGGAACCATAATAAACTCCAGGAAGAGTAGCTGCTGCCTTGACAGGAACTAATGGGATTCCATAATAAACCCCAGGAAGAGTAGCTGCTGCCTTGGCAGGAACTAATAGGGAACCATAATAAGCCTCAGGAAGAGTAGCTGCTGCCTTGGCAGGAACTAATGGGGATCCATAATAAACCCCAGGAAGTGTAGCTGCTGCCTTGGCAGGAACTAATGAGGATCCATAATAAACCCCAGGAAGAGTAGCTGCTGCCTTGACAGGAACTAATGGGGAACCATAATAAGCCTCAGGAAGAGTAGATGCTGCCTTGACAGGAACTAAAAGGGAGCCATAATAAACCTCAGGAAGAGTAACTGCTGCCTTGGCAGGAACTAATGGGTATCCATAATGAACCCCGGGAGGTGTATCTGCTGCCTTGGCAGGAACTAATTAGGATCCATAATAAACCTCAGGAAGAGTAGCTGCTGCCTTGGCATGAACTAATGGGGATCCATAATAAACCCCAGGAAGAGTAGCTGCTGCCTTGGCAGGAACTAATGGGGATCCATAATAAACCCCAGGAATAGTAGCTGCTGCCTTGGCAGAAATTATTTGGGATCGATAATAAACCCCAGAAAGTGTAGCTGCTGCCTTGGCAGAAACTAATGAGGAACCATAATACACCTCAGGAAGAGTAGCTGCTGCCTTGGCAGGAACTAATGGGGATCCATAATAAACCCCAGGAATAGTACCTGCTGCCTTGGCAGCCCCTAATGAGGATCCATAATAAACCACAGGAAGAGTAGCTGCTGACTTGGCAGGAACTAATGGGGATCCATAAAAAACCCCAGGCAGTGTAGCTGATGTCTTGGCAGGAACTAATGAGGATCCATAATAAACCCCAGGAAGAGTAGCTGCTGCCTTGACAGGAACTCATTGGGATCCATAATAAACCCCTGGAAGAGTAGCTGCTGCCTTGACAGGAACTAATGGGGAACCATAATAAACTCCAGGAAGAGTAGCTGCTGCCTTGACAGGAACTAATGGGATTGCATAATAAACCACAGGAAGAGTAGCTGCTGCCTTGGCAGGAACTAATAGGGAACCATAATAAGCCCCAGGAAGAGTAGCTGCTGCCTTGGCAGGAACTAATGGGGATCCATAATAAACCCCAGGAAGAGTAGCTGCTGCCTTGACAGGAACTCATTGGGATCCATAATAAACCCCTGGAAGAGTAGCTGCTGCCTTGACAGGAACTAATGGGGAACCACAATAAACTCCAGGAAGAGTAGCTGCTGCCTTGACAGGAACTAATGGGATTGCATAATAAACCCCAAGAAGAGTAGCTGCTGCCTTGGCAGGAACTAATGGGGATCCATAATAAACCCCAGGAAGAGTAGCTGCTGCCTTGACAGGAACTAATGGGGAACCATAATAAGCCCCAGGAAGAGTAGCTGCTGCCTTGGCAGGAACTAATGGGGATCCATAATAAACCCCAGGAAGTGTAGCTGCTGCCTTGGCAGGAACTAATGGGGATCCATAATAAACCCCAGGAAGAGTAGCTGCTGCCTTGACAGGAACTAATGAGGATCCATAATAAACCCCAGGAAGAGTAGCTGCTGCCTTGACAGGAACTAATGGGGATCCATAATAAACCCCAGGAAGAGTAGCTGCTGCCTTGACAGGAACTAATGGGGAACCATAATAAGCCTCAGGAAGAGTAGATGCTGCCTTGACAGGAACTAATGGGGAACCATAATAAACCTCAGGAAGAGTAGCTGCTGCCTTGACAAGAACTAATGGGGATCCATAATAAACCCCAGGAAGAGTAGCTGCTTCCTTGGCAGGAACTAATGGGGATCCATAATAAACCCCAGGAAGAGTAGCTGCTGCCTTGACAGGAACTCATTGGGATCCATAATAAACCCCTGGAAGAGTAGCTGCTGCCTTGACAGGAACTAATGGGGAACCATAATAAACTCCAGGAAGAGTAGCTGCTGCCTTGACAGGAACTAATGGGATTGCATAATAAACCCCAGGAAGAGTAGCTGCTGCCTTGGCAGGAACTAATAGGGAACCATAATAAGCCCCAGGAAGAGTAGCTGCTGCCTTGGCAGGAACTAATGGGGATCCATAATAAACCCCAGGAAGAGTAGCTGCTGCCTTGACAGGAACTCATTGGGATGCATAATAAACCCCTGGAAGAGTAGCTGCTGCCTTGACAGGAACTAATGGGGAACCACAATAAACTCCAGGAAGAGTAGCTGCTGCCTTGACAGGAACTAATGGGATTGCATAATAAACCCCAAGAAGAGTAGCTGCTGCCTTGGCAGGAACTAATGGGGATCCATAATAAACCCCAGGAAGAGTAGCTGCTGCCTTGACAGGAACTAATGGGGATCCATAATAAACCCCAGGAAGAGTAGCTGCTGCCTTGGCAGGAACTAATGGGGATCCATAATAAACCCCAGGAAGAGTAGCTGCTGCCTTGACAGGAACTAATGGGGAACCATAATAAGCCTCAGGAAGAGTAGCTGCTGCCTTGACAGGAACTAATGGGATTGCATAATAAACCCCAGGAAGAGTAGCTGCTGCCTTGGCAGGAACTAATGGGGATCCATAATAAACCCCAGGAAGAGTAGCTGCTGCCTTGACAGGAACTAATGGGGATCCATAATAAACCCCAGGAAGAGTAGCTGCTGCCTTGGCAGGAACTAATGGGGATCCATAATAAACCCCAGGAAGAGTAGCTGCTGCATTGGCAGGAACTAATGGGGATCCATAATAAACCCCAGGAAGAGTCGCTGCTGCCTTGACAGGAACTAATGGGGAACCATAATAAGCCCCAGGAAGAGTAGCTGCTGCCTTGGCAGGAACTAATGGGGATCCATAATAAACCCCAGGAAGAGTAGCTGCTGCCTTGACAGGAACTCATTGGGATGCATAATAAACCCCTGGAAGAGTAGCTGCTGCCTTGACAGGAACTAATGGGGAACCACAATAAACTCCAGGAAGAGTAGCTGCTGCCTTGACAGGAACTAATGGGATTGCATAATAAACCCCAAGAAGAGTAGCTGCTGCCTTGGCAGGAACTAATGGGGATCCATAATAAACCCCAGGAAGAGTAGCTGCTGCCTTGACAGGAACTAATGGGGATCCATAATAAACCCCAGGAAGAGTAGCTGCTGCCTTGGCAGGAACTAATGGGGATCCATAATAAACCCCAGGAAGAGTAGCTGCTGCCTTGACAGGACCTAATGGGGAACCATAATAAGCCTCAGGAAGAGTAGCTGCTGCCTTGACAGGAACTAATGGGATTGCATAATAAACCCCAGGAAGAGTAGCTGCTGCCTTGGCAGGAACTAATGGGGATCCATAATAAACCCCAGGAAGAGTAGCTGCTGCCTTGACAGGAACTAATGGGGATCCATAATAAACCCCAGGAAGAGTAGCTGCTGCCTTGGCAGGAACTAATGGGGATCCATAATAAACCCCAGGAAGAGTAGCTGCTGCATTGGCAGGAACTAATGGGGATCCATAATAAACCCCAGGAAGAGTCGCTGCTGCCTTGACAGGAACTAATGGGGAACCATAATAAGCCTCAGGAAGAGTAGCTGCTGCCTTGGCAGGAACTAATGGGGATCCATAATAAACCCCAGGAAGTGTAGCTGCTGCCTTGGCAGGAACTAATGAGGATACATAATAAACCCCAGGAAGAGTAGCTGCTGCCTTGACAGGAACTAATGGGGATCCATAATAAACCCCAGGAAGTGTAGCTGCTGTCTTGGCAGGAACTAATGAGGATCCATAATAAACCCCAGGAAGAGTAGCTGCTGCCTTGACAGGAACTAATGGGGATCCATAATAAACCCCAGGAAGAGTAGCTGCTGCCTTGACAGGAACTCATTGGGATCCATAATAAACCCCTGGAAGAGTAGCTGCTGCCTTGACAGGAACTAATGGGGAACCATAATAAACTCCAGGAAGAGTAGCTGCTGCCTTGACAGGAACTAATGGGATTGCATAATAAACCTCAGGAAGAGTAGCTGCTGCCTTGACAGGAATTAATGAGGATCCATAATAAACCCCAGGAAGAGTAGCTGCTGCCTTGACAGGAACTAATGGGGATCCATAATAAACCCCAGGAAGAGTAGCTGCTGCCTTGGCAGGAACTAATGGGGATCCATAATAAACCCCAGGAAGAGTAGCTGCTGCCTTGACAGGAACTCATTGGGATCCATAATAAACCCCTGGAAGAGTAGCTGCTGCCTTGACAGGAACTAATGGGGAACCATAATAAACTCCAGTAAGAGTAGCTGCTGCCTTGACAGGAACTAATGGGATTGCATAATAAACCTCAGGAAGAGTAGCTGCTGCCTTGACAGGAATTAATGAGGATCCATAATAAACCCCAGGAAGAGTAGCTGCTGCCTTGACAGGAACTAATGGGGATCCATAATAAACCCCAGGAAGAGTAGCTGCTGCCTTGGCAGGAACTAATGGGGATCCATAATAAACCCCAGGAAGAGTAGCTGCTGCCTTGACAGGAACTCATTGGGATCCATAATAAACCCCTGGAAGAGTAGCTGCTGCCTTGACAGGAACTAATGGGGAACCATAATAAACTCCAGTAAGAGTAGCTGCTGCCTTGACAGGAACTAATGGGATTGCATAATAAACCTCAGGAAGAGTAGCTGCTGCCTTGACAGGAATTAATGAGGATCCATAATAAACCCCAGGAAGAGTAGCTGCTGCCTTGACAGGAACTAATGGGGATCCATAATAAACCCCAGGAAGAGTAGCTGCTGCCTTGGCAGGAACTAATGGGGATCCATAATAAACCCCAGGAAGAGTAGCTGCTGCCTTGACAGGAACTCATTGGGATCCATAATAAACCCCTGGAAGAGTAGCTGCTGCCTTGACAGGAACTAATGGGGAACCATAATAAACTCCAGGAAGAGTAGCTGCTGCCTTGACAGGAACTAATGGGGATCCATAATAAACCCCAGGAAGAGTAGCTGCTGCCTTGGCAGGAACTAATGGGGATCCATAATAAACCCCAGGAAGAGTAGCTGCTGCCTTGACAGGAACTCATTGGGATCCATAATAAACCCCTGGAAGAGTAGCTGCTGCCTTGACAGGAACTAATGGTTATCCATAATAAACCCCAGGAAGAGTAGCTGCTGCCTTGGCAGGAACTAGTAGGGAACCAGAATAAGCCTCAGGAAGAGTAGCTGCTGCCTTGGCAGGAACTAATGGGGATCCATAATAAACCCCAGGAAGAGTAGCTGCTGCCTTGGCAGGAACTAATGGGGATCCATAATAAACCCCAGGAAGAGTAGCTGCTGCCTTGACAGGAACTAATGGGGATCCATAATAAATGCCAGGAAGAGTAGCTGCTGCCTTGGCAGGAACTAATGGGGATCCATAATAAACCCCAGGAAGAGTAGCTGCTGCCTTGACAGGAACTAATGGGGAACCATAATAAGCCCCAGGAAGAGTAGCTGCTGCCTTGGCAGGAACTAATGGGGAACCATAATAAACCTCAGGAAGAGTAGCTGCTGCCTTGGCAGGAACTAATGGGGATCCATAATAAACCCCAGGAAGAGTAACTGCTGCCTTGGCAACCCCTAATGAGGATCCATAATAAACCCCAGGAAGAGTAGCTGCTGCCTTGACAGGAACTAATGGGATTGCATAATAAACCCCAGGAAGAGTAGCTGCTGCCTTGGCAGGAACTAATGGGGATCCATAATAAACCCCAGGAAGAGTAGCTGCTGCCTTGACAGGAACTAATGGGGATCCATAATAAACCCCAGGTAGAGTAGCTGCTGCCTTGGCAGGAACTAATGGGGATCCATAATAAACCCCAGGAAGATTAGCTGCTGCCTTGACAGGAACTAATGGGGAACCATAATAAGCCTCAGGAAGAGTAGCTGCTGCCTTGGCAGGAACTAATGGGGATCCATAATAAACCCCAGGAAGTGTAGCTGCTGCCTTGGCAGGAACTAATGAGGATCCATAATAAACCCCAGGAAGAGTAGCTGCTGCCTTGACAGGAACTAATGGGGATCCATAATAAACCCCAGGAAGAGTAGCTGCTGCCTTGACAGGAACTAATGGGGAACCATAATAAGCCTCAGGAAGAGTAGATGCTGCCTTGACAGGAACTAATGGGGAACCATAATAAACCTCAGGAAGAGTAGCAGCTGCCTTGACAAGAACTAATGGGGATCCATAATAAACCCCAGGAAGAGTAGCTGCTGCCTTGGCAGGAACTAATGGAGATCCATAATAAACCCCAGGAAGAGTAGCTGCTGCCTTGACAGGAACTCATTGGGATCAATAATAAACCCCTGGAAGAGTAGCTGCTGCCTTGACAGGAACTAATGGGGAACCATAATAAACTCCAGGAAGAGTAGCTGCTGCCTTGACAGGAACTAATGGGATTGCATAATAAACCCCAGGAAGAGTAGCTGCTGCCTTGGCAGGAACTAATAGGGAACCATAATAAGCCTCAGGAAGAGTAGCTGCTGCCTTGGCAGGAACTAATGGGGGTCCATAATAAACCCCAGGAAGAGTAGCTGCTGCCTTGGCAGGAACTAATGGGGATCCATAATAAACCCCAGGAAGAGTAGCTGCTGCCTTGACAGGAACTAATGGGGATCCATAATAAACCCCAGGAAGAGTAGCTGCTGCCTTGGCAGGAACTAATGGGGATCCATAATAAACCCCAGGAAGAGTAGCTGCTGCCTTGACAGGAACTAATGGGGAACCATAATAAACTCCAGGAAGAGTAGCTGCTGCTTTGACAGGAACTAATGGGATTGCATAATAAACCTCAGGAAGAGAAGCTGCTGCCTTGACAGGAACTAATGAGGATCCATAATAAACCCCAGGAAGAGTAGCTGCTGCCTTGACAGGAACTAATGGGGATCCATAATAAACCCCAGGAAGAGTAGCTGCTGCCTTGGCAGGAACTAATGGGGATCCATAATAAACCCCAGGAAGAGTAGCTGCTGCCTTGACAGGAACTCATTGGGATCCATAATAAACCCCAGGAAGAGTAGCTGCTGCCTTGGCAGGAACTAATAGGGAACCATAATAAGCCTCAGGAAGAGTAGCTGCTGCCTTGGCAGGAACTAATGGGGGTCCATAATAAACCCCAGGAAGAGTAGCTGCTGCCTTGGCAGGAACTAATGGGGATCCATAATAAACCCCAGGAAGAGTAGCTGCTGCCTTGACAGGAACTAATGGGGATCCATAATAAACCCCAGGAAGAGTAGCTGCTGCCTTGGCAGGAACTAATGGGGATCCATAATAAACCCCAGGAAGAGTAGCTGCTGCCTTGACAGGAACTAATGGGGAACCATAATAAACTCCAGGAAGAGTAGCTGCTGCTTTGACAGGAACTAATGGGATTGCATAATAAACCTCAGGAAGAGAAGCTGCTGCCTTGACAGGAACTAATGAGGATCCATAATAAACCCCAGGAAGAGTAGCTGCTGCCTTGACAGGAACTAATGGGGATCCATAATAAACCCCAGGAAGAGTAGCTGCTGCCTTGGCAGGAACTAATGGGGATCCATAATAAACCCCAGGAAGAGTAGCTGCTGCCTTGACAGGAACTCATTGGGATCCATAATAAACCCCTGGAAGAGTAGCTGCTGCCTTGACAGGAACTAATGGGGAACCATAATAAACTCCAGGAAGAGTAGCTGCTGCCTTGGCAGGAACTAATGGTTATCCATAATAAACCCCAGGAAGAGTAGCTGCTGCCTTGGCAGGAACTAATAGGGAACCATAATAAGCCTCAGGAAGAGTAGCTGCTGCCTTGGCAGGAACTAATGGGGATCCATAATAAACCCCAGGAAGAGTAGCTGCTGCCTTGGCAGGAACTAATGGGGATCCATAATAAACCCCAGGAAGAGTAGCTGCTGCCTTGACAGGAACTAATGGGGATCCATAATAAACGCCAGGAAGAGTAGCTGCTGCCTTGGCAGGAACTAATGGGGATCCATAATAAACCCCAGGAAGAGTAGCTGCTGCCTTGACAGGAACTAATGGGGAACCATAATAAGCCCCAGGAAGAGTAGCTGCTGCCTTGGCAGGAACTAATGGGGAACCATAATAAACCTCAGGAAGAGTAGCTGCTGCCTTGGCAGGAACTAATGGGGATCCATAATAAATCCCAGGAAGAGTAACTGCTGCCTTGGCAACCCCTAATGAGGATCCATAATAAACCCCAGGAAGAGTAGCTGCTGCCTTGGCAGGAACTAATGGGGATCCATAATAAACCCCAGGAAGAGTAGCTGCTGCCTTGACAGGAACTAATGGGGATCCATAATAAACCCCAGGAAGAGTAGCTGCTGCATTGACAGGAACTAATGGGGATCCATGATAAATCCAAGGAAGAGTAGCTGCTGCCTTGGCAGGAATTATTGGGTATCCATTATAAACCCCAGAAAGTGTAGCTGCTGCCTTGGAAGGAACTAATGGGGATCCATAATAAACCCCAGGAAGAGTAGCTGCTGCCTTGACAGGAACTAATGGGGATCCATAATAAACCCCAAGAAGAGTAACTGCTGCCTCGGCAGCCCCTAATGAGGATCCATAATAAACCCCAGGAAGAGTAGCTGCTGCCTTGACAGGAACTAATGGGGATCCATAATAAACCCCAGGAAGAGTAGCTGCTGCATTGACAGGAACTAATGGGGATCCATGATAAATCCAAGGAAGAGTAGCTGCTGCCTTGGCAGGAATTAATGGGGAACCATAATAAACCTCAGGAAGAGTAGCTGCTGCCTTGGCAGGAACTAATGGGGATCCATAATAAACCCCATGAAGAGCAACTGCTGCCTTGGCAGCCCCTAATGAGGATCCATAATAAACCCCAGGAAGAGTAGCTGCTGCCTTTACAGGAACTAATGGGGAACCATAATAAGCCCCAGGAAGAGTAGCTGCTGCCTTGACAGGAACTAATGGGATTGCATAATAAACCCCAGGAAGAGTAGCTGCTGCCTTGGCAGGAACTAATAGGGAACCATAATAAGCCCCAGGAAGAGTAGCTGCTGCCTTGACAGGAACTAATGGAGATCCATAATAAACCCCAGGAAGAGTAGCTGCTGCCTTGACAGGAACTCATTGGGATCCATAATAAACCCCTGGAAGAGTAGCTGCTGCCTTGACAGGAACTAATGGGGAACCATAATAAACTCCAGGAAGAGTAGCTGCTGCCTTGACAGGAACTAATGGGATTGCATAATAAACCCCAGGAAGAGTAGCTGCTGCCTTGGCAGGAACTAATAGGGAACCATAATAAGCCTCAGGAAGAGTAGCTGCTGCCTTGGCAGGAACTAATGGGGGTCCATAATAAACCCCAGGAAGAGTAGCTGCTGCCTTGGCAGGAACTAATGGGGATCCATAATAAACCCCAGGAAGAGTAGCTGCTTCCTTGGCAGGAACTAATGGGGATCCATAATAAACCCCAGGAAGAGTAGCTGCTGCCTTGACAGGAACTAATGGGGATCCAAAATAAACCTCAGGAAGAGTAGCTGCTGCCTTGGCAGGAATTATTGGGTATCCATAATAAACCCCAGAAAGTGTAGCTGCTGCCTTGGCAGGAACTAATGGGGATCCATAATAAACCCCAGGAAGAGTAGCTGCTGCCTTGACAGGAACTAATGGGGATCCATAATAAACCCCAAGAAGAGTAACTGCTGCCTCGGCAGGAACTAATGGGGAACCATAATAAACTACAGGAAGAGTAGCTGCTGCCTTGACAGAAACTAATGGGGAACCATAATAAGCCTCAGGAAGTGTAGATGCTGCCTGACAGGAACTAATGGGGAGCCATAATAAACCTCAGGAAGAGTAGCTGCTGCCTTGGCAGGAACTAATGGGTATCCATAATAAACCCCAGGGAGTGTATCTGCTGCCTTGACAGGAACTAATGGGATTCCATAATAAACCCCAGGAAGAGTAGCTGCTGCCTTGGCAGGAACCAATAGCGATACATAATAAACCCCAGGAAGAGTAGCTGCTGCCTTGGCAGCCCCTAATGTGTGGTCCATAATAAACCACAGGAAGAGTAACTGCTGCCTTGACAGGAACTAATGGGGATCCATAATAAACCCCAGGAAGAGTAGCTGCTGCCTTGGCAGGAACTAATGGGGATCCATAACAAACCCCAGGAAGAGTAGCTGCTGCCTTGACAGGAACTAATGGGGAACCATAATAAGCCTCAGGAAGAGTAGCTGCTGCCTTGACAGGAACTAATGGGGAACCATAATAAACCTCAGGAAGAGTAGCTGCTGCCTTGGCAGGAACTAATAGGGAACCATAATAAGCCTCAGGAAGAGTAGCTGCTGCCTTGGCAGGAACTAATGGGGGTCCATAATAAACCCCAGGAAGAGTAGCTGCTGCCTTGGCAGGAACTAATGGGGATCCATAATAAACCCCAGGAAGAGTAGCTGCTGCCTTGACAGGAACTAATGGGGATCCATAATAAACCCCAGGAAGAGTAGCTGCTGCCTTGGCAGGAACTAATGGGGATCCATAATAAACCCCAGGAAGAGTAGCTGCTGCCTTGGCAGGAACTAATGGGGATCCATAATAAACCCCAGGAAGAGTAGCTGCTGCCTTGACAGGAACTAATGGGGATCCATAATAAACCCCAGGAAGAGTAGCTGCTGCCTTGGCAGGAACTAATGGGGATCCATAATAAACCCCAGGAAGAGTAGCTGCTGCCTTGACAGGAACTAATGGGGAACCATAATAAACTCCAGGAAGAGTAGCTGCTGCTTTGACAGGAACTAATGGGATTGCATAATAAACCTCAGGAAGAGTAGCTGCTGCCTTGACAGGAACTAATGAGGATCCATAATAAACCCCAGGAAGAGTAGCTGCTGCCTTGACAGGAACTAATGGGGATCCATAATAAACCCCAGGAAGAGTAGCTGCTGCCTTGGCAGGAACTAATGGGGATCCATAATAAACCCCAGGAAGAGTAGCTGCTGCCTTGACAGGAACTCATTGGGATCCATAATAAACCCCTGGAAGAGTAGCTGCTGCCTTGACAGGAACTAATGGGGAACCATAATAAACTCCAGGAAGAGTAGCTGCTGCCTTGGCAGGAACTAATGGTTATCCATAATAAACCCCAGGAAGAGTAGCTGCTGCCTTGGCAGGAACTAATAGGGAACCATAATAAGCCTCAGGAAGAGTAGCTGCTGCCTTGGCAGGAACTAATGGGGATCCATAATAAACCCCAGGAAGAGTAGCTGCTGCCTTGACAGGAACTAATGGGGAACCATAATAAGCCCCAGGAAGAGTAGCTGCTGCCTTGGCAGGAACTAATGGGGAACCATAATAAACCCCAGGAAGAGTAGCTGCTGCCTTGGCAGGAACTAATGGGGATCCATAATAAATCCCAGGAAGAGTAACTGCTGCCTTGGCAACCCCTAATGAGGATCCATAATAAACCCCAGGAAGAGTAGCTGCTGCCTTGGCAGGAACTAATGGGGATCCATAATAAACCCCAGGAAGAGTAGCTGCTGCCTTGACAGGAACTAATGGGGATCCATAATAAACCCCAGGAAGAGTAGCTGCTGCATTGACAGGAACTAATGGGGATCCATGATAAATCCAAGGAAGAGTAGCTGCTGCCTTGGCAGGAATTATTGGGTATCCATTATAAACCCCAGAAAGTGTAGCTGCTGCCTTGGAAGGAACTAATGGGGATCCATAATAAACCCCAGGAAGAGTAGCTGCTGCCTTGACAGGAACTAATGGGGATCCATAATAAACCCCAAGAAGAGTAACTGCTGCCTCGGCAGCCCCTAATGAGGATCCATAATAAACCCCAGGAAGAGTAGCTGCTGCCTTGACAGGAACTAATGGGGATCCATAATAAACCCCAGGAAGAGTAGCTGCTGCATTGACAGGAACTAATGGGGATCCATGATAAATCCAAGGAAGAGTAGCTGCTGCCTTGGCAGGAATTAATGGGGAACCATAATAAACCTCAGGAAGAGTAGCTGCTGCCTTGGCAGGAACTAATGGGGATCCATAATAAACCCCATGAAGAGCAACTGCTGCCTTGGCAGCCCCTAATGAGGATCCATAATAAATCCCAGGAAGAGTAGCTGCTGCCTTTACAGGAACTAATGGGGAACCATAATAAGCCCCAGGAAGAGTAGCTGCTGCCTTGACAGGAACTAATGGGATTGCATAATAAACCCCAGGAAGAGTAGCTGCTGCCTTGGCAGGAACTAATAGGGAACCATAATAAGCCCCAGGAAGAGTAGCTGTTGCCTTGACAGGAACTAATGGAGATCCATAATAAACCCCAGGAAGAGTAGCTGCTGCCTTGACAGGAACTCATTGGGATCCATAATAAACCCCTGGAAGAGTAGCTGCTGCCTTGACAGGAACTAATGGGGAACCATAATAAACTCCAGGAAGAGTAGCTGCTGCCTTGACAGGAACTAATGGGATTGCATAATAAACCCCAGGAAGAGTAGCTGCTGCCTTGGCAGGAACTAATAGGGAACCATAATAAGCCTCAGGAAGAGTAGCTGCTGCCTTGGCAGGAACTAATGGGGGTCCATAATAAACCCCAGGAAGAGTAGCTGCTGCCTTGGCAGGAACTAATGGGGATCCATAATAAACCCCAGGAAGAGTAGCTGCTTCCTTGGCAGGAACTAATGGGGATCCATAATAAACCCCAGGAAGAGTAGCTGCTGCCTTGACAGGAACTAATGGGGATCCAAAATAAACCTCAGGAAGAGTAGCTGCTGCCTTGGCAGGAATTATTGGGTATCCATAATAAACCCCAGAAAGTGTAGCTGCTGCCTTGGCAGGAACTAATGGGGATCCATAATAAACCCCAGGAAGAGTAGCTGCTGCCTTGACAGGAACTAATGGGGATCCATAATAAACCCCAAGAAGAGTAACTGCTGCCTCGGCAGGAACTAATGGGGAACCATAATAAACTACAGGAAGAGTAGCTGCTGCCTTGACAGAAACTAATGGGGAACCATAATAAGCCTCAGGAAGTGTAGATGCTGCCTGACAGGAACTAATGGGGAGCCATAATAAACCTCAGGAAGAGTAGCTGCTGCCTTGGCAGGAACTAATGGGTATCCATAATAAACCCCAGGGAGTGTATCTGCTGCCTTGACAGGAACTAATGGGATTCCATAATAAACCCCAGGAAGAGTAGCTGCTGCCTTGGCAGGAACCAATAGCGATACATAATAAACCCCAGGAAGAGTAGCTGCTGCCTTGGCAGCCCCTAATGTGTGGTCCATAATAAACCACAGGAAGAGTAACTGCTGCCTTGACAGGAACTAATGGGGATCCATAATAAACCCCAGGAAGAGTAGCTGCTGCCTTGGCAGGAACTAATGGGGATCCATAACAAACCCCAGGAAGAGTAGCTGCTGCCTTGGCAGGAACTAATAGGGAACCATAATAAGCCTCAGGAAGAGTAGCTGCTGCCTTGGCAGGAACTAATGGGGATCCATAATAAACCCCAGGAAGAGTATCTGCTGCCTTGGCAGGAACCAATGGGGATACATAATAAACCCCAGGAAGAGTAGTTGCTGCCTTGACAGGAACTAATGAGGATCCATAACAAACCTAAGGAAGAGTAGCTGCTGCCTTGGCAGGAATGATTGGGGATCCATAACAAACCTAAGGAAGAGTAGCTGCTGCCTTGGCAGGAATGATTGGGGATCCATAATAAACCCCAGGAAGAGTAGCTGCTGCCTTGACAGGAACTAATGGGGAACCATAATAAGCCTCAAGAAGAGTAGCTGCTGCCTTGACAGGAACTAATGGGGAACCATAATAAACACCAAGAAGAGTAGCTGCTGCCTTGGCAGGAACTAATGGGTATCCATAATAAACCCCAGGAAGTGTATCTGCTGCCTTGGCAGGAACTAATGAGGATCCATAATAAACCTCAGGAAGAGTAGCTGCTGCCTTGACATGAACTAATGGGGAACCATAATAAGCCCCAGGAAGAGTAGCTGCTTCCTTGGCAGGAACTAATGGGGATCCATAATAAACCCCAGGAAGAGTAGCTGCTGCCTTGACAGGAACTAATGGGGATCCAAAATAAACCTCAGGAAGAGTAGCTGCTGCATTGGCAGGAATTATTGGGTATCCATAATAAACCCCAGGAAGAGTAGCTGCTGCCTTGAAAGGGACTAATGGGGATCCATAATAAACCCCAGGAATAGTAGCTGCTGCCTTGACAGGAACTAATGGGGAACCATAATTAGCCTCAGGAAGAGTAGCTGCTGCCTTGGCAGGAACTAATGAGGATCCATAATAAACCCCAGGAAGAGTAGCTGCTGCCTTGGCAGGAACTAATGGGGATCCATAATAAACCCCAGGAAGAGTAGCTGCTGCCTTGGCAGGATCTAATGGGGATCCATAATAAACCCCAGGAAGAGTAGATGCTGCCTTGGCAGGAACTAGTGGGGATCCATAATAAACCCCAGGAAGAGTAGCTGCTGCCTTGGCAGGATCTAATGGGGATCCATAATAAACCCCAGGAAGAGTAGCTGCTGCCTTGACAGCAACTAATGGGGAACCATAATAAGCCTCAAGAAGAGTAGCTGCTGCCTTGACAGGAACTAATGGGGAACCATAATAAACACCAAGAAGAGTAGCTGCTTCCTTGGCAGGAACTAATGGGTATCCATAATAAACCCCAGGAAGTGTATCTGCTGCCTTGGCAGGAACTAATGAGGATCCATAATAAACCTCAGGAAGAGTAGCTGCTGCCTTGGCAGGAACTAATGGGGATCCATAATAAACCACAGAAAGAGTAGCTGCTGCCTTGACAGGAACCAATGGGGATCCATAGTAAACTCCAGGAAGAGTAGCTGCTGCCTTGACAGGAACTAATGGGGAACCATAATAAGCCTCAGGAAGAGTAGCTGCTGCCTTGACAGGAACTAATGGGGAACCATAATAAACCTCAGGAAGAGTAGCTTCTGCCTTGGCAGGAATGATTGGTGATCCATAATAAACCCCAGGAAGTGTCGCTGCTGCCTTGGCAGGAACTAATGAGGATCCATAATAAACCCCAGGAAGAGTAGCTGCTGCCTTGACAGGAACTAATGACGATCCATAACAAACCTCAGGAAGAGTAGCTGCTGCCTTGGCAGGAACTAATGGGGATCCATCATAAACCCCAGGAAGAGTAGCTGCTGCCTTGGCAGGAACCAATGGGGATACATAATAAACCCCAGGAAGAGTAGCTGCTGCCTTGACAGGAACTAATGAGGATCCATAATAAACCCCAGGAAGAGTAGCTGCTGCCTTGGCAGGAATTAATGGGGATCCATAATAAACCTCAGGAAGAGTAGCTGCTGCCTTGGCAGGAATTATTGGGGATCCATAATACATCCCAGGAAGTGTAGCTGCTGCCTTGACAGGAACTAATTGGGATCCATAATAAACCCCAGGAATAGTAGCTGCTGCCTTGGCAGGAAGCAATGGGGATACATAATAAACCCCATGAAGAGTAGCTGCTGTCTTGACAGGAACTAATGGGGAACCATAATAAGCCTCAGGAAGAGTAGCTGTTGCCTTGGCAGGAACTAATGGGGATCCATAATAAACCCCATGAAGTGTAGCTGCTGCCTTGGCAGGAACTAATGAGGATCCATAATAAACCCCAGGAAGAGTAGCTGCTGCCTTGGCAGGAACTAATGGGGATCCATAATAAACCCCAGGAAGAGTAGCTGCTGCCTTGGCAGGATCTAATGGGGATCCATAATAAACACCAGGAAGAGTAGATGCTGCCTTGGCAGGAACTAGTGGGGATCCATAATAAACCCCAGGAAGAGTAGCTGCTGCCTTGGCAGGATCTAATGGGGATCCATAATAAACCCCAGGAAGAGTAGCTGCTGCCTTGACAGCAACTAATGGGGAACCATAATAAGCCTCAAGAAGAGTAGCTGCTGCCTTGACAGGAACTAATGGGGAACCATAATAAACACCAAGAAGAGTAGCTGCTTCCTTGGCAGGAACTAATGGGTATCCATAATAAACCCCAGGAAGTGTATCTGCTGCCTTGGCAGGAACTAATGAGGATCCATAATAAACCCCAGGAAGAGTAGCTGCTGCCTTGACAGGAACTAATCGGGATCCATAATAAACCCCAGGAAGAGTAGCTGCTGCCTTGACAGGAACTCATTGGGATCCATAATAAACCCCTGGAAGAGTAGCTGCTGCCTTGACAGGAACTAATGGGGAACCATAATACACTACAGGAAGAGTAGCTGCTGCCTTGACAGGAACTAATGGGGAACCATAATAAGCCTCAGGAAGAGTAGCTGCTGCCTGACAGGAACTAATGGGGAACCATAATAAGCCTCAGGAAGAGTAGATGCTGCCTGACAGGAACTAATGGGGAGCCATAATAAACCCCAGGGAGTGTATCTGCTGCCTTGACAGGAACTAATGGGATTCCATAATAAACCCCAGGAAGAGTAGCTGCTGCCTTGGCAGGAACCAATAGCGATACATAATAAACCCCAGGAAGAGTAGCTGCTGCCTTGGCAGCCCCTAATGTGTGGTCCATAATAAACCACAGGAAGAGTAGCTGCTGCCTTGGCAGGAAGCAATGGGGATACATAATAAACCCCATGAAGAGTAGCTGCTGTCTTGACAGGAACTAATGGGGAACCATAATAAGCCTCAGGAAGAGTAGCTGCTGCCTTGGCAGGAACTAATGGGGATCCATAATAAACCCCATGAAGTGTAGCTGCTGCCTTGGCAGGAACTAATGAGGATCCATAATAAACCCCAGGAAGAGTAGCTGCTGCCTTGGCAGGAACTAATGAGGATCCATAATAAACCCCAGGAAGACTAGCTGCTGCCTTGGCAGGAACTAATGGGGATCCATAATAAACCCCAGGAAGAGTAGCTGCTGCCTTGGCAGGATCTAATGGGGATCCATAATAAACCCCAGGAAGAGTAGATGCGGCCTTGGCAGGAACTAGTGGGGATCCATAATAAACCCCAGGAAGAGTAGCTGCTGCCTTGACAGGATCTAATGGGGATCCATAATAAACCCCAGGAAGAGTAGCTGCTGCCTTGACAGCAACTAATGGGGAACCATAATAAGCCTCAAGAAGAGTAGCTGCTGCCTTGACAGGAACTAATGGGGAACCATAATAAACACCAAGAAGAGTAGCTGCTTCCTTGGCAGGAACTAATGGGTATCCATAATAAACCCCAGGAAGTGTATCTGCTGCCTTGGCAGGAACTAATGAGGATCCATAATAAACCCCAGGAAGAGTAGCTGCTGCCTTGGCAGGAACTAATGAGGATCCATAATAAACCCCAGGAAGAGTAGCTGCTGCCTTGGCAGGAACTAATGGGGATCCATAATAAACCCCAGGAAGAGTAGCTGCTGCCTTGGCAGGATCTAATGGGGATCCATAATAAACCCCAGGAAGAGTAGATGCTGCCTTGGCAGGAACTAGTGGGGATCCATAATAAACCCCAGGAAGAGTAGCTGCTGCCTTGGCAGGATCTAATGGGGATCCATAATAAACCCCAGGAAGAGTAGCTGCTGCCTTGACAGCAACTAATGGGGAACCATAATAAGCCTCAAGAAGAGTAGCTGCTGCCTTGACAGGAACTAATGGGGAACCATAATAAACCCCAGGAAGTGTATCTGCTGCCTTGGCAGGAACTAATGAGGATCCATAATAAACCCCAGGAAGAGTAGCTGCTGCCTTGACAGGAACTAATGGGGAACCATAATAAACTACAGGAAGAGTAGCTGCTGCCTTGACAGGAACTAATGGGGAACCATAATAAGCCTCAGGAAGTGTAGATGCTGCCTGACAGGAACTAATGGGGAGCCATAATAAACCTCAGGAAGAGTAGCTGCTGCCTTGGCAGGAACTAATGGGTATCCATAATAAACCCCAGGGAGTGTATCTGCTGCCTTGACAGGAACTAATGGGATTCCATAATAAACCCCAGGAAGAGTAGCTGCTGCCTTGGCAGGAACCAATAGCGATACATAATAAACCCCAGGAAGAGTAGCTGCTGCCTTGGCAGCCCCTAATGTGTGGTCCATAATAAACCACAGGAAGAGTAACTGCTGCCTTGACAGGAACTATTGGGGATCCATAATAAACCCCAGGAAGAGTAGCTGCTGCCTTGGCAGGAACTAATGAGGATCCATAACAAACCCCAGGAAGAGTAGCTGCTGCCTTGACAGGAACTAATGGGGATCCATAATAAACCCCAGGAAGAGTAGCTGCTGCCTTGGCAGGAATTAATGGGGATCCATAATAAACCTCAGGAAGAGTAGCTGCTGCCTTGGCAGGAATTATTGGGGATCCATAATAAACCTCAGGAAGAGTAGCTGCTGCCTTGACAGGAACTAATTGGGATCCATAATAAACCCCAGGAAGAGTAGCTGCTGCCTTGGCAGGAAGCAATGGGGATACATAATAAACCCCATGAAGAGTAGCTGCTGTCTTGACAAGAACTAATGGGGAACCATAATAAGCCTCAGGAAGAGTAGCTGCTGCCTTGGCAGGAACTAATGGGGATCCATAATAAACCCCATGAAGTGTAGCTGCTGCCTTGGCAGGAACTAATGAAGATCCATAATAAACCCCAGAAAGAGTAGCTGCTGCCTTGGCAGGATCTAATGGGGATCCATAATAAACCCCAGGAAGAGTAGATGCTGCCTTGGCAGGAACTAATGGGGATCCATAATAAACCCCAGGAAGAGTATCTGCTGCCTTGGCAGGAACCAATGGGGATACATAATAAACCCCAGGAAGAGTAGTTGCTGCCTTGACAGGAACTAATGAGGATCCATAACAAACCTCAGGAAGAGTAGCTGCTGCCTTGGCAGGAATGATTGGGGATCCATAATAAACCCCAGGAAGAGTAGCTGCTGCCTTGACAGGAACTAATGGGGAACCATAATAAGCCTCAGGAAGAGTAGCTGCTGCCTTGACAGGAACTAATGGGGAACCATAATAAACCTCAGGAAGAGTAGCTGCTGCCTTGGCAGGAATGATTGGGGATCCATAATAAACCCCAGGAAGTGTCGCTGCTGCCTTGACAGGAACTAATTGGGATCCATAATAAACCCCAGGAAGAGTAGCTGCTGCCTTGGCAGGAACTATTTGGGATCCATAATAAACCCCAGGAAGAGTAGCTGCTGCCTTGACAGGAACTAATGGGGAACCATAATAAGCCCCAAGAAGAGTAGCTGCTGCCTTGACAGGAACTAATGGGGATACATAATAAACCCCAGGAAGAGTAGTTGCTGCCTTGACAGGAACTAATGGGGATCCATAATAAACCCCAGGAAGAGTATCTGCTGCCTTGGCAGGAACCAATGGGGATACATAATAAACCCCAGGAAGAGTAGTTGCTGCCTTGACAGGAACTAATGAGGATCCATAACAAACCTCAGGAAGAGTAGCTGCTGCCTTGGCAGGAATGATTGGGGATCCATAATAAACCCCAGGAAGAGTAGCTGCTGCCTTGACAGGAACTAATGGGGAACCATAATAAGCCTCAGGAAGAGTAGCTGCTGCCTTGACAGGAACTAATGGGGAACCATAATAAACCTCAGGAAGAGTAGCTGCTGCCTTGGCAGGAATGATTGGGGATCCATAATAAACCCCAGGAAGTGTCGCTGCTGCCTTGACAGGAACTAATTGGGATCCATAATAAACCCCAGGAAGAGTAGCTGCTGCCTTGGCAGGAAGCAATGGGGATACATAATAAACCCCATGAAGAGTAGCTGCTGCTTTGGCAGGAACCAATGGGGAACCATAATAAGCCTCAGGAAGAGTAGCTGCTGCCTTGACAGGAACTAATGGGGAACCATAATAAACCTCAGGAAGAGTAGCTTCTGCCTTGGCAGGAATGATTGGTGATCCATAATAAACCCCAGGAAGTGTCGCTGCTGCCTTGGCAGGAACTAATGAGGATCCATAATAAACCCCAGGAAGAGTAGCTGCTGCCTTGACAGGAACTAATGACGATCCATAACAAACCTCGGGAAGAGTAGCTGCTGCCTTGGCAGGAACTAATGGGGATCCATCATAAACCCCAGGAAGAGTAGCTGCTGCCTTGGCAGGAACCAATGGGGATACATAATAAACCCCAGGAAGAGTAGCTGCTGCCTTGACAGGAACTAATGAGGATCCATAATAAACCCCAGGAAGAGTAGCTGCTGCCTTGACAGGAACTAATGACGATCCATAACAAACCTCGGGAAGAGTAGCTGCTGCCTTGGCAGGAACTAATGGGGATCCATCATAAACCCCAGGAAGAGTAGCTGCTGCCTTGGCAGGAACCAATGGGGATACATAATAAACCCCAGGAAGAGTAGCTGCTGCCTTGACAGGAACTAATGGGGATCCATAATAAACCCCAGGAAGAGTAGCTGCTGCCTTGGCAGGAATTAATGGGGATCCATAATAAACCTCAGGAAGAGTAGCTGCTGCCTTGGCATGAATTATTGGGGATCCATAATACATCCCAGGAAGTGTAGCTGCTGCCTTGACAGGAACTAATTGGGATCCATAATAAACCCCAGGAAGAGTAGCTGCTGCCTTGGCAGGAAGCAATGGGGATACATAATAAACCCCATGAAGAGTAGCTGCTGTCTTGACAGGAACTAATGGGGAACCATAATAAGCCTCAGGAAGAGTAGCTGCTGCCTTGGCAGGAACTAATGGGGATCCATAATAAACCCCATGAAGTGTAGCTGCTGCCTTGGCAGGAACTAATGAGGATCCATAATAAACCCCAGGAAGAGTAGCTGCTGCCTTGGCAGGAACTAATGGGGATCCATAATAAACCCCAGGAAGAGTAGCTGCTGCCTTGGCAGGATCTAATGGGGATCCATAATAAACCCCAGGAAGAGTAGATGCTGCCTTGGCAGGAACTAGTGGGGATCCATAATAAACCCCAGGAAGAGTAGCTGCTGCCTTGGCAGGAATTATTGGGGATCCATAATACATCCCAGGAAGTGTAGCTGCTGCCTTGACAGGAACTAATTGGGATCCATAATAAACCCCAGGAAGAGTAGCTGCTGCCTTGGCAGGAAGCAATGGGGATACATAATAAACCCCATGAAGAGTAGCTGCTGTCTTGACAGGAACTAATGGGGAACCATAATAAGCCTCAGGAAGAGTAGCTGCTGCCTTGGCAGGAACTAATGGGGATCCATAATAAACCCCATGAAGTGTAGCTGCTGCCTTGGCAGGATCTAATGGGGATCCATAATAAACCCCAGGAAGAGTAGCTGCTGCCTTGACAGCAACTAATGGGGAACCATAATAAGCCTCAAGAAGAGTAGCTGCTGCCTTGACAGGAGCTAATGGGGAACCATAATAAACACCAAGAAGAGTAGCTGCTTCCTTGGCAGGAACTAATGGGTATCCATAATAAACCCCAGGAAGTGTATCTGCTGCCTTGGCAGGAACTAATGAGGATCCATAATAAACCTCAGGAAGAGTAGCTGCTGCCTTGACAGGAACTAATGGGGAACCATAATATACCTCAGGAAGAGTAGCTGCTGCCTTGGCAGGAATGATTGGTGATCCATAATAAACCCCAGGAAGTGTCGCTGCTGCCTTGGCAGGAACTAATGAGGATCCATAATAAACCCCAGGAAGAGTAGCTGCTGCCTTGACAGGAACTAATGAGGATCCATAATAAACCTCAGGAAGAGTAGCTGCTGCCTTGGCAGGATCTAATGGGGATCCATAATAAAACCCAGGAAGAGTCGCTGCTGCCTTGGCAGGAACTAATGGGGATCCATAATAAATACAAATACAAATAAATACACTAACATGCAAGTCATTTCAAGGATTTGTTCATTTAATTTCCTCCTCAAAATGTAATCATAAATCTACTTAATATTTTGCTCAAAATGTAAGTATCTTTATGAGGATAACCAGAGAGAGAGAACATTTAGTGATTTAATTTACTCAATTTTGAGAAAATATTATTGGAACAACTTGCCATGGCTCCATTTTTTTAGAGGATTGTGGGTAATTCAAAATGTTTTTTGTTCATGATAATTGTACACACTGTTGTATGAATGTTTGAAGAATGACAAGTATAGTTACATATACCTTTTAAGCAACTTGTTGAGGTGTAATGGATCATGATCAATGGATGTCCAATCCGTCAGACAATTGACCTTTAAAGACCATAAAGATGATAGCATCTTTAAAGGTGATACCACCATCACACAGTCAATGACAGAGGTAAATACAGCATCCTAAAAAGCTTTTAGTTCTATCTCCATTTACTGCTGGTGGATTGATCACTGTGCTTGCTCACCAATAGCGATGGGAAGTTTGGCTCTTCTTTACTGACAATTTAAAAAAAACTTGTTCTGTCTAAAGAAAGAATCTTTCAACTCAATATGTTCATTTGAGTTAGTAGCACACAGAACCTCCTACAAGTGAACTGAAATTGTTGTTCACCATCGGGGGTTTATTGGAGCTGGCATTTGTTACTCAGACTTGTAAACGTGTGGTTTAAACAGTATACCTGTGTTGATTGCTAGGCATATAGGAATAGGATTATTTCTTGATACGTTTGAAACAAGGTCTTATTGTGGCAGCAACCAGACTATATTTTGAACAACTTGACTCCGGTGAGGGTGACAAGCACAATATCTTTCATCAACTGCATCCCCCAAATGATTTGTTCTCCAGTTTGTTGAGGATGTGTATGTCTGGGTTCATCAAAGCTGTGTCCATCATAACATTCAATAATCAATGAATTGCATTCATTCTTGCTGCATGCGATCAATTATCAGTAAAACATGTATTTTTCTTCTACTGAGCCGTAGGAATCCATCTTTTGGACTGCCAGCATGTCAAACAAATTACTACAACGAACGAGTCACTCAGCAAAACAAGTCATTACTCTCGAGTTGTTCAAAAATAACAGATTGTTTGCAAACTGCACATCACTCTCAACAATGCCAAAGTCGGTTAAAATGACAAATGATCGAATTAATTTAACTATGTTCAAACATCAATTGTTTGTGAAACACTAACATGTTGGGTTTGCTAAATATGTAAGTTACATCAAATCATGTTTAATCCTATTATCAGTAAATCCAACACATTTTTAGGGCTATTATTAATTCCCTGAAATTACTTTGTTTAAATTCAGACAACTTGGTTGTTTTACTCAAAAACATAAAACAAAATTATCAAAACCATCAACACTTTAACAGAGACAGACTGTGTGACTTCATCTGATATGCCCTATCCAGAACTACTGCTGGTTTTAGCTGATTGGTTAGAGGGTCTACTCACCTGGTAACCAGGTTCAGGATCAGTTCCTGATTAGAGAGGGAACATTGTCCAAATTGTGTAACAAACTGATGATTTTCAGGTCTCACAAAGGCTAGCTTGTTGAGGTTATAATATATATATATATAATAAAATATTATATATGATAAGATGTGCGAGTCGATTAGTCGCCTGGAAGTATTCAGTGGAGCTGCCAGAGGCCCCTATCCACACACACACACACACACACACACACACACACACACACACACACACACACACACACACACACACACACACACACACACACACACACACACACACACACACACACACACACACACACACACACACACGCACACATACACACACACACACACACACACACACTCACACAGGCACACACTCACACTCGCACATGCACACACTCACACTCACACTCACACACACACACACACACACACTCCACCCCTCCCCACCACAGAGTGATTGACATGTGAATTAGCTAGTGTGGTGATGATAATAGGGGTTCTAACCAGGCCCAGACCCAGCTGGCTCAGCCTGTAAGCCCCCTCTCCATTCCTCCTTCTCCTCCCTCCTTCTCTTCCCCCTTTCTCCCCTCTCCTCTCTGCTGCCATCCCCCAGAAGACACTCATAAAGATGACAATCTAACTGTTAAAGAACTGCTGATTTTTCATGGTTTTTCAAAAGCTTTTGCTGCCGTGCCAAATGTATATTTTATTTTCTCCCTTCAACTCTTTCTCTCTTTTCCCTATTTCTCTCTCTCTCTCTTTTCCCCCATTTCTCTCTCTCTCTCTTTTCCCCCATTTCTCTCTCTCTCTTTTCCCCCATTTCTCTCTCTCTCTTTTCCCCCATTTCTCTCTCTCTCTTTTCCCCATTTCTCTCTCTCTCTCTTTCAGAAACCACATCCAGCTATATGAAACCCCTCATTCATCAGAAAGGTCTAAAATATAATCCTGCTCAGTGGAAACACTTTGACGGGAAAGGAGATCAGAACGGAACATATCACAACAGAACAGATCACGACAGATCAGAACAGATCAGAACGGAACATATCACAACAGAACAGATCACGACAGATCAGAACAGATCAGAACGGAACATATCACAACAGAACAGATCACAGATCAGAACAGATCAGAACAGATCAGAACGGAACATATCACAACAGAACAGATCAGATCATATCAGAAAGGGGTCCATACAAAACATGAATATGACATAATATAGAAAATATATAGACAAGGACATCTCAATGACAGAACTACGTACATTTTTGAAAAGTTACACATAGCCGACATATCAATGTATACACACAAACTATCTAGGTCAAATACGGGAGCGGGGTAGTTTCGTGAGGTGTTGCTTTATCTGTTTTTATAAACCAGGTTTGCTGTTCATTTGAGCAATATGAGATGGAACGAAGTTCCGTACAATAATAGCTCTATGTAATACTGAACTCTTTCTTGAATTTGTTCTGGATTTGGGGACTGTAAAAAGACCCCTGGTGACTTCATTAGCTGTGGTTGCTGATGCGTATATGGTTGAATCATCAGCATAAATGGACACACATGCTTTGTTTAATGCCTGTGGCAGGACAGTGGTAAAAATAGAAAAGAGTAGAGGGCCTAGAGAGCTGCCCTGCGGTACACCAAACTTTACATGTTTGACATTAGAGAAGCTTCCATTGATAAAATCCCTCTGAGTTCTATTAGATAGATTGCCATGTTGTGGATTCAGAGCAGAGGTTGACAAGCCATAATACATAGGTTTTCTCAACAACAGGTTATGGTCAATAATATCAAAGGCTGCACTGAAATCTAACAGTACAACTCCCACAATCTTCTTATTAACAATTTATTTTAACAAATGATCAGTCATTTGTGTCAGTGCAGTACATGTTGAGTCACCTTCTCTATGAGCATGCTAAAAGTCTGTTGTTAATTTGGTCAAATACAATGTTTTCCAACAGTTTGCTAAGAGCTGGCAGCTGATAGGTCTGCTGTTGGAACCAGTAAAGGCCGCTTTACCACTCTTGGGAAGCGGAATGACTTTGTCTTCCCTCCAGGCCTGAGGACAAAAAATATGACAGATAGGAGTGGCTATAGAGTCAGCTACCATCCTCAGTAGCTTTCTATCTAAGTTGTCAATGCCAGGAGGTGTATCATTATTGATGGACAACAATAAATGTTCCACCTCTCCCACACTAACTTTACAAAATTCAAACTTGCAATGCTTTACATTCATTATTAGCTTTTCATACATGAGTACAGTACAAAGTTTGCCAACTTTTCCAGTGAAGTAATCATTCAAATAATTGTCAACATGAAATATTTTTTTTGATGTAAAAGCCATCTGATTCAATGAAAGATTGAGTTGAATTTATCTTTCCACATTTGGGCCGTCAGGGTAGCCTAGTGGTTAGAGCGTTAGACTAGTAACTGGAAGGTTGCAAGTTCAAACCCCTGAGCTGTACAAGGTACAAAACTGTCATTCTGCCCCTGAACAGGCAATTAACCCACTGTTCCTAGGCTGTTTAGTCACATAATTTGCAGTGACAGCTAGTCAGAAGTGCAGCCAGACTTATTAGGGGACCTGTCTGGTACTGGTTCCGACCAACATTTTTTCCTCATAAATCTGCGGATTGAAATGGTTTGCATTGAGAGGTAGCCCTGATTCTCACTGTCTATGTCTATTCTGCATGTGTGAAGCAGGATGTGAAATCTGACACCACTTGAAGCTGGGATGTCCCCCATTTCATTCACCCTACAACTGTCCATCAACTCCTGGCTGAACCCTATGTCACAGCCCCTAAATATGCCTTGAATAAGGTAAGGTAAGGTAACTGAGCTAAACGACTACCGCCCCGTAGCACTCACTTCCGTCATCATGAAGTGCTTTGAGAGACTAGTCAAGGACCATATCACCTCCACCCTACCTGACACCCTAGACCCACTCCAATTTGCTTACCGCCCAAATAGGTCCACAGACGATGCAATCTCAACCACACTGCACACTGCCCTAACCCACCTGGACAAGAGGAATACCTATGTGAGAATGCTGTTCATCGACTACAGCTCGGCATTCAACACCATAGTACCCTCCAAGCTCGTCATCAAGCTCGAGACCCTGGGTCTCGACCCCGCCCTGTGCAACTGGGTACTGGACTTCCTGACGGGCCGCCCCCAGGTGGTGAGGGTAGGCAACAACATCTCCTCCCCGCTGATCCTCAACACGGGGGCCCCACAAGGGTGCGTTCTGAGCCCTCTCCTGTACTCCCTGTTCACCCACGACTGCGTGGCCACGCACGCCTCCAACTCAATCATCAAGTTTGCGGACGACACAACAGTGGTAGGCTTGATTACCAACAACGACGAGACGGCCTACAGGGAGGAGGTGAGGGCCCTTGGAGTGTGGTGTCAGGAAAATAACCTCACACTCAACGTCAACAAAACTAAGGAGATGATTGTGGACTTCAGGAAACAGCAGAGGGAACACCCCCTATCCACATCGATGGAACAGTAGTGGAGAGGGTAGCTAGTTTTAAGTTCCTCGGCATACACATCACAGACAAACTGAATTGGTCCACTCACACTGACAGCGTCGTGAAGAAGGCGCAGCAGCGCCTATTCAACCTCAGGAGGCTGAAGAAATTCGGCTTGTCACCAAAAGCACTCACAAACTTCTACAGATGCACAATCGAGAGCATCCTGGCGGGCTGTATCACCGCCTGGTACGGCAACTGCTCCGCCCTCAACCGTAAGGCTCTCCAGAGGGTAGTGAGGACTGCACAACGCATCACCGGGGGCAAACTACCTGCCCTCCAGGACACCTACACCACCCGTTGTTACAGGAAGGCCATAAAGATCATCAAGGACATCAACCACCCGAACCACTGCCTGTTCACCCCGCTATCATCCAGAAGGCGAGGTCAGTACAGGTGCATCAAAGCTGGGACCGAGAGACTGAAAAACAGCTTCTATCTCAAGGCCATCAGACTGTTAAATAGCCACCACTAACATTGAGTGGCTGCTGCCAACACACTGTCATTGACACTGACCCAACTCCAGCCATTTAATAATGGGAATTGATGGGAAATGATGTAAATATATCACTAGCCACTTTAAACAATGCTACCTTATATAATGTTACTTACCCTACATTATTCATCTCATATACATATGTATATACTGTACTCTACAACATCGACTGCATCCTTATGTAACACATGTATCACTAGCCACTTTAACTATGCCACTTTGTTTACTTTGTCTACATACTCATCTCATATGTATATACTGTACTCGATACCATCTACTGTATGCTGCTCTGTACCATCACTCATTCATATATCCTTATGTACATGTTCCTTATCCCCTTACACTGTGTATAAGACAGTAGTTTTGGAATTGTTAGTTAGATTACTTGTTGGTTATCACTGCATTGTCGGAACTAGAAGCACAAGCATTTCGCTACACTCGCATTAACATCTGCTAACCATGTGTATGTGACAAATAAATTTGATTTGATTTGATTTGAATCATTACATCGTAACGCAGCAGGAGAGAGTGGTTTCATCTCTGTAGCACATTCAGAGATTGATTTATAGCCAGTAATCTAAAATAATTTAAAACAAAAAACACTTTGTGTTTATTATAGACTGGCAATATTAATATGAGATGAAAAGAGAATGAGTTCTGTAGCTAGAGGTCTGTGAGACGTTCACAGAGATGGGTGCAAATGTTTTGATCAAGGGAGACCTTTAGAAAATATGCATTTTCATATACAAATATGTATTTTACAGTTATAAGGAAGCTGAAATGTTATAGATAGTTGTTTTATCATTTTATTATACAATATGTGATCCACCACCTAGATTCGGTCATATATACTGTTGCAACATTTGTCTTTTACATTCGAAAACTAGAGACTCGGAGCTAAAAAATGGTATATCAGACACCGCAGTTGAGGAACAATGGGAAAGTAATTATCCTTTGAAAGTTGATCATCTTGTAACCCCACTTTTGAGAAAATGGCTTGTGAATGTGTTGATACACCTACTGGAAAGCTCTTATTTGTCTACACACATTCTGCATCATTCACACCCTCTTCAACCTTAGTCTCGCCCCCACCCATCCATTTGAGCCAAACAGGAGTGCTTAGAGATGGGCTGATAATTATCCAACTCACTACCATCACCTCCCTTGAGGAGTGGTAAAACAAAAGCTGTTTTTCAAGATTTAGGAATCTTTCCTAAGACAAATGTTTGATTAATAAAGATATGCGTCACTACCTAAGCAATAATAGGTGCCGCACACTTGAGTAAATATGGATCCAGATTGTCAGAACCTAATGATTCCTTAGAATCTATAGCAGATAGTGCAGATAAGATCTACACGGCAGACCAATTCAAACTATCGACATGTCCAGCCCATCCATTATCTCAGCCAATCATGGCTAGTGGGAAGGTTTCTGACTTTTTCCATGGCTAAAACAACTAGGCTTGTAATTTAACAATTGTATTCCTATTTTTTATTTTATTTCACCTTTATTTCACCAGGTAGGCTAGTTGAGAACAAGTTCTCATTTAGTTGCCATCGTGACCAGTGAACTGAGATAGGGCAGAGCTTTAACTAGTATGGACTTGTAGATGACCTGGAGCCAGTGGGTCTGGCGACGAATATGTAGCGAGGGCCAGCCGACTAGAGCATACAGGTCCCACTGGTGGGTGGTATAAGGTGCTTTAGTAACAAAACGGATGGCACTGTGATAAACTGAATCCAGTTTGCTGAGTAGAGTATTGGAAGCTATTTTGTAGATGACATCGCCGAAGTCGAGGATCGGTAGGATAGTCAGTTTTACTAGGGTAAGTTTGGCGGTGTGAGTGAAGGAGGCTTTGTTGCGGAATAGAAAGCCGACTCTAGATTTGATTTTAGATTGGAGATGTTTGATATGTGTCTGGAAGGAGAGTTTACAGTCTGGCCTACATTTACAGATGGCCTACATTTACAGTCTGGCCTACATTTACAGTCTGGCCTACATTTACAGATGGCCTACATTTACAGATGGCCTACATTTACAGATGGCCTACATTTACAGTCTGGCCTACATTTACAGATGGCTTACATTTACATATGGCCTACATTTACAGTCTGGCCTACATTTACAGTCTGGCCTACATTTACATATGGCCTACATTTACAGATGGCCTACATTTACAGTCTGGCCTACATTTACAGTCTGGCCTACATTTACAGATGGCCTACATTTACAGATGGCCTACAAGTGTGTTATTAAGGCACATTAAGGTTCACATGTTCCAGAAGGCATTTCTGATGTAAAAAACAATATGTTTACATTCAAATGCCTCTCTTGTGAAGTAGTGATGTTCAACATGCGCCTAGCTTCCTGGTACGGGTTACATATAAGTAATGATGTTCAACATACGCCTAGCTTCCTGGTACGGGTCACATATAAGTAGTGATGTTCAACATACGCCTAGCTTCCTGAAGCTTCCTGGTACGGGTCACATATAAGTAGTGATGTTCAACATACGCCTAGCTTCCTGAAGCTTCCTGGTACGGGTTACATATAAGTAGTGATGTTCAACATACGCCTAGCTTCCTGGTACGGGTCACATATAAGTAGTGATGTTCAACATACACCTAGCTTCCTGGTACGGGTTACATATAAGTAGTGATGTTCAACATACGCCTAGCTTTCTGGTACGGGTCACATATAAGTAGTGATGTTCAACATACGCCTAGCTTCCTGAAGCTTCCTGGTACGGGTTACATATAAGTAGTGATGTTCAACATACGCCTAGCTTCCTGGTATTGGTCACATATAAGTAGTGATGTTCAACATACGCCTAGCTTCCTGGTACGGGTTACATATAAGTAGTGATGTTCAACATACGCCTAGCTTCCTGGTACGGGTCACATATAAGTAGTGATGTTCAACATACGCCTAGCTTCCTGGTACGGGTTACATATAAGTAGTGATGTTCAACATACGCCTAGCTTCCTGGTACGGGTCACATATTGTCATGTTTTGTCATATATTGTCTTGTCCTTGTGCTTTCCCTTCTGTTCGTTTCCCCCTGCTGGTCTTATTAGGTTTGTTCCCTCTTTCTATCCCTCTCTCTCCCCCTCCCTCTCTCTCTTCTCTCTATCGTTCCGTTCCTGCTCCCAGCTGTTCCTCATTCTCCTACTCACTCATTTACTCTTTTCACACCTGTCCCCTATTTTGCCCTCTGATTAGAGCCCCTATTTCTCCCCTTGTTTTCCGCTTCTGTCCTTGTCGGATCCTTGTATGATGTTCGCTGTTCTGTGTCCTGGTCTCGCCCTGTCGTGTTTTGTCTTCTTCAGATGCTGCGTGTGAGCAGGTGTCTTAGTCTGCTACGGTCGGTGGCTTCCCTAAGCAACCTGCAGTCTATGGTCGAGTCTCCAGTCAGTCCTCGCTACTACGAGTGGATTTAAGTTTTTCCTGTTTTGTTTTCTCCTTGTTATATCCAGGATTATTACTTTTGTCTTATACTGGAATAAAGACTCTGTTTTCGTTAAGTCGCTTTTGGGTCCTCATTCACCAGCATAACACATATAAGTAGTGATGTTCAACATACGCCTAGCTTCCTGGTACGGGTCACATATAAGTAGTGATGTTCAACATACGCCTAGCTTCCTGGTACGGGGTCACATATAAGTAGTGATGTTCAACATACGCCTAGCTTCCTGGTACGGGTTACATATAAGTAGTGATGTTCAACCTACGCCTAGCTTCCTGGTACGGGTCACATATAAGTAGTGATGTTCAACATACGCCTAGCTTCCTGGTACGGGTTACATATAAGTAGTGATGTTCAACATACGCCTAGCTTCCTGGTACGGGTTACATATAAGTAGCGATGTTCAACATACGCCTAGCTTCCTGGTACGGGTTACATATAAGTAGTGATGTTCAACATACGCCTAGCTTCCTGGTACGGGTCACATATAAGTAGTGATGTTCAACATACGCCTAGCTTCCTGGTACAGGTCACATATAAGTAGTGATGTTCAACATACGCCTAGCTTCCTGGTACGGGTCACATATAAGTAGTGATGTTCAACATACACCTAGCTTCCTGGTACGGGTCACATATAAGTAGTGATGTTCAACATACGCCTAGCTTCCTGGTACGGGTCACATATAAGTAGTGATGTTCAACATACACCTAGCTTCCTGGTACGGGTTACATATAAGTAGTGATGTTCAACATACGCCTAGCTTCCTGGTACGGGTCACATATAAGTAGTGATCTTCAACATACATCTAGCTTCCTGAAGCTTCCTGGTACGGGTCACATATAAGTAGTGATGTTCAACATACGCCTAGCTTCCTGAAGCTTCCTGGTACGGGTCACATGTAAGTAGTGAAGTTCAACATATGCCTAGCTTCCTGAAGCTTCCTGGTACGGGTCACATATAAGTAGTGATGTTCAACATACGCCTAGCTTCCTGAAGCTTCCTGGTACGGGTCACATGTAAGTAGTGATGTTCAACATATGCCTAGCTTCCTGGTATGGGTTACATGTAAGTAGTGATGTTCAACATACGCCTAGCTTCCTGAAGCTTCCTGGTACGGGTCACATGTAAGTAGTGATGTTCAACATACGCCTAGCTTCCTGAAGCTTCCTGGTATGGGTCACATATAAGTAGTGATGTTCAACATACGCCTAGCTTCCTGGTACGGGTCACATAAAAGTAGTGATGTTCAACATACGCCTAGCTTCCTGGTACGGGTCACATATAAGTAGTGATGTTCAACTTACACCTAGCTTCCTGAAGCTTCCTGGTACGGGTCACATATAAGTAGTGATGTTAAACATACATCTAGCTTCCTGAATCTTCCTGGTATGGGTCACATATGAGTAGTGATGTTCAACATACGCCTAGCTTCCTGGTACGGGTTACATGTAAGTAGTGATGTTCAACATACGCCTAGCTTCCTGGTATGGGTTACATGTAAGTAGTGATGTTCAACATACGCCTAGCTTCCTGAAGCTTCCTGGTACGGGTCACATGTAAGTAGTGATGTTCAACATACGCCTAGCTTCCTGAAGTTTCCTGGTACGGGTCACATGTAAGTAGTGATGTTCAACATACGCCTAGCTTCCTGGTACGGGTTACATGTAAGTAGTGATGTTCAACATACGCCTAGCTTCCTGAAGCTTCCTGGTACAGGTCAAATGTAAGTAGTGATGTTCAACATATGCCTAGCTTCCTGGTACGGGTTACATGTAAGTAGTGATGTTCAACATACGCCTAGCTTCCTGGTACGGGTCACATGTAAGTAGTGATGTTCAACATACGCCTAGCTTCCTGGTACGGGTCACATATAAGTAGTGATGTTAAACATACATCTAGCTTCCTGAAGCTTCCTGGTACGGGTCACATATAAGTAGTGATGTTCAACATACATCTAGCTTCCTGAAGCTTCCTGGTACTGGTCACATATAAGTAGTGATGTTCAACATACGCCTAGCTTCCTGAAGCTTCCTGGTATGGGTCACATATAAGTAGTGATGTTCAACATACGCCTAGCTTCCTGGTACGGGTCACATAAAAGTAGTGATGTTCAACATACGCCTAGCTTCCTGGTACGGGTCACATATAAGTAGTGATGTTCAACTTACACCTAGCTTCCTGAAGCTTCCTGGTACGGGTCACATATAAGTAGTGATGTTAAACATACATCTAGCTTCCTGAATCTTCCTGGTATGGGTCACATATGAGTTTTGATGTTCAACATACGCCTAGCTTCCTGGTACGGGTTACATGTAAGTAGTGATGTTCAACATACGCCTAGCTTCCTGGTACGGGTCACATATAAGTAGTGATGTTCAACATACGCCTAGCTTCCTGAAGCTTCCTGGTACGGGTTACATATAAGTAGTGATGTTCAACATACATCTAGCTTCCTGGTACGGGTCACATGTAAGTAGTGGTGTTCAACATACGCCTAGCTTCCTGAAGCTTCCTGGTACGGGTCACATATAAGTAGTGATGTTCAACATACGCCTAGCTTCCTGAAGCTTCCTGGTACGGGTCACATGTAAGTAGTGATGTTCAACATACGCCTAGCTTCCTGAAGCTTCCTGATACGGGTCACATATAAGTAGTGATGTTCAACATACGCCTAGCTTCCTGAAGCTTCCTGGTACGGGTCACATGTAATTAGTGATGTTCAACATATGCCTAGCTTCCTGAAGCTTCCTGGTATGGGTCACATATAAGTAGTGATGTTCAACATACGCCTAGCTTCCTGAAGCTTCCTGGTACAGGTCAAATGTAAGTAGTGATGTTCAACATATGCCTAGCTTCCTGGTACGGGTTACATGTAAGTAGTGATGTTCAACATACGCCTAGCTTCCTGGTACGGGTCACATGTAAGTAGTGATGTTCAACATACGCCTAGCTTCCTGGTACGGGTCACATATAAGTAGTGATGTTAAACATACATCTAGCTTCCTGAAGCTTCCTGGTACGGGTCACATATAAGTAGTGATGTTCAACATACATCTAGCTTCCTGAAGCTTCCTGGTACGGGTCACATATAAGTAGTGATGTTCAACATACGCCTAGCTTCCTGAAGCTTCCTGGTATGGGTCACATATAAGTAGTGATGTTCAACATACGCCTAGCTTCCTGGTACGGGTCACATAAAAGTAGTGATGTTCAACATACGCCTAGCTTCCTGGTACGGGTCACATATAAGTAGTGATGTTCAACTTACACCTAGCTTCCTGAAGCTTCCTGGTACGGGTCACATATAAGTAGTGATGTTAAACATACATCTAGCTTCCTGAATCTTCCTGGTATGGGTCACATATGAGTAGTGATGTTCAACATACGCCTAGCTTCCTGGTACGGGTTACATGTAAGTAGTGATGTTCAACATACGCCTAGCTTCCTGGTACGGGTCACATATAAGTAGTGATGTTCAACATACGCCTAGCTTCCTGAAGCTTCCTGGTACGGGTTACATATAAGTAGTGATGTTCAACATACATCTAGCACGGGTCACATGTAAGTAGTGGTGTTCAACATACGCCTAGCTTCCTGAAGCTTCCTGGTACGGGTCACATATAAGTAGTGATGTTCAACATACGCCTAGCTTCCTGAAGCTTCCTGGTACGGGTCACATGTAAGTAGTGATGTTCAACATACGCCTAGCTTCCTGAAGCTTCCTGGTATGGGTCACATATAAGTAGTGATGTTCAACATACGCCTAGCTTCCTGAAGCTTCCTGGTACGGGTCACATGTAAGTAGTGATGTTCAACATATGCCTAGCTTCCTGAAGCTTCCTGGTATGGGTCACATATAAGTAGTGATGTTCAACATATGCCTAGCTTCCTGAAGCTTCCTGGTACGGGTCACATATAAGTAGTGATGTTCAACATATGCCTAGCTTCCTGGTACGAGTCACATATAAGTAGTGATGTTCAACATACGCCTAGCTTCCTGGTACGGGTCACATATAAGTAGAGATGTTAAACATACATCTAGCTTCCTGAAGCTTCCTGGTACGGGTCACATATAAGTAGTGATGTTCAACATACATCTAGCTTCCTGAAGCTTCCTGGTACGGGTCACATATAAGTAGTGATGTTCAACATACGCCTAGCTTCCTGAAGCTTCCTGGTATGGGTCACATATAAGTAGTGATGTTCAACATGCGCCTAGCTTCCTGGTACGGGTCACATAAAAGTAGTGATGTTCAACATACGCCTAGCTTCCTGGTACGGGTCACATATAAGTAGTGATGTTCAACTTACACCTAGCTTCCTGAAGCTTCCTGGTACGGGTCACATATAAGTAGTGATGTTAAACATACATCTAGCTTCCTGAATCTTCCTGGTATGGGTCACATATAAGTAGTGATGTTCAACATACGCCTAGCTTCCTGGTACGGGTTACATGTAAGTAGTGATGTTCAACATACGCCTAGCTTCCTGGTACGGGTCACATATAAGTAGTGATGTTCAACATACGCCTAGCTTCCTGAAGCTTCCTGGTACGGGTCACATGTAAGTAGTGATGTTAAACATACATCTAGCTTCCTGAAGCTTCCTGGTACGGGTCACATATAAGTAGTGATGTTAAACATACATCTAGCTTCCTGAAGCTTCCTGGTACGGGTTACATGTAAGTAGTGATGTTCAACATACGCCTAGCTTCCTGAAGCTTCCTGGTACGGGTCACATATAAGTAGTGATGTTAAACATACATCTAGTTTCCTGAAGCTTCCTGGAACGGGTCACATATAAGTAGTGATGTTCAACATACGCCTAGCTACCTGAAGCTTCCTGGTACGGGTCACATATAAGTAGTGATGTTCAACATACGCCTAGCTTCCTGAAGCTTCCTGGTACGGGTTACATGTAAGTAGTGATGTTCAACATACGCCTAGCTTCCTGAAGCTTCCTGGTACGGGTCACATATAAGTAGTGATGTTCAACATATGCCTAGCTTCCTGAAGCTTCCTGGTACGGGTACCATATAAGTAGTGATGTTAAACATACATCTAGCTTCCTGAAGCTTCCTGGTACGGGTCACATATAAGTAGTGATGTTCAACATACATCTAGCTTCCTGAAGCTTCCTGGTACGGGTCACATATAAGTAGTGATGTTCAACATACGCCTAGCTTCCTGAAGCTTCCTGGTACGGGTCACATATAAGTAGTGATGTTAAACATACATCTAGCTTCCTGAAGCTTCCTGGTACGGGTTACATGTAAGTAGTGATGTTCAACATACGCCTAGCTTCCAGAAGCTTCCTGGTACGGGTCACATATAAGTATTGAAGTTAAACATACATCTAGCTTCCTGAAGCTTCCTGGTATGGGTCACATATAAGTAGTGATGTTCAACATACGCCTAGCTTCCTGAAGCTTCCTGGTACGGGTCACATATAAGTAGTGATGTTAAACATACATCTAGCTTCCTGAAGCTTCCTGGTACGGGTTACATGTAAGTAGTGATGTTCAACATACGCCTAGCTTCCTGAAGCTTCCTGGAACGGGTCACATATAAGTAGTGATGTTAAACATACATCTAGTTTCCTGAAGCTTCCTGGAACGGGTCACATATAAGTAGTGATGTTAAACATACGCCTAGCTTCCTGAAAGCTTTTTTTTCTAGCTTCTAGAAAAAAATATAATTCATTTCAAGCCTTATTCCTCCAGTTTTTCTGAATAGCAAATACATAAAATAAACATTTCATATTTTCATATTTGTATCATGTTATTGTGTTATTGACTACACCTCAGCAATTTATACAAATGTTTACAGACTTTTACCTTTCTTAATTCAGCATTACTAGTTATTTTTTTATGCCCCTCTCAAATTTTTTTTTTTTAAATTGGGGATTAAGTTTTTGTTTACATTTAGTTACATTTAAGATTAAGCTGTTAATAATTTAATCATTTAGTGTGAGTCATGACTCGTCAGGCTAATAATGTATACGTTTTAAGCTGCCCAGGGCTAATCATTGTTGCGGAAGAAGTTTCCCATCTTTACAAAGCCCTTTGGGAAGGATTATTATTCCCAAACCACACCCAGAATCCCAAATGCCCAAATCACTCTGCCTGTTTATCTCTCTATCTGCCAGACTGAGCTGTGAGAACCTGGAGACATGCTGCTGGACTCTGTTATATACTTAGATCCCCAGTCTCAGTCTCATTATCAATTACCAGTGTTTTTGTTGCTCTGACCACAACCATTAACCATACTGCCAGAAGGAGGGAGGGGGAGCGGGGGGGAGACATAGAGGGAAAGGGGGGAGACGGAAGGAGGGGAGGAGAGCGAGAAGGACAGAGGGAGGGAGAGGAGAGCTCAGTTGATGGAACATGGTGCCTGTCACCCCAGCATAGTGGGTTCGATTCCCGGGACCACCCACACATAAAATGTTTGCACACATGACTGTAAGTCACTTTGGATAAAAGCATCTGCTAATTGGAATATGTATTATATTAGAGAAAGTTGGAGGGAGAGACAAAGAGAGCGAGGGATAGACAGAGAGAGGGGGAAGAAGGACATTTTCATCAAAAATAATTAGCTGAAAAAACAGTTGAGAGATGGATGTGTTATTAGACTACAGACAGCCTAGTGGAAACACTGAGGACAGAAGAAGCTTAATGTCTATTAAAGTGAGAGAGGAGATCAAGTGAGAGAGAGAGAAAGAGAGAGGAGAGAGAGGAAATAGTGAAAGAGGAGAGAGAGAGATGAGATAAAGAGAGAGAGAAGTGTTGGGTGTGTTATTGGACTACAGACAGCCTAGTGGAAAGAAGTTTAATGTGTGTTAAATTGAGAGAGAAGAGAGAGAGAGAGAGGAGAGAGGAAATAGAGAAAGAGGAGAGAGATAAAGAGAGGGAATGAGAGAGAAAGAGAAAGGAGAGGGAGAGAGAGAGTGAGAAAAAGAAAGAGATAAGAGAGAAAAAGAAAGAGAGAGAGAGAGAGAGAAGGAGGGAGGGGGAGGGAGGAGGGAGAGAGAGAGAGAGAGAGAGAGAGAGAGGGGGGGAGAGAGAGAGAGGGGGAGAAGAGAGAGAGAGAGAGAGAGAGAGACAGAGAGAGAGAGAGAGAGAGAGAGAGAGAGAGAGAGAGAGAGAGAGAGAGAGAGAGAGAGAGAGAGAGAGAGAGAGAGAGAGAGAAAGAGAAGGAGGGAGAGATAATTCACAACACATTTGCGGTGGGTGAATGCGTCCTGGCATTCAAAGCCCAGCAGCTCAAAGATGGGCTGCTGTTTCTTCTCCTTATTTCTACTTCCTTTTCCCTTCTCCTCTTTCCTCCTGTACTCCTCCTCTCCTCTTGTTCAGGTTCAGATGCCAGTAAAAGCTGGATGCTATGAGCCATTACCCACACTGGGGGTAGACTGGCACTACCAGGGGAGAGAAGGAGAGAAGAGACAGCAAGAGGACAGAGAAGGAGAGAAAATGACGATCTCTTCTACAAAAGGTAGGTAGACCTGAGTACTCAGACAAGGCTCAATAACATCAGTTGTCTCGGTAACAGCAGTAACAGCAGTAACATCAGGTGTCTCAGTAACATCAGGTGTCTCAATAACATCAGGTGTCTCAGTAACATCAGTAACATCAGGTGTCTCAGTAACATCAGGTGTCTCAGTAACATCAGTAACATCAGCAACATCAGGTGTCTCAGTAACATCAGTAACATCAGTAACATCAGCAACATCAGGTGTCTCAGTAACATCAGTAACATCAGTAACATCAGCAACATCAGGTGTCTCAGTAACATCAGTAACATCAGTAACATCAGCAACATCAGGTGTCTCAGTAACATCAGTAACATCAGTAACATCAGGTGTCTCAGTAACATCAGGTGTCTCAGCAACATCAGGTGTCTCAGTAACATCAGTAACATCAGCAACATCAGGTGTCTCATTAACATCAGTAACATCAGGTGTCTCAGTAACATCAGGTGTCTCAGTAACATCAGGTGTCTCAGTAACATCAGGTGTCTCAGTAACAGCAGTAAAAGCAGTAACATCAGGTGTCTCAGTAACATCAGGTGTCTCAGTAACATCAGGTGTCTCAGTAACATCAGGTGTCTCAGTAACATCAGGTGTCTCAGTAACATCAGGTGTCTCAGTAACAGCAGTAACAGCAGTAACATCAGGTGTCTCAGTAACATCAGGTGTCTCAGTAACATCAGGTGTCTCAGTAACATCAGGTGTGAAGTCTCCTCCAATTCTAAAATCAGTAAATCAGATAAGTGTTGTTCCTCTTCAGGCTGGCTGGAGATCAGTGGAGCAGAAGACGACAACTTTGGATGATATTTGAATAACCAATCAAAGCCAAGACGAAATTGAGTGTGACTTCCAGTTGGCCGGCACGTCCAATTAACTCTAGGGCACAAAGCGACGTGATTGGCATCCGGTTGACTCCTCATTAGGAGGCTTGTTAAGGAGAGGTGGAAACGTTCCAATCAGGAGAAAGGTCACTATGACTTCAAAACAACTCCCACTCTCCCTCCACTCCCTCCCCTTCCTCTCTGTCCCACACTCCCTCTAACCCCTCCACACACCCCAGAGCTGTATACTGTACCTGCCACTAAAAAAGAGGGAATTGTGAATCCAACATGCCAAATGTCCTACAAGTTCTGTTCTAACCTCAACCCTGCTGGAGAGAGACCAGCCAGGCACTGTGCTGGTCTGTTCTAACCTCAACCCTGCTAGAGAGAGACCAGCCAGGCACTGTGCTGGTCTGTTCTAACCTCAACCCTGCTAGAGAGAGACCAGCCAGGCACTGTGCTGGTCTGTTCTAACCTCAACCCTGCTAGAGAGAGACCAGCCAGGCACTGTACTGGTCTGTTCTAACCTCAGCCCTGCTAGAGAGAGACCAGCCAGGCACTGTACTGGTCTGTTCTAACCTCAGCCCTGCTAGAGAGAGACCAGCCAGGCACTGTACTGGTCTGTTCTAACCTCAGCCCTGCTAGAGAGAGACCAGCCAGGCACTGTGCAGGTCTGTTCTAACCTCAGCCCTGCTAGAAAGAGACCAGACAGGCACTGTGTGGGTCTGTTCTAACCTCAGCCCTGCTAGAGAGAGACCAGCCAGGCACTGTGCTGGTCTGTTCTAACCTTAGCCCTGTTAGAGAGAGACCAGCCAGGCACTGTGCTGGTCTGTTCTAACCTCAGCCCTGCTGCTAGAGAGAGAGAGACCAGCCAGGCACTGTCCTAGTCTGTTCTAACCTCAGCCCTGCTAGAGAGAGACCAGACAGGCACTGTGCAGGTCTGTTCTAACCTCAGCCCTGCTAGAGAGAGACCAGCCAGGCACTGTGCAGGTCTGTTATAACCTCAGCACTGCTAGAAAGAGACCAGACAGGCACTGTGCAGGTCTGTTCTAACCTCAGCCCTGCTAGAGAGAGACCAGCCAGGCACTGTGCTGGTCTGTTCTAACCTCAGCCCTGTTAGAGAGAGACCAGCCAGGCACTGTGCTGGTCTGTTCTAACCTCAGCCCTGCTGCTAGAGAGAGAGAGACCAGCCAGGCACTGTCCTGGTCTGTTCTAACCTCAGCCCTGCTAGAGAGAGACCAGACAGGCACTGTGCAGGTCTGTTCTAACCTCAGCCCTGCTAGAGAGAGACCAGCCAGGCACTGTGCAGGTCTGTTCTAACCTCAGCACTGCTAGAAAGAGACCAGACAGGTACTGTGCAGGTCTGTTCTAACCTCAGCCCTGCTAGAGAGAGACCAGCCAGGCACTGTGCTGGTCTGTTCTAACCTCAGCCCTGTTAGAGAGAGACCAGCCAGGCACTGTGCTGGTCTGTTCTAACCTCAGCCCTGCTACAGAGAGACCAGCCAGGCACTGTGCTGGTCTGTTCTAACCTCAGCCCTGCTAGAAAGAGACCAGCCAGGCACTGTGCTGGTCTGTTATATCCTCAGCCCTGCTAGAAAGAGACCAGCCAGGCACTGTGCTGTTCTGTTCTAACCTTAGCCCTGTTAGAGAGAGACCAGCCAGGCACTGTGCTGGTCTGTTCTAACCTCAGCCCTGCTGCTAGAGAGAGAGAGACCAGCCAGGCACTGTACTGGTCTGTTTTAACCTCAGCCCTGCTAGAGAGAGACCAGCCAGGCACTGTGCTGGTCTGTTCTAACCTTAGCCCTGCTAGAGAGAGACCAGCCAGGCACTGTGCTGGTCTGTTCTAACCTCAGCCCTGCTAGAAAGAGACCAGCCAGGCACTGTACTGGTCTGTTCTAACCTCAGCCCTGCTAGAGAGAGACCAGCCAGGCACCATGTAGGTCTGTTTTAACATCAGCCCTGCTAGATAGAGAGAGACCAGCCAGGCACCATGTAGGTCTGTTTTAACCTCAGCCCTGCTAGATAGAGAGAGACCAGCCAGGCACTGTGCTGGTCTGTTCTAACCTCAGCCCTGCTAGAGAGAGACCAGCCAGGCACCATGTAGGTCTGTTCTAACCTTAGCCCTGCTAGAGAAAGACCAGCCAGGCACTGTACTGGTCTGTTCTAACCTCAGCCCTGCTAGAAAGAGACCAGCCAGGCACTGTGTAGGTCTGTTCTAACCTTAGCCCTGCTAGAGAGAGACCAGCCAGGCACTGTACTGGTCTGTTCTAACCTTGGCCCTGCTAGAAAGAGACCAGCCAGGCACTGTGTAGCTCTGTTCTAACCTTCGCCCTGCTAGAAAGAGACCAGCCAGGCACTGTGTAGCTCTGTTCTAACCTTCGCCCTGCTAGAGAGAGACCAGCCAGGCACTGTACTGGTCTGTTCTAACCTCAGCCCTGCTAGAGAGAGACCAGCCAGGCACTGTACTGGTCTGTTCTAACCTCAGCCCTGCTAGAGAGAGACCAGCCAGGCACCATGTAGGTCTGTTTTAACCTCAGCCCTGCTGCTAGAGAGAGACCAGCCAGGCAATGTGCTGGTCTGTTCTAACCTCAGCCCTGCTAGAAAGAGACCAGCCAGGCACTGTGCTGGTCTGTTCTAACCTTAGCCCTGCTAGAGAGAGACCAGCCAGGAAATGTGCTGGTCTGTTCTAACCTCAGCCCTGCTAGAAAGAGACCAGCCAGGCACCATGTAGGTCTGTTCTAACCTCAGCCCTGCTGCTAGAGAGAGACCAGCCAGGCACTGTACTGGTCTGTTCTAACCTTAGCCCTGCTAGAGAGAGACCAGCCAGGCAATGTGCTGGTCTGTTCTAACCTTAGCCCTGTTAGAGAGAGACCAGCCAGGCACTGTGCTGGTCTGTTCTATCCTTAGCCCTGCTAGAGAGAGACCAGCCAGGCACTGTGTAGGTCTGTTCTAACCCCAGCCCTGCTAGAGAGAGACCAGCCAGGCACTGTGCAGGTCTGTTCTATCCTTAGCCCTGCTAGAGAGAGACCAGCCAGGCACTGTGCAGGTCTGTTCTAACCTTAGCCCTGCTAGAGAGAGACCAGCCAGGCACTGTACTGGTCTGTTCTAACCTCAGCCCTGCTAGAGAGAGACCAACCAGGCACTGTGCTGGTCTGTTCTAACCTCAACCCTGCTAGAGAGAGACCAGCCAGGCACTGTACTGGTCTGTTCTAACCTCAGCCCTGCTAGAAAGAGACCAGCCAGGCACTGTGCTGGTCTGTTCTAACCTCAGCCCTGCTAGAGAGAGACCAGCCAGGCACCATGTAGGTCTGTTTTAACCTCAGCCCTGCTAGATATAGACCAGCCAGGCACCATGTAGGTCTGTTCTAACCTCAGCCCTGCTAGATAGAGACCAGCCAGGCACTGTGCTGGTCTGTTCTAACCTTAGCCCTGCTAGATAGAGACCAGCCAGGCACTGTGCTGGTCTGTTCTAACCTTAGCCCTGCTAGATAGAGACCAGCCAGGCACTGTGCTGGTCTGTTCTAACCTCAGCCCTGCTAGATAGAGACCAGCCAGGCACTGTGCTGGTCTGTTCTAACCTCAGCCCTGCTAGATAGAGACCAGCCAGGCACTGTGCTGGTCTGTTCTAACCTCAGCCCTGCTAGAGAGAGAGAGAGCAGCCAGGCACTGTGCTGGTATGTTCTATCCTTAGCCCTGCTAGAGAGAGAGGGACCAGCCAGGCACTGTACTGGTTTGTTTTAACCTCAGCCCTGCTAGAGAGAGAGAGACCAGCCAGGCACCATGTAGGTCTGTTCTAACCACAGCCCTGCTAGAGAGAGACCAGCCAGGCACCATGTAGGTCTGTTCTAACCACAGCCCTGCTAGAGAGAGACCAGCCAGGCACCATGTAGGTCTGTTCTAACCACAGCCCTGCTAGAGAGAGACCAGCCAGGCACTGTGCTGGTCTGTTCTAACCTCAGCCCTGCTAGAGAGAGACCAGCCAGGCACCATGTAGGTCTGTTCTAACCACAGCCCTGCTAGAGAGAGACCAGCCAGGCACTGTACTGGTCTGTTCTAACCACAGCCCTGCTAGAGAGAGACCAGCCAGGCACTGTGCTGGTCTGTTCTAACCTCAGCCCTGCTAGAAAGAGACCAGCAAGGCACTGTACTGGTCTGTTCTAACCTCAGCCCTGCTAGAAAGAGACCAGCCAGGCACCATGTAGGTCTGTTCTAACCTCAGCCCTGCTAGAAAGAGACCAGCCAGGCACTGTGCTGGTCTGTTCTAACCTCAGCCCTGCTAGATAGAGACCAGCCAGGCACTGTGCTGGTCTGTTCTAACCTCAGCCCTGCTAGAGAGAGAGAGACCAGCCAGGCACTGTGCTGGTATGTTCTATCCTTAGCCCTGCTAGAGAGAGAGGGACCAGCCAGGCACTGTACTGGTCTGTTTTAACCTCAGCCCTGCTAGAGAGAGAGAGACCAGCCAGGCACCATGTAGGTCTGTTCTAACCACAGCCCTGCTAGAGAGAGACCAGCCAGGCACTGTGCTGGTCTGTTCTAACCTCAGCCCTGCTAGAGAGAGACCAGCCAGGCACCATGTAGGTCTGTTCTAAAATATAAATATAAATAAATAGCCCTGCTAGAGAGGGACCAGCCAGGCACCATGTAGGTCTGTTCTAAACTCAGCCCTGCTAGAGAGAGACCAGCCAGGCACCATGTAGGTCTGTTCTAACCACAGCCCTGCTAGAGAGAGACCAGCCAGGCACCATGTAGGTCTGTTCTAACCACAGCCCTGCTAGAGAGAGACCAACCAGGCACTGTACTGGTCTTTTCTAACCTCAGCCCTGCTAGAGAGAGACCAGCCAGGCACTGTACTGGTCTGTTCTAACCACAGCCCTGCTAGAGAGAGACCAGCCAGGCACCATGTAGGTCTGTTCTAACCACAGCCCTGCTGGTCTGTTCTATCCTTAGCCCTGCTAGAGAGAGACCAGCCAGGCACTGTGTAGGTCTGTTCTAACCCCAGCCCTGCTAGAGAGAGACCAGCCAGGCACTGTGCAGGTCTGTTCTATCCTTAGCCCTGCTAGAGAGAGACCAGCCAGGCACTGTGCAGGTCTGTTCTAACCTTAGCCCTGCTAGAGAGAGACCAGCCAGGCACTGTACTGGTCTGTTCTAACCTCAGCCCTGCTAGAGAGAGACCAACCAGGCACTGTGCTGGTCTGTTCTAACCTCAACCCTGCTAGAGAGAGACCAGCCAGGCACTGTACTGGTCTGTTCTAACCTCAGCCCTGCTAGAAAGAGACCAGCCAGGCACTGTGCTGGTCTGTTCTAACCTCAGCCCTGCTAGAGAGAGACCAGCCAGGCACCATGTAGGTCTGTTTTAACCTCAGCCCTGCTAGATATAGACCAGCCAGGCACCATGTAGGTCTGTTCTAACCTCAGCCCTGCTAGATAGAGACCAGCCAGGCACTGTGCTGGTCTGTTCTAACCTTAGCCCTGCTAGATAGAGACCAGCCAGGCACTGTGCTGGTCTGTTCTAACCTTAGCCCTGCTAGATAGAGACCAGCCAGGCACTGTGCTGGTCTGTTCTAACCTCAGCCCTGCTAGATAGAGACCAGCCAGGCACTGTGCTGGTCTGTTCTAACCTCAGCCCTGCTAGATAGAGACCAGCCAGGCACTGTGCTGGTCTGTTCTAACCTCAGCCCTGCTAGAGAGAGAGAGACCAGCCAGGCACTGTGCTGGTATGTTCTATCCTTAGCCCTGCTAGAGAGAGAGGGACCAGCCAGGCACTGTACTGGTCTGTTTTAACCTCAGCCCTGCTAGAGAGAGAGAGAGACCAGCCAGGCACCATGTAGGTCTGTTCTAACCACAGCCCTGCTAGAGAGAGACCAGCCAGGCACCATGTAGGTCTGTTCTAACCACAGCCCTGCTAGAGAGAGACCAGCCAGGCACCATGTAGGTCTGTTCTAACCACAGCCCTGCTAGAGAGAGAGAGACCAGCCAGGCACTGTGCTGGTCTGTTCTAACCTTAGCCCTGCTAGAGAGAGACCAGCCAGGCACTGTGCTGGTCTGTTCTAACCTCAGCCCTGCTAGAAAGAGACCAGCCAGGCACTGTACTGGTCTGTTCTAACCTCAGCCCTGCTAGAGAGAGACCAGCCAGGCACCATGTAGGTCTGTTTTAACATCAGCCCTGCTAGATAGAGAGAGACCAGCCAGGCACCATGTAGGTCTGTTTTAACCTCAGCCCTGCTAGATAGAGAGAGACCAGCCAGGCACTGTGCTGGTCTGTTCTAACCTCAGCCCTGCTAGAGAGAGACCAGCCAGGCACCATGTAGGTCTGTTCTAACCTTAGCCCTGCTAGAGAAAGACCAGCCAGGCACTGTACTGGTCTGTTCTAACCTCAGCCCTGCTAGAAAGAGACCAGCCAGGCACTGTGTAGGTCTGTTCTAACCTTAGCCCTGCTAGAGAGAGACCAGCCAGGCACTGTACTGGTCTGTTCTAACCTTGGCCCTGCTAGAAAGAGACCAGCCAGGCACTGTGTAGCTCTGTTCTAACCTTCGCCCTGCTAGAAAGAGACCAGCCAGGCACTGTGTAGCTCTGTTCTAACCTTCGCCCTGCTAGAGAGAGACCAGCCAGGCACTGTACTGGTCTGTTCTAACCTCAGCCCTGCTAGAGAGAGACCAGCCAGGCACTGTACTGGTCTGTTCTAACCTCAGCCCTGCTAGAGAGAGACCAGCCAGGCACCATGTAGGTCTGTTTTAACCTCAGCCCTGCTGCTAGAGAGAGACCAGCCAGGCAATGTGCTGGTCTGTTCTAACCTCAGCCCTGCTAGAAAGAGACCAGCCAGGCACTGTGCTGGTCTGTTCTAACCTTAGCCCTGCTAGAGAGAGACCAGCCAGGAAATGTGCTGGTCTGTTCTAACCTCAGCCCTGCTAGAAAGAGACCAGCCAGGCACCATGTAGGTCTGTTCTAACCTCAGCCCTGCTGCTAGAGAGAGACCAGCCAGGCACTGTACTGGTCTGTTCTAACCTTAGCCCTGCTAGAGAGAGACCAGCCAGGCAATGTGCTGGTCTGTTCTAACCTTAGCCCTGTTAGAGAGAGACCAGCCAGGCACTGTACTGGTCTGTTCTAACCTCAGCCCTGCTAGAGAGAGACCAGCCAGGCACTGTGCTGGTCTGTTCTAACCTCAGCCCTGCTAGAAAGAGACCAGCCAGGCACTGTGCTGGTCTGTTCTAACCTTAGCCCTGCTAGAGAGAGACCAGCCAGGCACTGTGCTGGTCTGTTCTAACCTCAGCCCTGCTAGAGAGAGACCAGCCAGGCACTGTACTGGTCTGTTCTAACCTTAGCCCTGCTAGAGAGAGACCAGCCAGGCACTGTACTGGTCTGTTCTAACCTCAGCCCTGCTAGAGAGAGACCAGCCAGGCACTGTACTGGTCTGTTCTAACCTCAACCCTGCTAGAGAGAGACCAGCCAGGCACCATGTAGGTCTGTTCTAACCTCAACCCTGCTAGAGAGAGACCAGCCAGGCACCATGTAGGTCTGTTCTAACCTCAGCCCTGCTAGAGAGAGACCAGCCAGGCACTGTGCTGGTCTGTTCTATCCTTAGCCCTGCTAGAGAGAGACCAGCCAGGCACTGTGTAGGTCTGTTCTAACCCCAGCCCTGCTAGAGAGAGACCAGCCAGGCACTGTGCAGGTCTGTTCTATCCTTAGCCCTGCTAGAGAGAGACCAGCCAGGCACTGTGCAGGTCTGTTCTAACCTTAGCCCTGCTAGAGAGAGACCAGCCAGGCACTGTACTGGTCTGTTCTAACCTCAGCCCTGCTAGAGAGAGACCAACCAGGCACTGTGCTGGTCTGTTCTAACCTCAACCCTGCTAGAGAGAGACCAGCCAGGCACTGTACTGGTCTGTTCTAACCTCAGCCCTGCTAGAGAGAGACCAGCCAGGCACTGTGCTGGTCTGTTCTAACCTCAGCCCTGCTAGAGAGAGACCAGCCAGGCACCATGTAGGTCTGTTTTAACCTCAGCCCTGCTAGATATAGACCAGCCAGGCACCATGTAGGTCTGTTCTAACCTCAGCCCTGCTAGATAGAGACCAGCCAGGCACTGTGCTGGTCTGTTCTAACCTTAGCCCTGCTAGATAGAGACCAGCCAGGCACTGTGCTGGTCTGTTCTAACCTTAGCCCTGCTAGATAGAGACCAGCCAGGCACTGTGCTGGTCTGTTCTAACCTCAGCCCTGCTAGATAGAGACCAGCCAGGCACTGTGCTGGTCTGTTCTAACCTCAGCCCTGCTAGATAGAGACCAGCCAGGCACTGTGCTGGTCTGTTCTAACATTAACATAACATTAACATTTAAGTCATTTAGCAGACGCTCTTATCCAGAGCGACTTACAAATTGGTGCAATCACCTTATGACATCCAGTGGGACAGTCACTTAACAATAGTGCATCTAAAACTTAGGGGGGGTGGGGTGAGAGGTATTACTTAACCTATCCTAGGTATTCCTTAAAGAGGTGGGGTTTCAGGTGTCTCCGGAAGGTGGTGATTGACTCCGCTGTCCTGGCGTCGTGAGGGAGTTTGTTCCACCATTGGGGGGCCAGGGCAGCGAACAGTTTTGACTGGGCTGAGCGGGAGCTGTACTTCCTCAGTGGTAGGGAGGCGAGCAGGCCAGAGGTGGATGAACGCAGTGCCCTTGTTTGGGTGTAGGGCCTGCTAGAGAGAGAGAGAGCAGCCAGGCACTGTGCTGGTATGTTCTATCCTTAGCCCTGCTAGAGAGAGAGGGACCAGCCAGGCACTGTACTGGTTTGTTTTAACCTCAGCCCTGCTAGAGAGAGAGAGACCAGCCAGGCACCATGTAGGTCTGTTCTAACCACAGCCCTGCTAGAGAGAGACCAGCCAGGCACCATGTAGGTCTGTTCTAACCACAGCCCTGCTAGAGAGAGACCAGCCAGGCACCATGTAGGTCTGTTCTAACCACAGCCCTGCTAGAGAGAGACCAGCCAGGCACTGTGCTGGTCTGTTCTAACCTCAGCCCTGCTAGAGAGAGACCAGCCAGGCACCATGTAGGTCTGTTCTAACCACAGCCCTGCTAGAGAGAGACCAGCCAGGCACTGTACTGGTCTGTTCTAACCACAGCCCTGCTAGAGAGAGACCAGCCAGGCACTGTGCTGGTCTGTTCTAACCTCAGCCCTGCTAGAAAGAGACCAGCAAGGCACTGTACTGGTCTGTTCTAACCTCAGCCCTGCTAGAAAGAGACCAGCCAGGCACCATGTAGGTCTGTTCTAACCTCAGCCCTGCTAGAAAGAGACCAGCCAGGCACTGTGCTGGTCTGTTCTAACCTCAGCCCTGCTAGATAGAGACCAGCCAGGCACTGTGCTGGTCTGTTCTAACCTCAGCCCTGCTAGATAGAGAGAGACCAGCCAGGCACTGTGCTGGTATGTTCTATCCTTAGCCCTGCTAGAGAGAGAGGGACCAGCCAGGCACTGTACTGGTCTGTTTTAACCTCAGCCCTGCTAGAGAGAGAGAGACCAGCCAGGCACCATGTAGGTCTGTTCTAACCACAGCCCTGCTAGAGAGAGACCAGCCAGGCACTGTGCTGGTCTGTTCTAACCTCAGCCCTGCTAGAGAGAGACCAGCCAGGCACCATGTAGGTCTGTTCTAAAATATAAATATAAATAAATAGCCCTGCTAGAGAGGGACCAGCCAGGCACCATGTAGGTCTGTTCTAAACTCAGCCCTGCTAGAGAGAGACCAGCCAGGCACCATGTAGGTCTGTTCTAACCACAGCCCTGCTAGAGAGAGACCAGCCAGGCACCATGTAGGTCTGTTCTAACCACAGCCCTGCTAGAGAGAGACCAACCAGGCACTGTACTGGTCTTTTCTAACCTCAGCCCTGCTAGAGAGAGACCAGCCAGGCACTGTACTGGTCTGTTCTAACCACAGCCCTGCTAGAGAGAGACCAGCCAGGCACCATGTAGGTCTGTTCTAACCACAGCCCTGCTAGAGAGAGACCAGCCAGGCACTGTACTGGTCTTTTCTAACCTCAGCCCTGCTAGAGAGAGACCAGCCAGGCACTGTACTGGTCTGTTCTAACCACAGCCCTGCTAGAGAGAGACCAGCCAGGCACTGTGCTGGTCTGTTCTAACCTCAGCCCTGCTAGAAAGAGACCAGCAAGGCACTGTACTGGTCTGTTCTAACCTCAGCCCTGCTAGAAAGAGACCAGCCAGGCACCATATAGGTCTGTTCTAACCTCAACCCTGCTAGAGAGAGACCAGCCAGGCACCATGTAGCTCTGTTCTAACCTCAGCCCTGCTAGAGAGAGACCAGCCAGGCACTGTGCTGGTCTGTTCTAACCTAAGCCCTGCTAGAGAGAGACCAGCCAGGCACTGTGCTGGTCTGTTCTAACCTCAGCCCTGCTAGAGAGAGACCAGCCAGGCACCATGTAGGTCTGTTCTAACCTCAGCCCTGCTAGAGAGAGACCAGCCAGGCACTGTGTAGGTCTGTTCTAACCTCAGCCCTGCTAGAGAGAGACCAGTCAGGCACTGTGCTGGTCTGTTCTAACCTCAGCCCTGCTAGAAAGAGACCAGCCAGGCACTGTGCTGGTCTGTTCTAACCTCAGCCCTGCTAGAGAGAGACCAGCCAGGCACCATGTAGGTCTGTTTTAACCTCAGCCCTGCTAGATATAGACCAGCCAGGCACCATGTAGGTCTGTTCTAACCTCAGCCCTGCTAGATAGAGACCAGCCAGGCACTGTGCTGGTCTGTTCTAACCTTAGCCCTGCTAGATAGAGACCAGCCAGGCACTGTGCTGGTCTGTTCTAACCTTAGCCCTGCTAGATAGAGACCAGCCAGGCACTGTGCTGGTCTGTTCTAACCTCAGCCCTGCTAGATAGAGACCAGCCAGGCACTGTGCTGGTCTGTTCTAACCTCAGCCCTGCTAGATAGAGACCAGCCAGGCACTGTGCTGGTCTGTTCTAACCTCAGCCCTGCTAGAGAGAGAGAGACCAGCCAGGCACTGTGCTGGTATGTTCTATCCTTAGCCCTGCTAGAGAGAGAGGGACCAGCCAGGCACTGTACTGGTCTGTTTTAACCTCAGCCCTGCTAGAGAGAGAGAGAGACCAGCCAGGCACCATGTAGGTCTGTTCTAACCACAGCCCTGCTAGAGAGAGACCAGCCAGGCACCATGTAGGTCTGTTCTAACCACAGCCCTGCTAGAGAGAGACCAGCCAGGCACCATGTAGGTCTGTTCTAACCACAGCCCTGCTAGAGAGAGACCAGCCAGGCACTGTGCTGGTCTGTTCTAACCTCAGCCCTGCTAGAGAGAGACCAGCCAGGCACCATGTAGGTCTGTTCTAACCACAGCCCTGCTAGAGAGAGACCAGCCAGGCACTGTACTGGTCTGTTCTAACCACAGCCCTGCTAGAGAGAGACCAGCCAGGCACTGTGCTGGTCTGTTCTAACCTCAGCCCTGCTAGAAAGAGACCAGCAAGGCACTGTACTGGTCTGTTCTAACCTCAGCCCTGCTAGAAAGAGACCAGCCAGGCACCATGTAGGTCTGTTCTAACCTCAGCCCTGCTAGAAAGAGACCAGCCTGGCACTGTGCTGGTCTGTTCTAACCTCAGCCCTGCTAGATAGAGACCAGCCAGGCACTGTGCTGGTCTGTTCTAACCTCAGCCCTGCTAGATAGAGAGAGACCAGCCAGGCACTGTGCTGGTATGTTCTATCCTTAGCCCTGCTAGAGAGAGAGGGACCAGCCAGGCACTGTACTGGTCTGTTTTAACCTCAGCCCTGCTAGAGAGAGACCAGCCAGGCACTGTGCTGGTCTGTTCTAACCTCAGCCCTGCTAGAGAGAGACCAGCCAGGCACCATGTAGGTCTGTTCTAAAATATAAATATAAATAAATAGCCCTGCTAGAGAGGGACCAGCCAGGCACCATGTAGGTCTGTTCTAAACTCAGCCCTGCTAGAGAGAGACCAGCCAGGCACCATGTAGGTCTGTTCTAACCACAGCCCTGCTAGAGAGAGACCAGCCAGGCACCATGTAGGTCTGTTCTAACCACAGCCCTGCTAGAGAGAGACCAACCAGGCACTGTACTGGTCTTTTCTAACCTCAGCCCTGCTAGAGAGAGACCAGCCAGGCACTGTACTGGTCTGTTCTAACCACAGCCCTGCTAGAGAGAGACCAGCCAGGCACCATGTAGGTCTGTTCTAACCACAGCCCTGCTAGAGAGAGACCAGCCAGGCACTGTACTGGTCTTTTCTAACCTCAGCCCTGCTAGAGAGAGACCAGCCAGGCACTGTACTGGTCTGTTCTAACCACAGCCCTGCTAGAGAGAGACCAGCCAGGCACTGTGCTGGTCTGTTCTAACCTCAGCCCTGCTAGAAAGAGACCAGCAAGGCACTGTACTGGTCTGTTCTAACCTCAGCCCTGCTAGAAAGAGACCAGCCAGGCACCATATAGGTCTGTTCTAACCTCAACCCTGCTAGAGAGAGACCAGCCAGGCACCATGTAGCTCTGTTCTAACCTCAGCCCTGCTAGAGAGAGACCAGCCAGGCACTGTGCTGGTCTGTTCTAACCTTAGCCCTGCTAGAGAGAGACCAGCCAGGCACTGTGCTGGTCTGTTCTAACCTCAGCCCTGCTAGAGAGAGACCAGCCAGGCACCATGTAGGTCTGTTCTAACCTCAGCCCTGCTAGAGAGAGACCAGCCAGGCACTGTGTAGGTCTGTTCTAACCTCAGCCCTGCTAGAGAGAGACCAGCCAGGCACTGTGCTGGTCTGTTCTAACCTCAGCCCTGCTAGAAAGAGACCAGCCAGGCACTGTGCTGGTCTGTTCTAACCTCAGCCCTGCTAGAGAGAGACCAGCCAGGCACCATGTAGGTCTGTTTTAACCTCAGCCCTGCTAGATATAGACCAGCCAGGCACCATGTAGGTCTGTTCTAACCTCAGCCCTGCTAGATAGAGACCAGCCAGGCACTGTGCTGGTCTGTTCTAACCTTAGCCCTGCTAGATAGAGACCAGCCAGGCACTGTGCTGGTCTGTTCTAACCTTAGCCCTGCTAGATAGAGACCAGCCAGGCACTGTGCTGGTCTGTTCTAACCTCAGCCCTGCTAGATAGAGACCAGCCAGGCACTGTGCTGGTCTGTTCTAACCTCAGCCCTGCTAGATAGAGACCAGCCAGGCACTGTGCTGGTCTGTTCTAACCTCAGCCCTGCTAGAGAGAGAGACCAGCCAGGCACTGTGCTGGTATGTTCTATCCTTAGCCCTGCTAGAGAGAGAGGGACCAGCCAGGCACTGTACTGGTCTGTTTTAACCTCAGCCCTGCTAGAGAGAGAGAGAGACCAGCCAGGCACCATGTAGGTCTGTTCTAACCACAGCCCTGCTAGAGAGAGACCAGCCAGGCACCATGTAGGTCTGTTCTAACCACAGCCCTGCTAGAGAGAGACCAGCCAGGCACCATGTAGGTCTGTTCTAACCACAGCCCTGCTAGAGAGAGACCAGCCAGGCACTGTGCTGGTCTGTTCTAACCTCAGCCCTGCTAGAGAGAGACCAGCCAGGCACCATGTAGGTCTGTTCTAAAATATAAATAAATAAATAGCCCTGCTAGAGAGGGAACAGCCAGGCACCATGTAGGTCTGTTCTAAACTCAGCCCTGCTAGAGAGAGACCAGCCAGGCACCATGTAGGTCTGTTCTAACCACAGCCCTGCTAGAGAGAGACCAGCCAGGCACCATGTAGGTCTGTTCTAACCACAGCCCTGCTAGAGAGAGACCAACCAGGCACTGTACTGGTCTTTTCTAACCTCAGCCCTGCTAGAGAGAGACCAGCCAGGCACTGTACTGGTCTGTTCTAACCACAGCCCTGCTAGAGAGAGACCAGCCAGGCACCATGTAGGTCTGTTCTAACCACAGCCCTGCTAGAGAGAGACCAGCCAGGCACTGTACTGGTCTTTTCTAACCTCAGCCCTGCTAGAGAGAGACCAGCCAGGCACTGTACTGGTCTGTTCTAACCACAGCCCTGCTAGAGAGAGACCAGCCAGGCACCATGTAGGTCTGTTCTAACCTCAGCCCTGCTAGATAGAGACCAGCCAGGCACTGTGCTGGTCTGTTCTAACCTCAGCCCTGCTAGATAGAGAGAGACCAGCCAGGCACTGTGCTGGTATGTTCTATCCTTAGCCCTGCTAGAGAGAGAGGGACCAGCCAGGCACTGTACTGGTCTGTTTTAACCTCAGCCCTGCTAGAGAGAGACCAGCCAGGCACTGTGCTGGTCTGTTCTAACCTCAGCCCTGCTAGAGAGAGACCAGCCAGGCACCATGTAGGTCTGTTCTAAAATATAAATATAAATAAATAGCCCTGCTAGAGAGGGACCAGCCAGGCACCATGTAGGTCTGTTCTAAACTCAGCCCTGCTAGAGAGAGACCAGCCAGGCACCATGTAGGTCTGTTCTAACCTCAGCCCTGCTAGATAGAGAGAGACCAGCCAGGCACTGTACTGGTCTGTTCTAACCTCAGCCCTGCTAGAGAGAGACCAGCCAGGCACTGTGCTGGTCTGTTCTAACCTCAGCCCTGCTAGAAAGAGACCAGCCAGGCACTGTGCTGGTCTGTTCTAACCTCAGCCCTGCTAGAGAGAGACCAGCCAGGCACCATGTAGGTCTGTTTTAACCTCAGCCCTGCTAGATATAGACCAGCCAGGCACCATGTAGGTCTGTTCTAACCTCAGCCCTGCTAGATAGAGACCAGCCAGGCACTGTGCTGGTCTGTTCTAACCTTAGCCCTGCTAGATAGAGACCAGCCAGGCACTGTGCTGGTCTGTTCTAACCTTAGCCCTGCTAGATAGAGACCAGCCAGGCACTGTGCTGGTCTGTTCTAACCTCAGCCCTGCTAGATAGAGACCAGCCAGGCACTGTGCTGGTCTGTTCTAACCTCAGCCCTGCTAGATAGAGACCAGCCAGGCACTGTGCTGGTCTGTTCTAACCTCAGCCCTGCTAGAGAGAGAGAGACCAGCCAGGCACTGTGCTGGTATGTTCTATCCTTAGCCCTGCTAGAGAGAGGGACCAGCCAGGCACTGTACTGGTCTGTTTTAACCTCAGCCCTGCTAGAGAGAGACCAGCCAGGCACCATGTGGTCTGTTCTAACCACAGCCCTGCTAGAGAGAGACCAGCCAGGCACCATGTGCTGGTCTGTTCTAACCACAGCCCTGCTAGAGAGAGACCAGCCAGGCACCATGTAGGTCTGTTCTAACCACAGCCCTGCTAGAGAGAGACCAGCCAGGCACTGTGCTGGTCTGTTCTAACCTCAGCCCTGCTAGAGAGAGACCAGCCAGGCACCATGTAGGTCTGTTCTAAAATATAAATATAAATAAATAGCCCTGCTAGAGAGGGAACAGCCAGGCACCATGTAGGTCTGTTCTAAACTCAGCCCTGCTAGAGAGAGACCAGCCAGGCACCATGTAGGTCTGTTCTAACCACAGCCCTGCTAGAGAGAGACCAGCCAGGCACCATGTAGGTCTGTTCTAACCACAGCCCTGCTAGAGAGAGACCAACCAGGCACTGTACTGGTCTTTCTAACCTCAGCCCTGCTAGAGAGAGACCAGCCAGGCACTGTACTGGTCTGTTCTAACCACAGCCCTGCTAGAGAGAGACCAGCCAGGCACCATGTAGGTCTGTTCTAACCACAGCCCTGCTAGAGAGAGACCAGCCAGGCACTGTACTGGTCTTTTCTAACCTCAGCCCTGCTAGAGAGAGACCAGCCAGGCACTGTACTGGTCTGTTCTAACCACAGCCCTGCTAGAGAGAGACCAGCCAGGCACCATACTGGTCTGTTCTAACCTCAGCCCTGCTAGATAGAGACCAGCCAGGCACTGTACTGGTCTGTTCTAACCTCAGCCCTGCTAGAGAGAGACCAGCCAGGCACTGTGCTGGTCTGTTCTAACCCAGCCCTGCTAGAGAGAGACCAGCCAGGCACTGTACTGGTCTGTTTTAACCTCAGCCCTGCTAGAGAGAGACCAGCCAGGCACTGTGCTGGTCTGTTCTAACCTCAGCCCTGCTAGAGAGAGACCAGCCAGGCACCATGTAGGTCTGTTCTAAAATATAAATATAAATAAATAGCCCTGCTAGAGAGGGACCAGCCAGGCACCATGTAGGTCTGTTCTAAACTCAGCCCTGCTAGAGAGAGACCAGCCAGGCACCATGTAGGTCTGTTCTAACCACAGCCCTGCTAGAGAGAGACCAGCCAGGCACCATGTAGGTCTGTTCTAACCACAGCCCTGCTAGAGAGAGACCAACCAGGCACTGTACTGGTCTTTTCTAACCTCAGCCCTGCTAGAGAGAGACCAGCCAGGCACTGTACTGGTCTGTTCTAAACCACAGCCCTGCTAGAGAGAGACCAGCCAGGCACCATGTAGGTCTGTTCTAACCACAGCCCTGCTAGAGAGAGACCAGCCAGGCACTGTACTGGTCTTTTCTAACCTCAGCCCTGCTAGAGAGAGACCAGCCAGGCACTGTACTGGTCTGTTCTAACCACAGCCCTGCTAGAGAGAGACCAGCCAGGCACTGTGCTGGTCTGTTCTAACCTCAGCCCTGCTAGAAAGAGACCAGCAGGCACTGTACTGGTCTGTTCTAACCTCAGCCCTGCTAGAAAGAGACCAGCCAGGCACCATGTAGGTCTGTTCTAACCTCAGCCCTGCTAGAGAGAGACCAGCCAGGCACATGTACTGGTCTGTTCTAACCTCAGCCCTGCTAGAGAGAGACCAGCCAGGCACTGTGCTGGTCTGTTCTAACCTCAGCCCTGCTAGAGAGAGACCAGCCAGGCACCATGTAGGTCTGTTCTAACCTCAGCCCTGCTAGAAAGAGACCAGCCAGGCACTGTACTGGTCTGTTCTAACCTCAGCCCTGCTAGAGAGAGACCAGCCAGGCACATGCTGGTCTGTTCTAACCTCAGCCCTGCTAGAAAGAGACCAGCCAGGCACTGTGCTGGTCTGTTCTAACCTCAGCCCTGCTAGAGAGAGACCAGCCAGGCACTGTGCTGGTCTGTTTTAACCTCAGCCCTGCTAGATATAGACCAGCCAGGCACCATGTAGGTCTGTTCTAACCTCAGCCCTGCTAGATAGAGACCAGCCAGGCACTGTGCTGGTCTGTTCTAACCTTAGCCCTGCTAGATAGAGACCAGCCAGGCACTGTGCTGGTCTGTTCTAACCTTAGCCCTGCTAGATAGAGACCAGCCAGGCACTGTGCTGGTCTGTTCTAACCTCAGCCCTGCTAGATAGAGACCAGCCAGGCACTGTGCTGGTCTGTTCTAACCTCAGCCCTGCTAGATAGAGACCAGCCAGGCACTGTGCTGGTCTGTTCTAACCTCAGCCCTGCTAGAGAGAGAGAGACCAGCCAGGCACTGTGCTGGTATGTTCTATCCTTAGCCCTGCTAGAGAGAGAGGGACCAGCCAGGCACTGTACTGGTCTGTTTTAACCTCAGCCCTGCTAGAGAGAGACCAGCCAGGCACCATGTAGGTCTGTTCTAACCACAGCCCTGCTAGAGAGAGACCAGCCAGGCACCATGTAGGTCTGTTCTAACCACAGCCCTGCTAGAGAGAGACCAGCCAGGCACCATGTAGGTCTGTTCTAACCACAGCCCTGCTAGAGAGAGACCAGCCAGGCACTGTGCTGGTCTGTTCTAACCTCAGCCCTGCTAGAGAGAGACCAGCCAGGCACCATGTAGGTCTGTTCTAAAATATAAATATAAATAAATAGCCCTGCTAGAGAGGGAACAGCCAGGCACCATGTAGGTCTGTTCTAAACTCAGCCCTGCTAGCTAGAGAGAGACCAGCCAGGCACCATGTAGGTCTGTTCTAACCACAGCCCTGCTAGAGAGAGACCAGCCAGGCACCATGTAGGTCTGTTCTAACCACAGCCCTGCTAGAGAGAGACCAACCAGGCACTGTACTGGTCTTTTCTAACCTCAGCCCTGCTAGAGAGAGACCAGCCAGGCACTGTACTGGTCTGTTCTAACCACAGCCCTGCTAGAGAGAGACCAGCCAGGCACCATGTAGGTCTGTTCTAACCACAGCCCTGCTAGAGACCAGCCAGGCACTGTACTGGTCTTTTCTAACCTCAGCCCTGCTAGAGAGAGACCAGCCAGGCACTGTACTGGTCTGTTCTAACCACAGCCCTGCTAGAGAGAGACCAGCCAGGCACCATGCTGGTCTGTTCTAACCTCAGCCCTGCTAGAGAGAGACCAGCCAGGCACTGTACTGGTCTGTTTCTAACCTCAGCCCTGCTAGAGAGAGAGACCAGCCAGGCACTGTACTGGTCTGTTCTAACCACAGCCCTGCTAGAGAGAGACCAGCCAGGCACCATGTAGGTCTGTTCTAACCACAGCCCTGCTAGAGAGAGACCAGCCAGGCACTGTGCTGGTCTGTTCTAACCTCAGCCCTGCTAGAGAGAGACCAGCCAGGCACCATGTAGGTCTGTTCTAAAATATAAATATAAATAAATAGCCCTGCTAGAGAGGGACCAGCCAGGCACCATGTAGGTCTGTTCTAAACTCAGCCCTGCTAGAGAGAGACCAGCCAGGCACCATGTAGGTCTGTTCTAACCACAGCCCTGCTAGAGAGAGACCAGCCAGGCACCATGTAGGTCTGTTCTAACCACAGCCCTGCTAGAGAGAGACCAACCAGGCACTGTACTGGTCTTTTCTAACCTCAGCCCTGCTAGAGAGAGACCAGCCAGGCACTGTACTGGTCTGTTCTAACCACAGCCCTGCTAGAGAGAGACCAGCCAGGCACCATGTAGGTCTGTTCTAACCACAGCCCTGCTAGAGAGAGACCAGCCAGGCACTGTACTGGTCTTTTCTAACCTCAGCCCTGCTAGAGAGAGACCAGCCAGGCACTGTACTGGTCTGTTCTAACCACAGCCCTGCTAGAGAGAGACCAGCCAGGCACTGTGCTGGTCTGTTCTAACCTCAGCCCTGCTAGAAAGAGACCAGCAAGGCACTGTACTGGTCTGTTCTAACCTCAGCCCTGCTAGAAAGAGACCAGCCAGGCACCATGTAGGTCTGTTCTAACCTCAGCCCTGCTAGAAAGAGACCAGCCAGGCACTGTGCTGGTCTGTTCTAACCTCAGCCCTGCTAGATAGAGACCAGCCAGGCACTGTGCTGGTCTGTTCTAACCTCAGCCCTGCTAGAGAGAGAGAGACCAGCCAGGCACTGTGCTGGTATGTTCTATCCTTAGCCCTGCTAGAGAGAGAGGGACCAGCCAGGCACTGTACTGGTCTGTTTTAACCTCAGCCCTGCTAGAGAGAGAGAGACCAGCCAGGCACCATGTAGGTCTGTTCTAACCACAGCCCTGCTAGAGAGAGACCAGCCAGGCACCATGTAGGTCTGTTCTAACCACAGCCCTGCTAGAGAGAGACCAGCCAGGCACCATGTAGGTCTGTTCTAACCACAGCCCTGCTAGAGAGAGACCAGCCAGGCACTGTGCTGGTCTGTTCTAACCTCAGCCCTGCTAGAGAGAGACCAGCCAGGCACCATGTAGGTCTGTTTTAACCTCAGCCCTGCTAGATATAGACCAGCCAGGCACCATGTAGGTCTGTTCTAACCTCAGCCCTGCTAGATAGAGACCAGCCAGGCACTGTGCTGGTCTGTTCTAACCTTAGCCCTGCTAGATAGAGACCAGCCAGGCACTGTGCTGGTCTGTTCTAACCTTAGCCCTGCTAGATAGAGACCAGCCAGGCACTGTGCTGGTCTGTTCTAACCTCAGCCCTGCTAGATAGAGACCAGCCAGGCACTGTGCTGGTCTGTTCTAACCTCAGCCCTGCTAGATAGAGACCAGCCAGGCACTGTGCTGGTCTGTTCTAACCTCAGCCCTGCTAGAGAGAGAGAGACCAGCCAGGCACTGTGCTGGTATGTTCTATCCTTAGCCCTGCTAGAGAGAGAGGGACCAGCCAGGCACTGTACTGGTCTGTTTTAACCTCAGCCCTGCTAGAGAGAGAGAGAGACCAGCCAGGCACCATGTAGGTCTGTTCTAACCACAGCCCTGCTAGAGAGAGACCAGCCAGGCACCATGTAGGTCTGTTCTAACCACAGCCCTGCTAGAGAGAGACCAGCCAGGCACCATGTAGGTCTGTTCTAACCACAGCCCTGCTAGAGAGAGACCAGCCAGGCACTGTGCTGGTCTGTTCTAACCTCAGCCCTGCTAGAGAGAGACCAGCCAGGCACCATGTAGGTCTGTTCTAAAATATAAATATAAATAAATAGCCCTGCTAGAGAGGGAACAGCCAGGCACCATGTAGGTCTGTTCTAAACTCAGCCCTGCTAGAGAGAGACCAGCCAGGCACCATGTAGGTCTGTTCTAACCACAGCCCTGCTAGAGAGAGACCAGCCAGGCACCATGTAGGTCTGTTCTAACCACAGCCCTGCTAGAGAGAGACCAACCAGGCACTGTACTGGTCTTTTCTAACCTCAGCCCTGCTAGAGAGAGACCAGCCAGGCACTGTACTGGTCTGTTCTAACCACAGCCCTGCTAGAGAGAGACCAGCCAGGCACCATGTAGGTCTGTTCTAACCACAGCCCTGCTAGAGAGAGACCAGCCAGGCACTGTACTGGTCTTTTCTAACCTCAGCCCTGCTAGAGAGAGACCAGCCAGGCACTGTACTGGTCTGTTCTAACCACAGCCCTGCTAGAGAGAGACCAGCCAGGCACTGTGCTGGTCTGTTCTAACCTCAGCCCTGCTAGAGAGAGAGGGACCAGCCAGGCACTGTACTGGTCTGTTTTAACCTCAGCCCTGCTAGAGAGAGAGAGACCAGCCAGGCACCATGTAGGTCTGTTCTAACCACAGCCCTGCTAGAGAGAGACCAGCCAGGCACCATGTAGGTCTGTTCTAACCACAGCCCTGCTAGAGAGAGACCAGCCAGGCACTGTGCTGGTCTGTTCTAACCTCAGCCCTGCTAGAGAGAGACCAGCCAGGCACCATGTAGGTCTGTTCTAAAATATAAATATAAATAAATAGCCCTGCTAGAGAGGGACCAGCCAGGCACCATGTAGGTCTGTTCTAAACTCAGCCCTGCTAGAGAGAGACCAGCCAGGCACCATGTAGGTCTGTTCTAACCACAGCCCTGCTAGAGAGAGACCAGCCAGGCACCATGTAGGTCTGTTCTAACCACAGCCCTGCTAGAGAGAGACCAACCAGGCACTGTACTGGTCTTTTCTAACCTCAGCCCTGCTAGAGAGAGACCAGCCAGGCACTGTACTGGTCTGTTCTAACCACAGCCCTGCTAGAGAGAGACCAGCCAGGCACCATGTAGGTCTGTTCTAACCACAGCCCTGCTAGAGAGAGACCAGCCAGGCACTGTACTGGTCTTTTCTAACCTCAGCCCTGCTAGAGAGAGACCAGCCAGGCACTGTACTGGTCTGTTCTAACCACAGCCCTGCTAGAGAGAGACCAGCCAGGCACTGTGCTGGTCTGTTCTAACCTCAGCCCTGCTAGAAAGAGACCAGCAAGGCACTGTACTGGTCTGTTCTAACCTCAGCCCTGCTAGAAAGAGACCAGCCAGGCACCATGTAGGTCTGTTCTAACCTCAGCCCTGCTAGAAAGAGACCAGCCAGGCACTGTGCTGGTCTGTTCTAACCTCAGCCCTGCTAGATAGAGACCAGCCAGGCACTGTGCTGGTCTGTTCTAACCTCAGCCCTGCTAGAGAGAGAGAGACCAGCCAGGCACTGTGCTGGTATGTTCTATCCTTAGCCCTGCTAGAGAGAGAGGGACCAGCCAGGCACTGTACTGGTCTGTTTTAACCTCAGCCCTGCTAGAGAGAGAGACACCAGCCAGGCACCATGTAGGTCTGTTCTAACCACAGCCCTGCTAGAGAGAGACCAGCCAGGCACCATGTAGGTCTGTTCTAACCACAGCCCTGCTAGAGAGAGACCAGCCAGGCACTGTGCTGGTCTGTTCTAACCTCAGCCCTGCTAGAGAGAGACCAGCCAGGCACCATGTAGGTCTGTTCTAAAATGTAAATATAAATAAATAGCCCTGCTAGAGAGGGACCAGCCAGGCACCATGTAGGTCTGTTCTAAACTCAGCCCTGCTAGAGAGAGACCAGCCAGGCACCATGTAGGTCTGTTCTAACCACAGCCCTGCTAGAGAGAGACCAGCCAGGCACCATGTAGGTCTGTTCTAACCACAGCCCTGCTAGAGAGAGACCAACCAGGCACTGTACTGGTCTTTTCTAACCTCAGCCCTGCTAGAGAGAGACCAGCCAGGCACTGTACTGGTCTGTTCTAACCACAGCCCTGCTAGAGAGAGACCAGCCAGGCACCATGTAGGTCTGTTCTAACCACAGCCCTGCTAGAGAGAGACCAGCCAGGCACTGTACTGGTCTTTTCTAACCTCAGCCCTGCTAGAGAGAGACCAGCCAGGCACTGTACTGGTCTGTTCTAACCACAGCCCTGCTAGAGAGAGACCAGCCAGGCACTGTGCTGGTCTGTTCTAACCTCAGCCCTGCTAGAAAGAGACCAGCAAGGCACTGTACTGGTCTGTTCTAACCTCAGCCCTGCTAGAAAGAGACCAGCCAGGCACTGTGCTGGTCTGTTCTAACCTCAGCCCTTCTAGATAGAGACCAGCCAGGCACTGTGCTGGTCTGTTCTAACCTCAGCCCTGCTAGAAAGAGACCAGCAAGGCACTGTACTGGTCTGTTCTAACCTCAGCCCTGCTAGAAAGAGACCAGCCAGGCACTGTGCTGGTCTGTTCTAACCTCAGCCCTGCTAGAGAGAAAGAGACCAGCCAGGCACTGTGCTGGTCTGTTCTAACCTCAGCCCTTCTAGATAGAGACCAGCCAGGCACTGTGCTGGTCTGTTCTAACCTCAGCCCTGCTAGAGAGAGAGAGACCAGCCAGGCACTGTGCTGGTATGTTCTATCCTTAGCCCTGCTAGAGAGAGAGGGACCAGCCAGGCACTGTACTGGTCTGTTTTAACCTCAGCCCTGCTAGAGAGAGAGAGAGACCAGCCAGGCACCATGTAGGTCTGTTCTAACCACAGCCCTGCTAGAGAGAGACCAGCCAGGCACCATGTAGGTCTGTTCTAACCACAGCCCTGCTAGAGAGAGACCAGCCAGGCACCATGTAGGTCTGTTCTAACCACAGCCCTGCTAGAGAGAGACCAGCCAGGCACTGTGCTGGTCTGTTCTAACCTTAGCCCTGCTGCTAGAGAGAGACCAGCCAGGCACCATGTAGGTCTGTCTGTGTTATTGGATTCAGATGGGCTTGCTGAGGTTGTGCCAACCTTGGTCACTATGCCCCACACTGTATATACACATAAATACATATATATATATATATAGACACACACACACACGCACACACACACACACACACACACACACACACACACACACACACACACACACACACACACACACACACACACACACACACACACACACACACACACACACACACACACACACACACACACAGGTCCTCAGAGCTGCGCATTTAGCAAGAAAATAACTCTGCCATGAAAACATAGCTTCTGATGGTGGGCTTTCTGGGACCTCGGGTGAGTATTTGTGGGGTGAGGGTTTGTGTGTGTGTGTGTGTGTGTGTGTGTGGGAGGGTAGAGAGTGGGTGGCACGTTAGGGAGGGGGGGTTAGAGAGTGGGTGGCACGTTAAGGGACTCCTTAGTAGTGTTCATCCTGTCCCAAGGCCCCAAAGACAGACCCAACTCTACACACACCGCTCAGCATCACTATCCAACCTAAAACAAACCATCAGGAGCTGTCAGAACCACTCAGCACTGAGACACAGACCGCCTGCTCTGTGTTTATAAACACACACACACACACACACACACACACACACACACACACACACACACACACACACACACACACACAAACACACACACACACACACACACACACACACACACACACACCACACACACACACACATGGCTGCGGCAGAGAGCCTGCCTGCCCAGGGAATGCTGCCGGACATGCTCATAGTCTGGGCACGAGCCTCCCTTCAGCTACACACTGCTATGGTTACACACATGCACCCACACACACATACACATACACACACACACACATACACATACACACACACACACAAACATGTACTACACCATCATCATCATCACCCCCATTATCTTCCTCACCTTCGTCAGAATTTTAATGATCGTCATCGACAGTCTCCCTTGTTGACTTATAAACAACCTAACTAGCTTATGATTGTAGGCCAGCGATTGGAGGATAATGATTGGACGATAGTGATTGGAGGACAGTGATTGGAGGACAGTGATTGGAGGACAGTGATTGGACGATAGTGATTGGAGGACAGTGATTGGAGGTCAGTGATTGGAGGACAGTGATTGGACGATAGTGATTGGAGGACAGTGATAGTGATTGGACGATAGTGATTGCAGGATGGTCAGCAAGATCACACCAGACAGTCCTCAGTATTTGACGTTTGTCCAGGTCCCAGGACATCGGGAGATGTATTCGATAACGTCCACTATGGCAAACCAAGCGTTTCAGCTCCTAGGATTGCGGGTTCAATCCCAGTGCTACACATTCTGTTTTTATCCTCATCCCAAACCCTTACCTTAACAAGTCGGTATTAATGTATAAACTTAACCATCAAGTTGTTCCATAAAGGGAAACTGGACCCTAGAACCATCTTGTCTGGTTATAAAGGGAAACTGGCCCCTAGAACCATCTTGTCTGGTTATAAAGGGAAACTGGCCCCATAGAACCATCTTGTCTGGTTATAAAGGGAAACTGGCATATCGATTGCGCAACCAGGGGTGGTAAAACCTTGGATCATTGTTACTCTAACTTCCACGACGCATATAAGGCCCTGCCCCGCCCCCCTTTCGCAAAAGCTGACCACGACTCCATTTTGTTGATCCCTGCCTACAGGCAGAAACTTAAACAAGAGGCTCCTACGCTGAGGTCTGTCCAACGCTGGTCCGACCAAGCTGATTCCACACTCCAAGACTGCTTCCTTCACGTGGACTGGGACATGTTTCGTATTGCGTCAGATAAAAATATTGACGAATACGCTGACTCGGTGTGCGAGTTCATTATAACGTGCGTTGAAGATGTCGTTCCCATAGCAACGATAAAAACATTCCCTAAACAGAAACCGTGGATTGATGGCAGAATTCGCGTGAAACTGAAAGCGCAAACCACTGCTTTTAATCAGGGCAAGGTGTCTGGCAACATGACCGAATACAAACAGTGCAGCTATTCCCTCCGCAAGGCTATTAAACAAGCTAAGCGTCATTACAGAGACAAAGTAGAATCTCAATTCAACTGCTCAGACACAAGAGGCATGTGGCAGGGTCTACAGTCAATCACGGACTACAAGAAGAAACCCAGCCCAGTCACGGACCAGGATGTCTTGCTCCCAGGCAGACTAAATAACTTTTTTGCCCGCTTTGAGGACAATACAGTGCCACTGACACGGCCTGCAACGAAAACATGCAGTCTCTCCTTCACTGCAGCCGAGGTGAGTAAGACATTTAAACGTGTTAACCCTCGCAAGGCTGCAGGCCCAGACGGCATCCCCAGCCGCGCCCTCAGAGCATGCGCAGACCAGCTGGCCGGTGTGTTTACGGACATATTCAATCAATCCCTATACCAGTCTGCTGTTCCCACATGCTTCAAGAGGGCCACCATTGTTCCTGTTCCCAAGAAAACTAAGGTAACTGAGCTAAACGACTACCGCCCCGTAGCACTCACTTCCGTCATCATGAAGTGCTTTGAGAGACTAGTCAAGGACCATATCACCTCCACCCTACCTGACACCCTAGACCCACTCCAATTTGCTTACCGCCCAAATAGGTCCACAGACGATGCGATCTCAACCACACTGCACACTGCCCTAACCCACCTGGACAAGAGGAATACCTATGTGAGAATGCTGTTCATCGACTATAGCTCAGCATTTAACACCATAGTACCCTCCAAGCTCGTCATCAAGCTCGAGACCCTCGGTCTCGACCCCGCCCTGTGCAACTGGGTACTGGACTTCCTGACGGGCCGCCCCCAGGTGGTGAGGGTAGGCAACAACATCTCCTCCCCGCTGATCCTCAACACGGGGGCCCCACAAGGGTGCGTTCTGTGAGGGGAACGGCACCTCAGTACCTCCAGGCTCTGATCAGGCCCTACACCCAAACAAGGGCACTGCGTTCATCCACCTCTGGCCTGCTCGCCTCCCTACCACTGAGGAAGTTCAGTTCCCGCTCAGCCCAGTCAAAACTGTTCGCTGCTCTGGCCCCCCAATGGTGGAACAAACTCCCTCACGACGCCAGGACAGCGGAGTCAATCACCACCTTCCGGAGACACCTGAAACCCCACCTCTTTAAGGAATACCTAGGATAGGATAAGTAATCCCTCTCACCCCCCCCCCCTTTAAGATTTAGATGCACTATTGTAAAGTGACTGTTCCACTGGATGTCATAAGGTGAATGCACCAATTTGTAAGTCGCTCTGGATAAGAGCGTCTGCTAAATGACTTAAATGTAAATGTAATGTTTTTCCTGTACTCCCTGTTCACCCACGACTGCGTGGCCATGCAGGCCAGGGTATGAGAAGAGAGCTATGTATTTACTGACCTGGAGGAAGCTGGGTCAGTAGATACAGAGGGTATGAGAAGAGAGCCTGGAGGAAGCTGGGTCAGTAGATACAGAGGGTATGAGAAGAGAGCCTGGAAGAAGCTGGGTCAGTAGATACAGAGGGTATGAGAAGAGAGCCTGGAGGAAGCTGGGTCAGTAGATACAGAGGGTATGAGAAGAGAGCCTGGAGGAAGCTGTGTCAGTAGATACAGAGGGTATGAGAAGAGAGCTATGTATTTACTGACCTGGAGGAAGCTGGGTCAGTAGAAACAGAGGGTATGAGAAGAGAGCCTGGAGGAAGCTGGGTCAGTAGATACAGAGGGTATGAGAAGAGAGCTATGTATTTACTGACCTGGAGGAAGCTGGGGCAGTAGATACAGAGGGTATGAGAAGAGAGCCTGGAAGAAGCTGGGTCAGTAGATACAGAGGGTATGAGAAGAGAGCTATGTATTTACTGACCTGGAGGAAGCTGGGGCAGTAGATACAGAGGGTATGAGAAGAGAGCCTGGAGGAAGCTGGGTCAGTAGATACAGAGGGTATGAGAAGAGAGCCTGGAGGAAGCTGGGTCAGTAGATACAGAGGGTATGAGAAGAGAGCCTGGAGGAAGCTGGGTCAGTAGATACAGAGTGGAGTACAATATGTATGGCACAGTAAAGATGGGGAGACGTCTAGCCGTAATAAAGAGATGCTCTGCTTTTTTGACACCATACTCCACAAAGAAAGTCCTGCAGGCTCTAGTTTGGTCTTATCTTGATTATTGTCCAGTCGTGTGGTCCAGTGCTGCAAGGAAAGACCTAGTAAAGCTGCAGCTTGCCCAGAGCAGAGCGGAACGTTCTGCTCTTCATTGTAATCACAGGGCTGATATAAATACTATGCTGCCAGTCTCTCTTGGCTAAGAGTTGAGGAGAGACTAACTGCATCACTTCTTCTCTTCATAAGAAACTTCAATGTGCCTAAAATCCCAACTTGTTTTCATAGTCAACTTACACACAGCTCTGACACACACACACTTACCCCACCAGACAGGGGTCTTTTTATAGTTCCCAAATCCATAACAAATTCAAGAAAGCGTATAATATTATATAGAGCCCTTATTGCATGGAACTTGTCGCATGGAACTTGCTTCCATCCCATATTGCTCAAATAAACAGCAAATCTGGTTTCAAAAACCAGATAAAGTAACACCTCACGGCACAACACCTCTCCCCTATTTGACCTAGATAGTTTGTGTGTATGTATTTATATGTAGGCTATTGAAAAATATATATATTTTACCCCCTAATTTCGTGGTATACAATTGTTAGTAGTTACAATAATGGCTCGGGAGAGACGTAGGTTGAAAGCCACAACCCAACCAAACCGCACTGCTTCTAACACAGCGCGCATCCAACCCGGAAGCCAGCTGCACCAATGTGTGTAGTGACCTGGTCAGTGTGCACTGTGCCCGGCCCGCCACAGGAGTCGTGATGAGAAAAGGATATCCCTACCGGCCAAACCCTCCCTAACCCGGACGACGCTAGGCCAAACCCTCCCTAACCCAGACGACGCTAGGCCAAACCCTCCCTAACCCAGACGACGCTAGGCCAAACCCTCCCAAACCCAGACGACGCTAGGCCAAACCCTCCCTAACCCAGACGACGCTAGGCCAAATCCTCCCAAACCTGGACGACGCTAGGCCAAACCCTCCCAAACCCGGACGACGCTAGGCCAAACCCTCCCTAACCCAGACGACGCTAGGCCAAATCCTCCCAAACCTGGACGACGCTAGGCCAAACCCTCCCAAACCCAGACGACGCTAGGCCAAACCCTCCCTAACCCGGACAACGCTAGGCCAAATCCTCCCAAACCTGGACGACGCTAGGCCAAACCCTCCCTAACCCGGACGACGCTAGGCCAAACCCTCCCTAACCCGGACGACGCTAGGCCAAACCCTCCCTAACCCAGACGACGCTAGGCCAAACCCTCCCTAACCCGGACGACGCTAGGCCAAACCCTCCCTAACCCGGACGACGCTGTTCTTATCTAATGATGTTCTGTATTATGCCATTATGTTTAATGTTTTGTGTTCTGGGTTCTGGGTTCTGTGTTCTGGGTTCTGTGTTCTGTGTGGACCCCAGGAAGAGCAACTGCTGCTTTTACAACAGCTTATGGGGATCCTAATAAGATACCAACTACATTTGTCAACATCCTGCTCCTCAAATGAGGAGGTATACTTTCCTATTTACGCTGTTTTTATTCCTCCGCCATTTATGATCCTTTATATTGACAGACACCTCCTCCCGCTGCCACCTGCCCTCTCCAGTATTGATCCTTTATATTGACAGACACCTCCTCCCGCTGTCACCTGCCCTCTCCAGTATTGATCCTTTATATTGACAGACACCTCCTCCCGCTGCCACCTGCCTTCTCCAGTATTGATCCTTTATATTGACAGACACCTCCTCCCGCTGCCACCTGCCCTCTCCAGTATTGATCCTTTATATTGGGCAGACAGACACCTCCTCCCGCTGTCACCTGCCCTCTCCAGTATTGATCCTTTATATTGACAGACACCTCCTCCCGCTGCCACCTGCCTTCTCCAGTATTGATCCTTTATATTGACAGACACCTCCTCCCGCTGCCACCTGCCCTCTCCAGTATTGATCCTTTATATTGACAGACACCTCCTCCCGCTGCCACCTGCCTTCTCCAGTATTGATCCTTTATATTGACAGACACCTCCTCCTGCTGCCACCTGCATTCTCCAGTATTGATCCTTTATATTGGGCAGACAGACACCTCCTCCCGCTGCCACCTGCCCTCTCCAGTATTGATCCTTTATATTGGGCAGACAGACACCTCCTCCCGCTGCCACCTGCCCTCTCCAGTATTGATCCTTTATATTGACAGACACCTCCTCCTGCTGCCACCTGCATTCTCCAGTATTGATCCTTTATATTGGGCAGACAGACACCTCCTCCCGCTGCCACCTGCCCTCTCCAGTATTGATCCTTTATATTGACAGACACCTCCTCCCGCTGCCACCTGCCTCCTCCAGTATTGATCCTTTATATTGACAGACACCTCCTCCTGCTGCCACCTGCCCTCTCCAGTATTGATCCTTTATATTGGGCAGACAGACACCTCCTCCTGCTACCACCTGCCTCCTCCAGTATTGATCCTTTATATTGGGCAGACAGACCAGTTCCCTACCTCCTCCCGCTGCCACCTGCCTCCTCCAGTATTGATCCTTTATATTGGGCAGACAGACACCTCCTCCCGCTGCCACCTTCCTCCTCCAGTATTGATCCTTTATATTGGGCAGACAGACCAGTTCCCTACCTCCTCCCGCTGCCACCTGCCTCCTCCAGTATTGATCCTTTATATTGAGCAGACAGACACCTCCTCCCGCTGCCAACTGCCTCCTCCAGTATTGATCCTTTATATTGGGCAGACAGACACCTCCTCCCGCTGCCAACTGCCTCCTCCAGTATTGATCCTTTATATTGGGCAGACAGACACCTCCTCCCGCTGCCACCTGCCTTCTCCAGTATTGATCCTTTATATTGGGCAGACAGACACCTCCTCCTGCTGCCACCTGCCTTCTCCAGTATTGATCCTTTATATTGACAGACACCTCCTCCCGCTGCCACCTGCCCTCTCCAGTATTGATCCTTTATATTGGGCAGACAGACACCTCCTCCCGCTGCCACCTGCCTTCTCCAGTATTGATCCTTTATATTGACAGACACCTCCTCCTGCTGCCACCTGCCTTCTCCAGTATTGATCCTTTATATTGACAGACACCTCCTCCCGCTGCCACCTGCCCTCTCCAGTATTGATCCTTTATATTGGGCAGACAGACACCTCCTCCTGCTGCCACCTGCCTTCTCCAGTATTGATCTTTTATATTGGGCAGACAGACACCTCCTCCTGCTGCCACCTGCCTCCTCCAGTATTGATCCTTTATATTGAGCAGACAGACACCTCCTCCCGCTGCCAACTGCCTCCTCCAGTATTGATCCTTTATATTGGGCAGACAGACACCTCCTCCCACTGCCACCTGCCTTCTCCAGTATTGATCCTTTATATTGACAGACACCTCCTCCTGCTGCCACCTGCCTTCTCCAGTATTGATCCTTTATATTGACAGACACCTCCTCCCGCTGCCACCTGCCTTCTCCAGTATTGATCCTTTATATTGGGCAGACAGACACCTCCTCCCGCTGCCACCTGCCCTCTCCAGTATTGATCCTTTATATTGACAGACACCTCCTCCCGCTGTCACCTGCCTTCTCCAGTATTGATCCTTTATATTGACAGACACCTCCTCCCGCTGCCACCTGCCTTCTCCAGTATTGATCCTTTATATTGACAGACACCTCCTCCTGCTGCCACCTGCCCTCTCCAGTATTGATCCTTTATATTGGGCAGACAGACACCTCCTCCCGCTGCCACCTGCCTTCACCAGTATTGATCCTTTATATTGACAGACACCTCCTCCCGCTGCCACCTGCCTTCTCCAGTATTGATCCTTTATATTGACAGACACCTCCTCCCGCTGCCACCTGCCTCCTCCAGTATTGATCCTTTATATTGGGCAGACAGACACCTCCTCCTGCTGCCACCTGCCTTCTCCAGTATTGATCCTTTATATTGACAGACACCTCCTCCCACTGCCACCTGCCTCCTCCAGTATTGATCCTTTATATTGGGCAGACAGACACCTCCTCCTGCTGCCACCTGCCTTCTCCAGTATTGATCCTTTATATTGACAGACACCTCCTCCCGCTGCCACCTGCCTCCTCCAGTATTGATCCTTTATATTGACAGACACCTCCTCCCGCTGCCACCTGCCTTCTCCAGTATTGATCCTTTATATTGACAGACACCTCCTCCTGCTGCCACCTGCCTTCTCCAGTATTGATCCTTTATATTGACAGACACCTCCTCCTGCTGCCACCTGCCTTCTCCAGTATTGATCCTTTATATTGGGCAGACAGACACCTCCTCCCGCTGCCACCTGCCTCCTCCATTTTTGGGGTAATGCTGAAATCAATTGGTTTTAATCTTGCATTTATATATTTTGTGATATATATACCAAGTATGTCTACTTCATCGTCAGCCCATTTTATAGGTAAACTGCAGGGTAATGTAAAAGTTGTATTTACAAGCGCCATGCTTACCAAGATCACAGGACCAGGGTAATGTAAAAGTTGTATTTGTTAAAGATCCAATACGTAATATTGTACACTTATCATAATTATATTTTAGTCCAGAGAGTCCAGAAAAGTTATCTAGATCCCTTCAATGAGACATTGCAGGGATCTAGCTTGCAGACTTAATATAAAACTTGAACTGCCGTTCAAAAGTTTGTGGTCAATTAGACATTTCCTTATTTTTGAAAGAAAAGCACATGTTTTGTCCATTAAAATAACATCAAATTGATCAGAAATTCTGTGTAGACATTGTTAATGTTGTAAATGACTATTGTAGCTGGAAACAGTAGATTTTTAAAGGAATATCTACATAGGCGTACAGAGGCCCATTATCAGCAACCATCACTCCTGTATTCCAAAGGCATGTTGTGTTAGCTAATCCAAGTGTATCACATTGTGTTAGCTAATCCAAGTGTATCACATTGTGTTAGCTAATCCAAGTGTATCACATTGTGTTAGCTAATCCAAGTGTATCACATTGTGTTAGCTAATCCAAGTGTATCACGTTGTGTTAGCTAATCCAAGTGTATCACGTTGTGTTAGCTAATCCAAGTGTATCACGTTGTGTTAGCTAATCCAAGTGTATCACGTTGTGTTAGCTAATCCAAGTGTATCACGTTGTGTTACCTAATCCAAGTGTATCACGTTGTGTTACCTAATCCAAGTGTATCACGTTGTGTTAGCTAATCCAAGTGTATCACGTTGTGTTAGCTAATCCAAGTGTATCACATTGTGTTAGCTAATCCAAGTGTATCACGTTGTGTTAGCTAATCCAAGTGTATCACGTTGTGTTAGCTAATCCAAGTGTATCACGTTGTGTTAGCTAATCCAAGTGTATCACGTTGTGTTAGCTAATCCAAGTGTATCACGTTGTGTTAGCTAATCCAAGTGTATCACGTTGTGTTAGCTAATCCAAGTGTATCACGTTGTGTTAGCTAATCCAAGTGTATCACGTTGTGTTAGCTAATCCAAGTGTATCACGTTGTGTTAGCTAATCCAAGTGTATCACGTTGTGTTACCTAATCCAAGTGTATCATTTTAACAGGCTAATTGATCATTAGAAAAAAAAAAGTATGCTACCACAGCTGAAAACTGTTGTGCTAATTAAAGAATCAATCAAACTGGGCTTCTTAACACTTTTACTTCCGGCGCCGACAGAGATGGCCGCCTCGCTTCGCGTTCCTAGGAAACTATGCAGTTTTTTGTTTTTTTACGTGTTATTTCTTACATTAGTACCCCAGGTCATCTTAGGTTTCATTACATACAGTCGAGAAGAACTACTGAACATAAGAGCAGCGTCAACTCACCATCAGTAAGACCAAGAATATGACTTTTGCGAAGCGGATCCTGTGTACTGCCTTTCACCCAGGACAATGGAATGGATCCCAGCCGGCGACCCCAAAAAACGGCTTCGTAAAAGGGGGAAACGGAGCGGTCTTCTGGTCAGACTCCGGAGACGGCCACATCGTACACCACTCCCTAGCATTCTTCTCGCCAATGTCCAGTCTATTGACAACAAGGTTGATGAAATCCGAGTAAGGGTAGCATTCCAGAGGGACATCAGAGACTGTAATGTTCTTTGCTTCACGGAAACATGGCTCACTGGAGAGACTCTATCGGAATCGGTGCAGCCAGCGGGTTTCTCCACGCATCGCGCCGACAGAAACAAACATCTTTCTGGTAAGAAGAGGGGCGGGGGCGTATGCTTCATGGTTAACGTGACATGGTGTGATCATAACAACATACAGGTACTCAAGTCCTTCTGTTCACCTGATTTAGAATTCCTCAAAACCAAATGTCGACCGCATTATCTTCCAAGGGAATTCTCTTCGATTATAATCACAGCCGTATATATTCCCCCCCAAGCAGACACATCGATGGCTCTGAACGAACCTTATTTGACTCTTTGCAAACTGGAAACCATTTATCCGGAGGCTGCATTCATTGTAGGTGGGGATTTTAACAAGGCTAATCTGAAAACAAGACTCTCTAAATTTTATCAGCATATCGATTGCGCAACCAGGGCGGGAAAAACCTTAGATCATTGCTATTCCAACTTCCGCGACGCATATAAGGCCCTGCCCCGCCCTCCTTTCGGAAAAGCTGACCACGACTCCATTTTGTTGATCCCTGCCTACAGACAGAAACTAAAACAAGAAGCTCCCGCGCTGAGGTCTGTTCAACGCTAGTCTGATCAATCTGATTCCACACTCCAAGACTGCTTCCATCACGTGGACTGGGATATGTTTCGTATTGCGTCAGACAACAACATTGACGAATACGCTGATTCGGTGAGCGAGTTCATTAGAACGTGCGTTGAAGATGTCGTTCCCATAGCAACGATTAAAACATTCCCAAACCAGAAACCGTGGATTGATGGCAGCATTTGCGTGAAACTGAAAGCCCGAACCACTGCTTTTAATCAGGGCAAGGTGACCGGAAACATGACCGAATACAAACAGTGTAACTATCCCTCCGCAAGGCAATCAAACAAGCTAAGCGTCAGTATAGAGACAAAGTAGAATCTCAATTCAACGGCTCAGACACAAGAGGTATGTGGCAGGGTCTACAGTCAATCACGGATTACAAAAGAAAACCAGCCCAGTCACGGACCAGGATGTCTTGCTCCCAGGCAGACTAAATAACTTTTTTGCCCGCTTTGAGGACAATACAGTGTCACTAACAAGGCCCGCAACCAAAACCTCTCCTTCACTGCAGCCGACGTGAGTAAAACATGACAATGATCCCAAACACACCGCCCGGGGAACAAAGGAGTGGCTTCGTAAGAAGCATTTCAAGGTCCTAGAGTGGCCTAGCCAGTCTCCAGATCTCAACCCCATAGAAAATCTTTGGAGGGAGTTGAAAGTCCGTGTTGCCTAGCAACAGCCCCAAAACATCACTGCTCTAGAGGAGGTCTGCATGGAGGAATGGGCCAAAATACCAGCAACAGTGTGTGAAAACCTTGTGAAGACTTACAGAAAACGTTTGACCTCTGTCATTGCCAACAAAGGGTATATAACAAAGTATTGAGATAAACTTTTGTTATTGACCAAATACTTATTTTCCACCATAATTTGCAAAGAAATTCATAAAAAATCCTACAATGTGATTTTCTGGATATTTTTTTCTCATTTTGTCTGTCATAGTTGAAGTGTACCTATGATGAAAATTACAGGCCTCTCTCATCTTTTTAAGTGGGAGAACTTGCACATTTGGTGGCTGACTAAATAATTTTTTGCCCCACTGTATATTTATATGTACATATTCTTATTAATGTATTTACACTTGTGTGTATAAGGAAGTTGATGTGAAATTGTTAGATTACAGGTTAGATATTACTGCAAGGTCGGAACTAGAAGCACAAGCACTTTGCTACACTCGCATTAACATCTGCTGACCATGTGTGTGACCAATACAATTTGATTTGATTTGATCTTGACACACTGCTTGCTTCACCCGGAAGCCAGCCGTGTCGGAGGAAACACCTTCCAACTGGCGATGGAATTTAGCTTGCAGGTGCCGAGCCCACCACAATGAGTCGCTAGAGCGAGATGGGACAAGGAAATCACTTCTGGTCAAACCGTCCCCTAACCCAGACAATGCTGGGCCAATTGTGCGCCACCTCATTAGACTCCAGGTCAAGGCCGGCTGTGACACAGCCTGGGATCGAACCCGGGCTTGTAGTGATGCCTCAAGCACTGCGATGCAGTGCCTTGGAAAGCTGTGCCACTCCAGAGCTTCCATTGATCATCCTTGAGATGTTTCTACAACTTGATTGGAGTCCATGGTGATGATTTGGAAAGTCACACACCTGTCTATATAAGGTCCCACAGTTGGCAGTACATGTCAGAGCAAAACTCAAGCCATGAGTTCAGAGCAAAATAAATAATAATGAGGTTGAAGGAATTGTCCATAGAGCTCTGAGACAGGATTGTGTTGAGTCACAGATCTGGGAAAGGGTACAAAAAAACTGTCTGCAGCATTGAAGGTTCCCAAGAACACCGTGACCTCCATCATTCTTAAATGAAAGAAGTTTGTAACCACCAAGGCTCTTCCTAGAGCTGCCCGCCCAGCCAAACTGAGCATTTGGGGGAGAAGAGTCTTGGTCAGAGAGGTGACCAAGAACCCAATGGTCACTCTGACAGAGCTTCAGAGTTCTTCTGTGGAGATGGGAGAACCTTCAAGAAGGACAACCATCTCTGCAGCACTCCACCAATCAGGCCTTTATGGTAGAGTGGCCAGACGGAAGCCACTCCTCAGTAAAAGGCACATGACAGCCTGCTTGGAGTTTGCCAAAAGGCCAAAAGGCACCTAAAGGACTGTCACACCATTAGAAACAAGATTCTCTAGTCTGATGAAATCTATATTAAATTATTTGGCCTGAATGCCAAGCGTCACGTCTAGGGGAAACATGATACCATCCCTAAAGTGAAGCATGGTGGTGGCAGCATCATGCTGTGGGGATGTTTTCATTGGCAGGAACTGGGATTGAGGGAAGGATGAATGGATCAAAGTACAGCGAGATCCTTGATGAAAATATGCTCCAGAGCGCTCAGGACCTCAGACTGGTGTGAAGGTTCACCTTCCAACCGGACAACGACCCTAAGCACACAGCCAAGACAACGCAGGAGCGACTTCTGGACAAGTCTCTGAATGTCCTTGAGTGGACGAGCCAGAGACCGGACTTGAACCTGATCAAACATCTTTGGAGAAACCTGAAAATTGCTGTGCAGCGACACTCCACATCCAACCTGACAGAGCTTTACAGAATCTGCAGAGAAGAACGGGAGAAACTTCCCAAATACAGGCGTGACATGCTTGTAGAGTCATACCCAAAATTCCTCAAGGCTATAGTCACTGGTGCTTCAACAAAGTAAAGGGTCTGAACACTTACACTACCAGTTAAACAAACTCATTCCAGGGTTTTTCTTTATTTTTACCAATTTCTATATTTGTAGAATAATAGTGAAGACATTAAAACTATGAAATAACACATATGGAATCATGTAGTAACCAAAAAAGTGTTAAACAACATTTTATATTTGAGATTCTTCAAATAGCCACCATTTGCCTTGATGAAAACTTTGCACACTCTTGGTCATTCTTACAACTGGCTTCATGAGGTAGTCACCTGGAAGTCATTTCAATTAACATGTGTGGCTGTTAACTTAAGTTAAAGGGATTCATTTCCGTAAAATCTCTCTGGGATATGTGGGACGGTAGCGTCCCACTTCGCCAACAGCCAGTGAAATTGCAGGGCGGCAAATTCAAACAACAGAAATCTCATAATAAAATTTCTCAAACATCCAGCCACAGTGTCTCATTTCTAAAAGGCTTTACGGCGAAAGCATACTTTGCGATTATCTTATGTTAGCACCTAGCCACAGAAAACCATACAGACATTTTCCAACCAAGGAGAGGTGTCACAACAGTCAGAAATAGCGTTAAAATGAATCACTTAAGTTTATCTTTATGTCCAAATACCTCCTTTTTGTTCACGCGTTGAATCCAGTAATCCAAATGCACAATGCGCAGGCACTAAGTCCAGACGGAAAGTCAAAAAAGTTCCATTACAGTTTGGTAGAAACATGTCAAAGGATGTATATAATCAATCTTTAGGATGTTTTTATCATAAATCTTCAATAATGTTTCAACCGGACAATTCCTTTGTCTTTAGGTATGAAAGGGACGGAGCTTGCCCTCACGGCCGCGTGCGAGACTTAGCTAAAGGCTTTCAGCCAGACCCCTGGTTCAAACAGCTCTTATTCGCTCCCCCTTCATAGTAGAAGCCTGTAACAACGTTTTAAAGACTGTTGACATCTAGTGGAAGCCTTAGGAAGTACAATCTGACCCCATTTACACTGTATATTGGATTGGCACATACTTTTTTTTAAACTACAAACCTCTGATTTCCCACTTCCTGGTTGGATTTTTCTCAGGTTTGTGAGTTATGTTATACTCACAGACATTATTTGAACAGTTTTGGAGACTTTAGAGTGTGTCCGGTCCAAATATACTAATTATATGCATATTCTAGCTTCTGGGCCTGAGAAGCAGGCACTTTACTCAGGGAACCTTATTCATCCAAGCTACTCAATACTGCCCCCCGTTCCCAAAGAACTTAACGTCAGTTGTGTTGTGACAGGTAGGGGTGATATACAGAAGATAGCCCTATATGGTAAAATGGTAATACGTTAAAATACCAAGTCCATATTATGGCAAGAACAGCTCAAATAAGCAAAGAGAAACGATTTTTTAAGAAGTGCAGTCGCAAAAAAGTGCAGTCGCAAAAAAACATCATGCTCTATGATCATGCTCTATGATGAAACTGACTCTAAATGGACATTAGACCGGTGGAAATTTGTCCTTTGGTCTGGAGTCCAAATGAGAGATTTTTGGTTCCAAACACTGTGTCTTTGTGAGATGCTATTTTACCAAGGAGAGTGAAGGAGTGCTGCATCAGATGACCTGGCCACCGCAATCCCCTAACCTCAACTAAATTGAAATGGTTTGCAATGACTCTGTTCTATTCTGCTCTAATATACTGTGTTCTGTTTACTCTGCTCTGCTCTACTCTGTTCTGTTCTACTCTGCTGTAATATTCTGTGTTCTGTTCTACTCTACTCTGCTCTGTTTTACTCTACTCTGCTCAACTCTGCTCTAATATACTGTGTTCTGTTCTACACTACTCTGCTCTGCTCTAATATTCTGTGTTCTGTTCTACTCTACTCTGCTCTGTTCTACTCTGCTCTGCTCTACTCTGCTCGAATATTCTCTGTTCTACTCTACTCTTTTCTGTTCTACTCTGCTTTAATATTATGTGTTCTGTTCTACTCTACTCTGCTCTGTTCTACTCTGCTCTGCTCTAATATTCTGTGTTCTGTTCTACTCTACTCTGCTCTGTTCTACTCTGCTCTGCTCTACTCTGCTCTAATATTCTGTGTTCTGTTCTACTCTGCCCTGCCCTGCCCTGCCCTCTCCTGCCCTGCCCTGCCCTGCTCTGCTCTACTCTGCTCTACTCTACTCTAATACTCTGTGATCTGTTCAACTCTCTGTTCTGTTCTGTTCTACTCTACTCTGCTCTAATATACTGTGTTGTGTTCTACTCTACTCTGCTCTGCTCCACTCTGCTCTGCTCTACTCTACTCTACTCTGCTCTACTCTACTCTACTCTACTCTGCTCTACTCTACTCTACTCTACTCTACTCTACTCTACTCTACTCTGCTCTGCTCTGTTCTGTTCTACTCTGCTCTAATATACTGTGTTCTGTTCTACTCTACTCTGCTCTATTCTGCTCTGCTCTACTCTGCTCTAATATTCTGTGTTCTGTTCAACTCTACTCTGTTCTGTTCTACTCTGCTCTAATATACTATGTTCTGTTCTACTCTACTCTGCTCTGCTCTACTCTGCTCTGCTCTAATATACTGTGTTCTGTTCAACTCTACTCTGTTCTGTTCTACTCTGCTCTAATATACGGTGTTCTGTTCTACTCTACTCTGCTCTGCTCCACTCTGCTCTGCTCTACTCTACTCTGCTCTATTTGCTCTAATATTCTGTGTTCTGTTCTACTCTGCTCTGCTCTATTCTGTTGTACTCTACTCTGCTCTACTCCGCTCTACTCTACTCTACTCTACTCTAATACTCTGTGTTCTGTTCAACTCTACTCTGTTCTGTTCTACTCTGCTCTAATATACGGTGTTCTGTTCTACTCTACTCTGCTCTGCTCTACTCTACTCTACTCTGCTCTGTTCTGTTCTACTCTGCTCTAGTATACTGTGTTCTGTTCTACTCTGCTCTGCTCTGCTCTACTCTGCTATAATATTCTGTGTTCTGTTCAACTCTACTCTGTTCTGTTCTACTGTACTCTGCTCTACTCTGCTCTGCTCTACTCTGCTATAATATTCTGTGTTCTGTTCAACTCTACTCTGTTCTGTTCTACTCTACTCTGCTCTACTTGCTCTAATGTTCTGTGTTCTGTTCTACTCTGCTCTGCTCTATTCTGCTGTACTCTACTCTGCTCTACTCTGCTCTAATGTATTGTGTTCTACTCTGCTCTACTCTGCTTTACTTTTACTGTACTCTGCTCTACTCTGTTCTACGCTACTCGGTTCTACTCTACTCTGCTCTACTCTGCTCTACTCTGCTCTGTTCTGCTCTGCTCTACTCTACTCTGCTCTGCTCTGTTCTACTCTGCTCTAATATACTGTGTTCTGTTCTACTCTACTCTGTTCTGTTCTACTCGGATCTAATATATTGTGTTCTGTTCTACTCTACTCTAACCTGCTCTGCTCTACTCTGCACTACTCAGCTCTACTCAGCTCTACTCTGCTCTGTTCTACTCTGCTCTAATATACAGTGTTCTGCTCTACTCTACTCTGCTCTACTCTACTCTACTCTACCTTACCATGCTCTGCTCTCCTCTACTCTACTCTGCTCTACTCTACTCTGCTCTGCTCTAATGTACTGTGTTCTGTTCTACTCTATTCTGCTCTGCTCTAATCTGCTCTGCTCTGCTCTACTCTACTCTAATATACTGTGTTCTGCTCTACTCTACTCTACTCTACTCTACTCTCTCTACTCTACTCTAATCTGCTCTAAAATACTCTTCTCTAATATGTGGTGTTCTGTTCTACTCTACTATGCTCTGCTCTGCTCTACTTTGCTCTGCTTTACTCTGCTCTACTCTGCTCTGCTCTAATATACTGTGTCCTGTTCTACTATACTGTGCTCTGTTCTACTCTGCTCTGTTCTACTCTGCTCTGTTCTTCTCTGCTCTGTTCTACTCTGCTCTATTATACTGTGTTCTGCTCTACTCTGCTCTACTCTACTCTGCTCTGTTCTACTCTGCTCTACTCTACCATGCTCTGCTCTACTCTACT